>NW_024882203.1:0-377240 GCF_019059575.1 Amphibalanus amphitrite | reverse complement strand
CGCACATGTGACAATAAGCAAAGGTCATTATAGTGTACGACCATACGACGTAGGGTAAGTGGCTCCTATCACGCACACCTAGTAGGAAAACTGCCTTTGAGACTTACTGAAACCTGTTTTGCTGATAAAATGGTCACAAGCAGTTTTCATAAGCATTTGCTTTCTTGATTTGACTTTTATGTTCCAGCGTTCCTTCATCATTTATGACATATAAGGCAAAACCTCCACCAACGTCCGACGTGCGCTAATAGAGCACCGGTGCTCTTATGACGCACATTCAGCTGCCTCAAATGCGCACAAGAACAATTCCAACAGGTTAATAAACATGTCGAGGTATTGATCAAATCACTTTATTTTAAAGTTGAACACCATGAGCACATCATGAACTTTGAACTCGACACATCATGAAACACACATGAACATGAACGCATCATGAACACATCATGAACTCGAAACCTTTTCACTGACTCAGTATCTACTGTCGGCAGAGGTCACAAGTGAAACTTGTCTGTTTTGTTTCAGCGTCAGTGCATGGCACGCATGCCCAGCCAGCAGTGACGTACCCAAGGGGGGGCCACGGGGGCCATGGCCCCCTCCTGAGCGCCTTCGGCGCTCAGGAGGCCCCTCAGGCCCCGATATTTTTTTTTCAAACACCGGATAAAATGTCTTTTACTAGGAAGGCCATGCGTCACTTGCCGAGCTCCCGGCGTCACCTGACGAGCTCATGCCGAGCGCCCGGGCCCGGCGTCACCTGCCGAGCTCCCGGGCCCGGCGTCACCAGTCGAGCGCCCGGGCCCGGCTTCACATGCCGAGCGCCCGGCCCGGCGTCACCTGCCGAGCTCCCGGGCCCGGCGTCACCAGTCGAGCGCCCGGGCCCGGCTTCACATGCCGAGCGCCGGGCCCGGCGTCACCTGCCGAGCTCCCGGGCCCGGCGTCACCAGCCGAGCGCCCGGGCCCGGCGTCACCAGCCGAGCGCCGGGCCCGGCGTCACCAGTCGAGCTCCCGGGCCCGGCGTCACATGCCGAGCGCCCGGGCCCGGCGTCACCTGCCGAGCTCCCGGGCCCGGCGTCACCAGCCGAGCGCCCGGGTCCGGCGTCACCAGCCGAGCGCCCGGGCCCGGCGTCACCTGCCGAGCGCCCGGGCCCGGCGTCACCTGCCGAGCGCCCGGGCCCGGCGTCACCAGTCGAGCGCCCGGGCCCGGCGTCACCTGCCGAGCGCCCGGGCCCGGCGTCACCTGCCGAGCGCCCGGGCCCGGCGTCACCAGCCGAGCGCCCGGGCCCGGCGTCACTTGCCGAGCGCCCGGGCCCGGCGTCACCAGTCGAGCGCCCGGGCCCAGCTTCACCTGCCGAGCGCCCGGGCCCGGCGTCCAGCTCCACCGCCGTTTTGCCAGCTCCACCGCCGGGAGTGGAGCTCAATGCCGCATTCTACACTGTGCCAATGCCTAACATGTCAATTCATCGTGATATAAGCTGTTCCTTGTAAGAAAGAAGGCTAGATAATCATCAAATGTACTGTGCGCATTTGCAGCACTGAAAGTGTGCGTCATTGCAGAACCAGTTGCCCTAAACACGCACACCTGACATTCAGCCCCCTCCCGTCAGCACTGACGCATTCTGGGTAAAGCATGCACGCCTAAACTGAGTCCAGTTTCATTGCCATCCGGTCAGTGCCCATCGATCTTTCCGGCCTATTCAGGTTTACGCGAGAAGTGCATGCGTCTTAAAACATGCATTATTGCTTCAGGCACTTTTTTGCTGAAGAAACATTGCACCTCAATCACAATATCCGCCATAACTACTCACCTTTTGAGCCGACAACACCCCGCCGCCGTCCACACGCAGCACAAATGTCGCTGGAAGTGATTGACAGCTGATATTTTCGTTCCTGGCTTCTGCTGAAGGAACTACATTAAAAAAAGCTCTGGGTGTGCGCTTTTAGGAAGTGTGCGTCATAGGAGCCACTTACCCTACGGGAATGAGTTATCAGCTGTCTAATCGTAGACAACACAATGTCGAGCCTTAAACTGTAAGCCTGTATTGGTATTGTTTCTTTTATTTGGCTGTCGAACATTATTTATGGTTTGAAATATGGTTTTATGTAAAATAATTGATATGAAAAAGCCGTCTCATAAGTTATGACCCCATTTCACCACACGCAAGTGGCAGAAATGACAATGATCAGCTGACGCATTTTCTTGGCCGAAGTCAGAGCGCGCAGCCCGACGCACCACCACCGCACCACAAAGTATGAGCAGAAGCCGCGCCCAAAGCCAGGGCCCCGGTAACGTGAGGTAGCCGAGTCGGGGCAGCGTGCGCTGACCCAAGCCGGGGCCGCAGCTTTGGGCGCGGTCTACCGCATCCCCGCGGGCAGCCCCGGGCTATCACATGACACCGGGAGGACGCGCGGCTCCGGCTTGGGTCAGCGCACGCTGCCCTGACTCGGCTACCTCACGTTACCGGGGCCCTGGCTTTGGGCGCGGTCTACCGCACCACCTAACAGGCGTGTTCGAAACCGCAGGAGCTGATGATGAACGGGTTTATCGAAACTTGATTGGATGAGCATATCGGTAATAGCGATTTCAGTGTGTGCATTTATTGTTCATAGTGGTGTGAAATGTGGTTGGGGTACGACCGACAACCCGTCGGGGCGAATTTCGCACTGGGGTACTCAAAATTTGAAGAATTTAAGACGTTTCCATGAGTTTTGAAGGTATGGATAAGTTCTAAAAATCCGGTTCTCCTTATCTGGGCCATTAACTCCATACGGTCCAGGAAAGCTGGCACACTACCTTTAAGTTAAATTGTCATTTCAAGCAGATGATCACAAAACAATTGCATGTTTTTGTCAAATTTATCAGTAGTCTCACGCTTAGCGACTTCAGTCGAAATAATAGTCGACCAATGTATTGTTTACCGCTCGGCTGTTGTGCGGGCGCACCAAGAAGTCTGACTGCCGTTACGCCCACCAATATGGCTCATAACAGACGCGCCGCTGGTCATCGACATGCCAGAAATAATCTTATTGCTCCGGCCACTGCATTTTATTGCACTGGCTCAAGAGCCCAGGATTGCTCTCTTGTTGGTCCCTGGATTTCTGCTTGAATGGTTTCATTGGTATTCGACAATGTGCCATCGCGAATGGTTGCATGTAATGCAAGTTCGTGGCGCTGTCTGGGACATGTCAATATAAGACATTGCGATGTCTGTCTATATAGCAGTGTTCGAGAGGGGCTGGATAGGCGATCGCATTTCCGCTCATAGCTACAGCGCTCTACAAAAAGATGTGTTAAATACATGCTTGTTATAAAATGGCGTTGCATTTTCAGGGACGGTAATGCAGATAGCTAATGACACTGCAGCTGTAATGCCCAGTAATAATGGAATAAGATATTTAGTTTTTATGCTGACGATTTTGTTTACTTACTTGAGGACGACTATCTGCCCGCAGCCGCCGGCGTCTGGGACCAGTCCTCGCCCCTACCGCGGCGGTGCCCGGCCCGTGCCCAGCCCCAGTCTTCAGAGGGACGCCACCACCAGCCTGATCGTGGAGAGCTCGAGCTCCAGCACGCGCCGGGAGCCGAGCCCACAGCCGCAGCGGACTGACGTGGTGCTCTGTCCTCGACCCCCGCCGCCCGGAGCCCGAGCTGACACAGACGGACACGGAGACGACGTGCGAATCGCCACAGAGTTCTAACCCCCGCACTCCGAGAGGAGTTAGGGCACTCCCTCGCTCGGAAAACTGAGTTCGGGTGGGGAGTTTGAAGCCGATGTTGCGTTCATAAATCACGAGTGGACCACTATCGCGTTGTGGTTTTGGCTGTTGGCCTGACCCAGCACCGGTGCCATCTGGTAAATGAAACTGGAACTGCTGAGCTGCTGAGGGCACACACTTCAGAGCTGTATCTCTGTGTACCTAAATACAGCAAACGAAACAGTGTAATGGCGCCAATAGTGGGATGACGAGGCACCAGAGATGATATCGATGCGGTTTTGTTGTAGACTAATGCGGACGAAATGGGCATTGTATAAAAACGCTGCCCAGAGACGAGCTTGGTAAAAGGGCGCTGAAGGAGCAAAGAGACGTTTATTTCATTGGATGTGAATCGCATAGGCAGAGGTTCGTCCAAGTACCATATGGTGCGGGGCGTTGATGTGCATTGTAGCGTTGAATCATGTTGTGTGTAAAAACCTCATAGGACCGACACGCTCAGTTAGTATTTGTATCATTCGCATTTCATATGGCAACGTAGATCTGTTAAGTCGTCTAGTAAATGGTGTTAACCCACGAGCCGCTGGGGGGGGGGGGGGCATAAAGTTGCCCCCCCCTTTACGTTTTGTGAAATATCTTCGAAAACTGATGAGCTACGAACGTGAAACTTGGCATAGCTTCAAATGAATACCTAGGCAATGTTTGAGGAAAGTTTGGTGGTTGTAGCACCTAAGATGACGTCACAGTGACGTCATAAAGTTTTGTCGTTTTCCGATATGGACCGTTTCTGATGACGCTGAGCATGAAACTCGACTGTAAATGAACTAGACAGCACCTGCTGTCATCCTAAAACATCTTACTACACTTCCATCTAGTTTCTGACCAATAATCGGCCCTTTATATTCGGTCCCATATATGTGATGTATCGTGAGGAATATGAGAGTCGCAAATCTATAATTTCACTTATGACGTCACTGTGACGTCATTTCAAATGGGATCGACACCAAATTTGGACACAACCTCGGCTAGGTATTCAGGAAGATGTGTGCAAAGTTTCGCTTCTCTATCTCTTCGCGTTGCGACGATATCGTCGCAGAAGTAAAGGGGGGGCAACTTTATCCCCCCCCCCCCCCGCGGCCGGCGGGTGGCGCGGAGGCCCAGCGGCCGCCGGGTTAACTGTGTGTCCTCAGAACTGTTCTCTGGCATGTACTCCTAACTAGCTGAAGCCATGTGACTCAGGTGGGTGAATAACTTTTAAACGGACTATGATCAGAATGTTACTACTCTCACATGTTGATTGATGGTGTACGTACTCGAAATGCACACGAATGGTTCATGAATTAGACGTAGGATAGGTAGGTACATATTCACACAAGGCGAGAAATAAGATTTCTTCTCCTCATCCTGCTTCATAACAGTGACGACAGCACGGTGTGCTGTCTTTCTCATCGCCTTGAAAAATGTAATATCCGGAACAGACGGTTGGATTTTATCTAGGTTGGATTTTATAATTATATAGGTACCTACCATGTGCGAAAAACTAAGAAAAAGAAATCATGAAATCGTTATTCGCTTCAATGTGCTAAAACCAGTATCTCCTGACCTCCAGACTGATGTGACTAATGGCTGTAGGTATGGTCAGGCTCGCTGTTTTTATTTCCTTGCTCGTCCTCGCTGCGTATCGTGCAAGAAATAAAACCTGTCGCCACTGCGTTCAACATCATTGCACGCCTGCACTAGTTGTGTCACTGTTATATGGCTGTGACTTTATGGATTTGTGTAAATGCGTGTGTTTATGTGTAAGGGAACGTTTGTTTGTGGGTTTGTGCGTGTGTGGTGTGTATGTCAGTATGTGTCCTCTAACAATGAACTGAAGCTGCGTGTAACACAGTTAATATACTTCGTCTTTTAGTGGCATTTTAGTATCATGTATCATGTATCATGTATTACAACAATCACGAATGCCGGTTGGCCCTGGTGATGTTAAATCTGGTTCACACATCATGCACACATCAGTATCGCACATACACACAAGTACATACACACAAGTACATACCTACTCACATTACTACTGATTTTAGATTGATTCATTCTGCATTACTCATGAGCAATTTCAATTACAATCACGTTTACGCCGAATTTACATGTGTTTGAACGTTTTTCCGAAAATCTTCCACAGATTCGGCTTCCATCATGCTGGGCAAAAGTTGGTTCCACTCTCTTATGGTTTTTGGGAAAAACGAGTTATGGTACTGAAGTAATCTCGACGGAAGTCTCTCTATCTTTTTAGGGTGATCACTCCGTGATATATAGCTAGGTTCACATATAATTCTACTAACATCTACTTTCATGTTGCCATGGTGTAATTTGTACAGTAAGCATAATCTCGCCTCTCTACGTCGGCTTTCTAGGGATACCCATCCTATTGTGGCCAGCATGTCAGTAACACTGCTATGTCGGTCGTAGTCATTAAGTATAAATCTAGCAGCACGCCTTTGAACCATTTCCAGCTCATGCTTCATGCCCTCTCCCCATGGGTCCCAAACAGAGCTGGCATAGTCTAGATGTGGCCTAACAAGGGACAAATACACGATTTCCTTTACAGCCTGTGGGCAATCCTTGAAATTTCGCTTAATAAATCGTAGCATCTGATTCGCTTTACCAGTGACATGTTGTACATGATTTTTGCCAGGTACATTTATTCGAAATATGCACGCCTAAATATTTGAACTCATTGACAACCTGAACTTCTATTCCATTCAAATAGTATCTAGGCATTGCAGCAAGTTTTTGCTTTGTCATTCTCATGATAGCACACTTTCCAACATTAATAGACATTTCCATTTGGAACACCATTGAGATAATCTATTTATATTTGCCTGTAACGAAAAACTACATTCTTCATTGCTTAAGATGTCTGTGTAAAGAACAACATCATCTGCATATAATTTTATCTGACAATTAATCATATCCGGAAGATCGTTAATATATAAAAGAAATAATATTGGACCCAATACACTCCCTTGTGGGACACCGGACGTAACTCTAATCACATCAGAATAACAATTATTAACCAGAACTCTCTGCGTTCTATTATATAAGAAGGCTTCAATCCAGCCAAGAACGTTATCATCTAAATTATACATTTTTAGTTTAGTTAAGAGATGTTTATGTGGAACCCTATCAAACGCCTTACTGAAGTCAATGAATGCCAAATCAACACTCTTTTTCTTGTCAATGGATGACATAATATCCTGATAAAGCAGTAACAGTTGTGACTCACAAGAAAGATGTCTTCTGAATCCATGCTGACTATCAGAGAATAGGTCAAAATCATCTAGGTGCATCACAATATGGGAAACTAAAACACGCTCCATCATTTTACAACATATACATGTGAGCGAAATTGGACGATAATTTACAGGTTCTTTGGTACTGCCCCCTTTGAAAGCTGGGTGCACTGTGGCTTGACGCCAATCGTGAGGAATGTCTTTCATATCAAGAGACTGTTCGAAAATCATTTTGAGGTACATTGCGACCACTTCTGCGCAATGTTTTAGAATAGCCCCGCTAATGCCATCAGGGCCACACGCTTTGTGGACCTTAATATTTTGTAAGAGGCCTACGATGCCATGATAACTAATAAGAACCGGCGGCATAACCTCCGACGTGCGAGTACAATCGCTCAATGATGTTGTATCTGTATCATCTTCCTCACAAAATATCCCTTTGTATTGATTGTTAAGAATATTTGCTATATCCTCCGGGTTGTGGACAATGTTCCCACTCTCGGATACAATAGAGGTAATGCCCGTTTTTTTAGTCATTTTTGCTTTAACATACTTCCAAAAATGTCTATTGTCTTCTTTCAAGAGCGACCCAAGCCTACTTTTGTAATTGGACTCTGCTTCTTTGTATGCCTGTTTTACAACCGCCCGAATTTCTCTATACCTTTGCAGAGAAACAGCAGATTTGTAAAATTTTGCTTCTCGATGAAACCGTCTCTGTTTGTCTTCGAGACGTTTAAGTCTAAGACTGTACCACGGAGCAGGGTTGTGCTCGACTCAAAAAAATTTGCTGACTCGACTCATTATTCAACTTCAGAAAGCCCTGACTCAACTCTGACTCAAACAAGGAGCTGATTTTTTCCCCTTGACTCGACTCATGACTCAAACGGCTCAATGAAAATATGAGTTGACTCAAACTTGACTCAAATTTTTTGTTGAGTCAAGTGTGTTGACTCAAAATTGACTCAGATGAAAAGTTGTTGAGCGGGGGGGGGGGGGGGTGAAAAAAATCCGGCAGCAGGGCCAGGCCTAAGTTGTTAAGCGGGGGAGAATGAAAAGCTTATATATATAGCTTCTAAAAAGATGAGTCAGCTGACTCATGTTCCTAATGTTTTTGACTCAACTCAATGTCCGAAAGTTATTTCACTGACTCAACTCTGACTCAACTCAACACCTTAATATTTTTGGCTGACTCAACTCTGACTCAACTCAACAGCTCAATCCGACTCGACTCAAACCTGACTCATTTGAGTCAGAGTTGAGTCAAATTTCTGACTCGACTCATGAGTCAAGCACAACCCTGCCACGGAGGATCTCCGTTAATGGTAAAGGCACGGGTAGGTATGCTACTTTCTACATTACTTATCGCCTCTTTGAACATAATCCAGTTTTCATCAACGGTCCGTGAAAGTGCTTCTTCACGAAATTGTATGAAATATTGATAAAGACGCTGATTTATATCTTCAAAATTGGCTCTATTATATTGTTTTATCTTTCGTTTTACTTTTGGTTGTCGTGCTACATCCTGGGTTTGGAATATCACAGCTGAATGGTCACTAATGCCCAAACATGTGTGAAGGTTGTTAACTAGTTGAGGAACGTTAGTTACAATTATGTCCAGAATGTTGCTAGCGTGTTCAGTTACCCTGGTTGGTACCTTAACCATTTGCTCCAATCCATAACTATTCACAACATTTACTAGAATATCGTTTTTGTTGCGGTATCTTCCACCAGTCGAGCTGATCATGTTGGTCCAATCTACTAGGGTTGACTATTAAGTAATGGAAGTGCCTTAAGCAATTTAACGTTTTTGCACGTGCACATGTTTTCTTGGTGTCATTTCATGCGCCGATGTTTTTTCTATCCAATGGTGAATACCACATGTCCTTAGCTACTTCTTGCTCCAAGCTATCGTCGTTTTCCCAAGAGACCACCCGAACCTGCGGCGCACCATGAAAAAGGAGTCTGGCAATGGCCAAAATCGCGCGCCAAGCGCCAGCGCGAGGTCATCAGAGCCTATTGGCTTATTGTTATGGCTACACAATGGACAATTTCTATATTTTCATCAAAACAATACACATTGGCACGATAAATGACAGCATACACTACTCCAAATAATCGCCTTCAAGCATCACACACCATTCCAGCCTCGTCTTGACCCACTCCTGGAACGCCGCCAGAAGACTGATCGGCGCTTTCTTTCTCAAACCGATGAAACCACCGACATATCGTCTGTGGGGAGGCTGCGTCGCTCCATACTAGAAAATAAATTTTCTGAAATTGGTAGGCCTTTTCCCTACGACAAACTGAGCTCTAATGACCTTGCACTCGGCGCTGGCGCGCGGCTTTGGCCATTGCCAGGTGGTGCGCCACAGGTTCGGGAGGTCTCTTGGGAAAACGACGATAGCTTATAGCAAAAAGTAGCTAGGGACATGTGGTCTTCACCATTGGATAGAAAAAAGATCGGCGCATGAAATGACACCTAAATAATGTGTGCACGTGCAAACCCGTTTAATTGCTTAAGGCACTTCCATTACTTAACCCTCGCCCCGTTGGGGGGGGGCCATTTTGGCCCCCCCCCTGTGGTTTTTCCTGAATAGCAAGAAAACGGCGGCGCGCAGCGCCGCCAAATTTTCAGTACCTTTCCGGGCATCAATTTGACACCTTCACACCAAATTTCAAGTCTTAGGTCACCTTAGGTCAGGAGTTATTGAGGTCAAACTGAGGTCATGTTCGAGCAAAAATGAGCAAAAAACATGCAATCTTGAAACGCTCACCAAATCTACAGTTATCAAGCAATTTCAAAGTTCTTTATATGGTCTAATAGACAAAAAGCGGCGCTACAAAACTGCTATCTCGGATTTTCAAAATTTTGGGTTTTTGACCCAAAAAAATTCAAAAAATTGATGTTTTTAGAAAAACTAAAAAAAAATCCAAAATTTTTCCGAATTTCGAAAAAACCGGAATATATGTGATAGTCCCTGCGCTCTTCTATATACATACCAAATTTCAGATCGATATCTCGTTTTTTGGCCAAGTTATACCGAAAAAACTGTTCAAAAATGAAAACGTCAAATTTTTGAACTCAATTTTTAGCGATTCTAGACCTCGTACGGCAAAACAAAGACCACCATTGAACTCCCCGTGACGAGCTGCATCGATTCGATACCCATTTTATGCAAAAATATTAACTTTGAAATTTGACCTTATTTGACCTGACCTTGACCTGACCTTGACCTGACCTTGACCAAAACGTGACCTAAGCTGGCCCCAAAGGCTGCCTGACCCACATAATCGCATTTGTCATGTAAAATGGACCATAAAACATGTATCACACGACACTTTCATATTGTGACCCCCCAGTGACCTGACCTCAGTGACCTGACCTGGTATCAGTGACCTCAACTAGCAAAATATGTGTTTGAAGAACATTTCCCCATCGATGATTTTCAATGAAATGCATTTTACTCGATTTTACAACGCATTTCTTGAAATGCCTGTAAACGGTGAAAATTGGACCTTTGACCTGACCTGTGACGTCATCGGTTTGACCTAGGTCAATAAAATTGGGTCACAAGGTAGTTCCCTGATAGGGCTATCCAACACCGTTTGCCGCTTGTCGCTACGTTGCGTGGTTCTCGAGATCTTAGGGGGGGGCCAAAATGGCCCCCCCCCCCAACGGGGCGCGTTGCTCGGCAGAGCCCAACGGGGCGCGGGTTAATAGTCAACCCTAGTATATCTGGAAGATTAAAATCACCACCGACAATGATTCTGGAATTTGTGGATAGTGCTTTTTGCTCGAGAACAGACAAGAATTCGGATAGCCGAAGTTCACAGTCACTAGGTGGGTCATAAAGACACCCTATGATATAATGTTTCTTTCCGTTATCAATGACCCTACACCAAATCGCCTCACATTCATCGGTCCAAGTTTTACTTGGAATAAGTTTTACTTACATTAGTGTGGAGTTTTACTCGAAAGGGTAGAAATTAGAAATATTTATATATTTCTTTAAACTATATATATATATATATATATATATATATATATATATATATATATATATATATATATATATATATATATATATATATATATATATATATATATATATATATATATATATATATATATATATATATACTTAGATAGAAATGAGAAATATTTAGATATTTCTATCGACCACGGCAGGCGGTGGGCGTCCCGGCCACCTTCCGCGAGGTGGGGGGGGGGCATTTTTTTGCCCCCCCCCCGTATCTCCGACACAATGGTGCCCCTGGAAACTTGGAATGGTGCCCCCGCGGAAACCTCGGAATGGTGCCCTCGGGGACAGACTTCGGGATGGTGCCCCCTCTGCCATCAGACCTCGGGATGATGTCCCCAGACCTGGCGATGGTGCCACCGGAGACCTCGGGATGGTGCCCCCGGGCCCGGACCCTCGAGATGGTGCCCCCTCCGACCTTGGAATGGTGCCCACGAAGAACTCGGGATAGTGCCCCCGGAGAACTCGAGATGGTGCCCCCGCGGACCTCGGGATGGAAAAAGCCCCACCCGAGGCGAGGGACAGAAATGGGCCTCCGGGAGACCCCGAAAACAGTACCCTATTCTGATAGACCTTCTGGATGGTGCCCCCTTGGGAGACGGCTCTGGGTTGAAGCTCCCGTCGGTGACCTCCGTGATGAATAAAAAAACCCGTAATGGTGCCCACGGGAGGCCGTAGGGGGGGAAGCCATGGCCCCCATGCCCCCCTCTGGTCTCTGGATCCGCTACTGAGCTAGACAAGTTAAGTTCCTGTGAGTTGTGAGTTGTGACCTAGCTCAACATATCCTCTTTGTTGAAATGCCAGTGAAAAATCATAGAATGTCTGAACCACATATATTTTACTAGCCGCTTTCTTCCACTTTTTTGAAGCAGGTGCGCATTGATTGTGTCGACACTTCTTCATGCAGCTTGGTATTCAAGACTTCAGTAACACAAATCGGCTAGCAGCATCAGCGGGGTAAACCGATATTTTTTATTTTTACAATACAAAATCCCTTTCGTTTTTTAAATTTAATATCATATGAAGTCGTAAAAGAATATAAAACATTCCATAGTTAGAAAAATAACCCTAGATTATTTTCTCATAGCAAATCGGTTATCGGAAGGCAGCTAGCGGACGCTAAAGTTTCGATAAAATGAACATCCAACAAGTTTGGGTAAACTGTTCATAAACGAGGAACAAAACGTTTCTGTCGGTTCAGGTTGTCGGAGTCGGATAAGGTGCTTTTGGGAAGATATATGGGCTCAAGATAGGCTGCTGGTGAGACCAAGGCGATCTAAAGGACAATAGGTAGCGGTGTCAGTGTTGAAATAGGTATCAGTTTCAAAGTTATGTAGCCCAGCTACTAGCTAGCGTTGCCCATGCCCTTGTCCCTTGGGTCATCAGGGTCGTGGTGCTGCAGTATCTGCATTTTAATTTTGCAGTTTGTAGGAAATCCATTTTTCAGAATAACATATCTGACCATGCCATTGACCACAGGTTTGCTGAATTCTGCAGGCCAATGAATTATATAAGCGTGTCCATTTTTCCTATAGATGTTGTAGTCTGGCCGGACTACGTCACGTAGAATCTTTGACGTAGAATCTTTGTTGAGAGACATCAAACCTGGGGCTTGTTTAGTTTGCTCTGTTTATGATAGGTATTGTTAGAAGGGTCAAAGTTCCATATTAGCAGAACAGACATTGAATACACAAAGGTTTTCCAACCAAGGAAAAGCGCTATACTGATACCCGGAGATAAACATAATATAACCTGACCTAACCTTACCTACTAGCCTGCTTTACAACCTACCAACCCACAACCTACATCTTTACAGCCTACCAACCTACATTTCTACAACCCACCAACCTACAACCTACCAATGTACCAACCTACAGCCTACCAACCAACAGCCTACCAACCTACAACCTACCAATGAACCAACCTACAGCCTACCAACCAACAGCCTGCTAACCTACAACCTACCAACCAACCAAGTACCAACCTACAACATACCAACCTACAATCTACCAACCTACAACCTACCAACCTACAACCTACCAACCTACCAACCTACAACCTACCAACCTACAACCTACCAACCTACCAACCTACAATCTACCAACCTACCAACCTACCAACCTACCAACCTACAACCTACCAACCTACCAACCTACAATCTACCAACCTACAACCTATCAACCTACAACCTACCAACTTACAACCTACCAAACTAACCAACCTACAACCTACAACCTACCAACCTACAACCTACCAACCTACCAACCTACCAACCTACCAACCTACCAACCTACAACCTACCAACCTACCAACCTACCAACCTACAACCTACCAACCTACAACCTACCAACCTACAACCTACCACTCAGCTTTTATCCTCACATATACCAATGTATCAGGAGAACAATGTTAGCTAATATAAAACCAGCAATTGATGCAGACAGCTGCCTCAAAAACTTGTGCTGCTATCAGAGTTATAAGGCAGTAGGCACAATAATTACTTATTGTTTCTTATAGGTAATTGTTTTACCAACAAGGTAATGCAATGCTAAATGGGTACCATAATGTTGTTTTTCTGCTTATATTTCAGAGTAAACACAGGAAGCTATGGGTCATGAAAAGAAAAAGAAGAAGGACCGCGATCGTGACCGTGACCGTGACAGGGAGAGGCGCCGGCACAGGAGCCGCTCGGGCTCCGCCAGTCCGGAGCACGGCGACTCTGAGCGCCGCCACCGGCGCAAACACAAAAAGCACAAGTCGGACCGGAAGCGGCGCCATGAGGTGGACGACAGCCCGCCGTTCGCCGCGCCGCCGCCGCCCAAGCTGAGCCGCAGCTCGGCCTCGCCGCCGCTGGCGCCGCCGCCCCCGCAGCTGCGCGCGGAGGGCGCGCCGGCCGCGCCGCCGCCGCCCCGCCTGCGCTCCTCGCCCCCGGCCGGCGGTGGTGAGGGCGGCGGTGGCGGTGAGTCGTCCCTCTCCATTGAGGAGACGAACCGGCTGCGAGCCGAGCTCGGTCTGAGACCGCTCGATGTGAAACCGGTGAAGGGAACGGGCGATGGAGGCGAGGGGAGCGCCGAAGGGCCCAGAATGGGCTCCTCGGACACATACGCTATTCACAAAAAGCCAGGTGGGTGTGATTTGGCTGGTATACATTCATACAAACTACTCGGTGTCTGAAAATGTCAGCATTAGTTGCAGTATGGTAATTTTTTTCTTAATAGGTGCATCAACCCAGATCCCTTTGTTTGATTTGCTGATAACCGAGATACCTCTTTATCACTTACAAAATCAACTGAATGGGAGTATGGGCCGCACAGACTTAGGACAAGGTCAACCGTCTACATCGGCATTATTCATTGAACGCATTTGGAATCACCTTTTTGGGTGAAGTCTCACGTGCAATTACTGGGCTGTCACTGCCCCATTCCTCTGTTGAGGTCATCACCGTCATGTTTTATTCCCGACAGAGCACATCGGAGATAAAAAGAAAACGGAGAAGCTGCGTGAGAAGTTGGCGTCGCGGCGCGAAGCACGTGCCATCGAGGCGCGGATGACCCGCGTTCGCGGACTGGGCGACTCGGATGATGATGATGAGTCGGCCTCCGCCTGGGTGACAAAGTCGCGTCAGCTGCAGAAGGAGAAGGAGATGGCCTCCAAACGGGTCAGTTGATACACGCCCCTGTTGGGATTCATCACGGTTCTGATCTGCTGATATTCTGTTTCTCTTGATCATAGTGCGTACCTAGTTCGATTGTCTGGTAGTTGGTGTATTTTACATGAGAGACAAAGTAAACGTTCCAACTTGTAGATACTAGCTCCAAGTGTTACGGTGTGCATCTGTTACAGCGTTTTTTTATTTTCACAATGCCCCATTTCATTTGCAGCGCATACAATTCAATTTTGGAAACGCGAAACTAATCGCCCACCAATTACCATGTCCATGAGTGTCCTGCGATTCCATTGCCCCTCACGCTGACACCGCCCCCTCACGTTCGCCAGGCGGCGCTGTTGGACGACCTAGACGCCGAGTTCGGCGTGGGAGACCTGGTGGCCGCCGACACGAGCGAGTCGCGCGCCGCGGCCTACTCGGCCGGCGACCTGCGCGGCCTGACGGTGGAGCACCAGGCCGACCAGTTTGTCGAAGGACGTGACGTGGTGCTGACGATAAAGGACAAGGCTGTGCTGGATGAGGACGAGTCGGACGTGCTGGTCAACGTCAATATGGTGGACGACGAGCGGCATGAGAAGGTGGGCCACTGTTAGGAGAGTTTAATTGTATGAGGGATCTGTTCAGTGTTTGATGTGCTGAGGATAGTCTGTTGCTCGATTTCTGTGTAACAATGGATCGTTTCATTGCAAAGTGACTCATGCTTATGCCAATTAATCAGCTGAATCTCACAGTCTTTGATCTCACAGCGAGGACGCTCTACTTCCTACTTAGCTACTTCCGACTCATTATGTTACCTAGGGGTATTTAGAGCGATCAGATGTTCGACTCTCTGCCCTGACCGTTCGATGTCCTCGATTCTGCGACAGAACGTGGCCATCCGGCGCCAGAAGCCGGGCTACCGTCCCGACGACCAGGACGAATGGGACGAGCAGGGCAACTACCGGCCCAAGTCGCTGCTCAGCCAGTACGACGAACAGCTGGACGGAGAGAAAAAGTCCTCCTTTGTTATCGGTAAGCACGAGCGGAAAGAATGTGTCGCAGCTGTTCCATACTGTCTGTGTTTAGAGACGACAGATAATGCGATGAGACAGAAAACGACGTATCGTCAAGTCGGGTGTAGCTTACACGGTACTTTTTCTTTAAATGTTGCGATCCCTCAACGTATCGTTTACTCTCGACAGGTGCGGCCGGCCAGGCCTCTGCCGCTGTCAACCAGGCGGCTGTTGTCAAGGAGAAGTTAAAGCAGAAGATGAAGCAGCAGGCCATGCAGTCCCTGGACATGCCGGCACCCAAGATCGCGTCAGAGTTCTACACAGAAGCAGAGATGGCCTCATTCAAGAAGGTCAAGAAAAAGGTCAGTGGTGTCACTTTGTCACTTTGGTCGTCTGACTTTCTTCTTTCGTAGGCATTCCACCAAAATATCTTCCAACTCTGTTCTTTCTTTGGCTTGGCTCTCCTCCCCCAAAGGTTCTTTCCCTCCAGTGTCTGGTTTCTGCTTTTCTTCCCTGGCCCTAGTTTCAGCGTCCGCATCGATAGTGCACACTCTAACACCGCCCTTTCCTCCTATTGTCAGGTACGCAAGGTGCGTAAGAAGGGTATTCTAAAGGCGGACGACCTGCTGCCGCTGGCCGATGACGACCCGTCGGCCCACCTCGGCTCGCGGGTGAAGCGCGAGCCCGCCGACAGCGACGGAGAGGCGGCCGTCACTGACGACACCGGTGGGTGGGCAGGAGGGGACGGCCGGCGGAGCACTGAGTTAGTGAAGGAGGTGTAGTCTTGATGGTGAAGCTCGGTTTTCTGGCAGACTGCTAAGGATTATAACTTATTCTGCTATTAGATGTAGATTGTTTATAGTGTGTTGCCCTGTTTATGGTCCTTATAATGTTAACATTAATTTCCTGCTTTGTTTCCTGCCTTGTTTGTGCTCGTGCTTCTTTTAGCTTGCTTATGAATATTTCATGGTTTCCATCATGATCATGTGTATTGCATTTTTGTTCTTCGTGAGAGGCCGATCTCGTTGCTATGTCACCGGTCCGATTCATTCACCGCCCTGCAATCCCGCGTGTACCACCTCCCGTTCCCTCTCTCCGACTAACACCCCCCCCCCCTCCCTCTCTCCTCAGCTCCAGTGACCGATGACCTGAGCGGTGTCAAACTGGAAGACGAGGAGGCTGACACCGAGCTGAGCCGCGCCATCGAGCGCTCCCGACGACTCAATCAGGACGCGCAGGCGCAGGTGGGGACGGAGTCAGAGTTGAAACTTGGACGGCGTCTTGATGTCACTGGAAGGCAGGCTAGTCAGCACAGCAGTGATCTGACTGAATTTAGCTTGTTGTTTGGTCTAAGTATTAAGTAACTAGGTCGTCTTGACCTGGGGAATGTTCAGTTGAATGGCTTTAGTGAATAGGATGCCTTAGCGAATGCCTTGTCGCTAAGGCATCCTGGCCGCGGGTCTTTGTAGGGGAGCAAACGCACGTTTTTCAATAAACTTTGTGTTTGGCAAGGGTGAATGTATCCTTACTCTACTGACTGTTGTTGACTCCGACTCTATCGTCTTAGGAGTCGGAGTCGTCTGGCGCGACGAGGTCGACGGAGCGACGTCTGGCGGAGCTCGCTGCCAAGCTCCGTGAGAAGGAGGCCGCCGATGCGTCCGTCACTCAGAGTATCGTGCTCAACTCGACGGCTGAGTTCTGCCGCTCCCTGGGAGATATTCCTACATACGGCATGTCAGGTGAGGAATGCAATGGACAGCCGGTGGAGGCTCTGTGTGGAGAGCGTGCAGCTTTGATGGCATTTCATTCGATGTTTTTGGAGAGCGGAAATCAGTTCGTCGCATACGCTGTTTAGGTAGGCTTGGATTTCTTCTCTTTGACAGCGTCTTTTTAAGTATTTTACATTGGCATTGACATTGATTGTGCAATTGCCTAAATTTACGAGTAAATATGCAGCAGAGATGTATCATACAATGCAGCTGTCGTCCATGAAATCATTTTATTACTTGACGTTCCAACACTTTCAAGTCTTAATGTCATTTTATGCTAGAAACTTCGCCAGTTTATAAAGCACTATGCGCCTAGCCGTAAAATGTTCTCTACTGATGCGCCCCTGCCCCAATCCAGCCGCGTGCCTCCTCGGGTACAACCCTCACCTTTCTATCTGCGTGTTCCCCTGCGCAGGTAACCGAGACGAGGAGGCGGAGGAGATCGCCAGTCTGGAGCGGGAGCTGGCGGAGGAGCGGCGCCGCTCGGACCTGGCACGCGCCGCCGACGGGGGAGTCTGGGAGGAGGTGGGGCCAGACGAGACGGCCGCGCCCACCGAGCGGGAGGCCGCCGAGAGGTCGGCCATCCTGGAGGCGGAGCCAGAGGTCGGCGCCGGACTGGCCGGCGCGCTCAAACTGGCCATGAAAAAGGGATATGTCGACCAGGAGGAGAGCGGGAAAAAGGTGAGAGAGTGGGTGCTGCGGAAGAGGCTGCCGTTGTGTGGATGGGGATGTTAGGACCCCCTCTCCCAATATGTACTAGCTTCTGTTTTGTACGAATTATTAAGGTAGGAATTTTACAACAGCTGCGTGCTATCGGGATCTTGCCTCTGTTACATGATTGCTTGCCATCGATGGTTAATTTTTGCTGCTTCCAGGATTTGTTACTCTATACTCCACCAAAATAGATCATTCAGCATTCTTGTTCTGCTGATGCGTTGTTTTTAGATTGCTGAAATACAGGACTTTAACACTAGCTGTTCAAATATCACGTTCCCACACCGCAATGTCAGTCCGGCTTGGACATAACGCCACCCGCCGTCCCGCCCATCTGACCAACGCGCTCCTTCGTGCGTCCCAGGGCGCCAGTCAGCAGGTGCTGGCCCACCTGCGGGCTCAGAACTACTCCATCGAGGACAAGAGCGCTATGGATGACGACCGGCGCGGCCGGGGCGGCGGCGGGTACGGCGGCGGCGGCGGCGGACCGGTCACGGAGTTCAAGGATAAGGCCAACTACAAACCGGAGGTCAAACTGGAGTATATCGACGACCAGGGTCGTCTACTCAGCTCCAAGGAGGCTTTCAGGTGGGTGAGGATGACGGATGGGTTAGCGAGGTTATGGCATCCCGTAGTTTGGGGGCTTCGAAGAGGAGCTGTAGATAACAGGATATGGATTGGTGACTGACCTACGAATTTACCTGCTTTTGTTGATAAATGTGGATTTATTATCGATGTCGTGATTTTTAGCATTCTTCTCGGATAATTTTCTACCGTCTGAAATATGGTGATCGATAAACAACTGAACGTTTAACGAGTGTACCCCCTCTGGCTCTGACCGATTCCCTCCGTTCTTTACAGATACCTATCGCACAAGTTCCACGGCAAGGGTTCCGGCAAGATGAAGACCGAGAAGCGTGAGAAGAAGATCCAGGAGAGCTTGCTGATGGCGCAGATGAACTCGACGGACACACCGCTGAACACGCTCTCCCGGCTGCAGGAGAAGCAGAAGGAGCTGCAGTCGCCCTACGTGGTGCTCAGCGGCGCGAAACTGCTCGGCAGTGGCTCCTCAGGGTCAGTGGCTGGGCGCAGGGGACGGGGACGAGGTCTGTGAGGTGTAGCATGGTTAGCTGTTGGAGGTAGGATCAGGTGGGTCACAAACTTCTAAAAGTGGAATGCATCGAGCGTATTACGGGCAAGTAGCGCCTAGATAGTGTTAGACGCTTTTTTGCATCAATTCGTTTCTCTTTCTTAGTATGAGATGGTTAACTTAGTATACCATCTTAGTATGAGATGGTTTCAGTCGGGTCTTTGCCTCAAAATTCTCCGACGGTACGGTCGATAGTTTTCCGGATGTCACATCGTACCACATTGACGTTCTTAGCAGATTTTCGGTCAATCACGACACCGTTCTTAACTTATTGATGACCCAAAGCGTCCACAAGGCGTGTGGGCCAGACGGCCTTAGTGCCCGCATCTTAAAAGAGTGCGCTGAAGAGTTTTCGATCCCTCTGACCAAAATTTGCCGTCTATCATTCGAACAGGGCAAATTTCCTTCAGCTTGGAAACGCGCGCACGTCACACCGGTACACAAAAAAGGCAGCCGAAAAGATCCGCTTAACTATCGACCAATATCGCTTCTACCCATTTGCTCAAAAATTTTAGAACGCGTAACGTGTGACCAGTTGATGGTCCATGTCTCATCTCTCCGGCCCAGCACGGCTTCCTCCCGCGCCGCTCCTGTACTACTAACCTTGCCTGCCTCGTTAAGCAGCTGTGGGACTCAATTGCCGATGGCCTCCAGACAGATGTTATCTACACGGATTACTCCTCAGCTTTCACCAGCGTCAACCATTCTCTCCTTCTTCACAAACTTCATCATTCCTACAATCTGTCTGGAGCTGCCCTGAGGTGGTTTGAGTCCTACCTATGTGGGAGAGAGCAGCGCGTGGTGCTGTGCGGGACGGCGTCCAGTTGGGTGCCGGTTGGGTCGGGGGTGCCGGAGGGCAGTATCTGTGGCCCGATCTTGTTTGTGTTATTTTGCAATGATGTTCCGTCCTCTATCTCATCGACATGCCTGATGTACGCTGATGACGTGAAGCTGCTGAGGCGGATTCGCTCTTCCGACGATGCTGCCACCCTTCAGGCCGATTTAGACATCCTATCTTCTTGGTCCACCGTTTGGAAACTAAAACTTAACCCAGCAAAATGCAAGTTTATTACCTTTACTCTGCGCAAAAAGCCTGTCCTGACGTCATACTCCATTGGCAATGTCACCCTGGATCGCGTATCTGAGATGCGTGATTTAGGCGTTATTCTGGACTCAAAATTGAACTTTGCTTCTCACATCGATGACGTCGTCGGGAGGGCGAATCGTGCCTTGGGAACTTACCTGCGATCGCTCCAAACCTCACGTGCGCGGACAGGGCGCAGGTTCGAGCCAGCTCCCCTTATTACGGCCTTTAACGCTCACGTTCGTTCTGTTTTGGAGTTTGGCAGCGTTATTTGGTCGGGCGCCGCAGTAACTCACATGGCGCGACTGGACAGGGTCCAGCATAAGTTTTTAATCTGGCTAGCTGTTAACTCTAATCGCCCTTCTAACTCATTTGACTACGCACAGCTATTGCTCCACTTCGCCGTTCTAACTATCAAACAGCGCCTGGCGCAACACGACCTCGCCTTCCTACATGGCGTCTTCGGGGGCCGTGTTGACTCCGTGGAAATCCTGGGCAGCTTCGGACTTGCTGTCCCAGCCAGGGCAACTCGCGCGCAGCCCTGTCTGAATGTCCCAGCCGCCAGAGTAGGCACCATCAAAGATGGATTGTTTTGCCGTCTACCACGTCGGATTAATAGCCTGTACCAGGTGACTCCTGGAGCGGACATTTTTGGAAGGCGCTCTCGTTTTATGAAGTGTGTGTCTGTGTTCGTTCGCCATACAGTGTGAATTTTAACAATGTGTGTCGTATTTATTGTTTTTATATGTCTGACTCCGTCTATTATTGGGTTTTCGGACCTGTTGATGGTATGCAAGAAATACAAATACAAAAAAAAAAAAAATAACCAGATTCCTGTTCTGTTTCAGGTCACAAGTAGCGAAGCACTGAATATAGGGAGTCCCGCTGCGTCTCCAGAACGCTAGCGGACTCGTCGATCAGAACAGCCGCGCGCCGTGGGATCGACGTCCATCTCACCGACCGTCTGAAGGATGGTTACTTCAAGCACCGAGGAGTCCGTTCCAACCCGCTATCGTGCTGGAAACGGATCAGTCCCCAGGGCAGTCTCCAGACGCGGGGTGCTGTCCCTCGACGCGGCTGTCTGGAGGGGATGACGCGGTCGCAGAGAGCTGTTATGACGCGACCCATGCGATAGGAGTCGTGCGATCATCCGGAGCTGCGTCGCCCCCTATAACATGGGGCGAACTCTCCACCGCACTCGGACGAGGGCCACAACAGGGCCTATCCTTGAAGCACGGCCTATTGTCGCTAATACTGCGAGCGGCTACTGTCCACCGCAGTCTTAGCAGGATATCAGCGGGCCGTGCTGTAGGATCATGGCGCGAGATATGCTGTGTTTTGTATTGAGCACCGTGTTGCCGCGCCCATGCGTGCCGCCCACTCATACACTGAAGGACTATGGCGGCTGGCGTTTTCGATCGCGCGGCTGCGGACGCGCGACATTACTGTGCTGATTGCAGTGCCCTCACCGGACCCCTGGGTGGCAGTCATGCACGTGCAGTAAGCGCAGCGTATTGCTGATGTTCAGTGTCACTTTATTGACGTCATCGCTACATATTTGTGTCAGATGAGGGTTACACTTCATACACATACTGGATATGAACACTGGTGTAAATCTAAAAATATAAACCAGCCCCGACCTTGTCTGGTTAGCGTAAAGGCGACGTCTGAATACACTAAAGGAGTACCATCAGTATCACACAAACCCTGTAACTGGCGTTATACGGCCTAACAGCTGCCATAAAGCTACATAAATCTCACTTATTTACAAAACTGAGCCGAGCCACGGCTGAATGCAATATCACCCACGATGCACAGGCTGCGGAAGAGTCGCCTGGCACAGGATTCAGCCGCAAGGCCGGCGTGTCCGTTTGGCACAGTTCAGGTCTGAATATTTGTCACGAGATGGCAGGCAGGGGCGTCACCTCACCGACTGCCGAATATAGAGCGTCGAGTTGAACTCGGGCACTACCTCTCCGGTCACGATCCGTGTCTTGAAGTGGGTCATCAGGCGACCTGTGAGGGAACCAGATGATCATTCAGCATATGGCCAGTGAAAGACTGCACTGTGCCATGGCGATTTCAGCTGTCTTGGTGGATGCATCATGGGCCACTAAATAATGTGTTTGAGTCAACCCGATGAGCATCAGATCATGAGTGAAGGCAATCAGATCGCTACATTTACTACCGCACAACTGGGAACCTCAACTAGCTAACAATATTCCAATACCCCCAGCTCCCCAGGTATCTAGACTTACTACAGAGCACATTCCATTACAGCACATTCCGTTAGTGTTACGGGCCTCTCTGTCCCGTCACCTCCACTGGCCCTTCCCATGACCATTTCACCCCCCCCCCCCCCCGTTCCCTCACCGGTCCAAGTGGTGACATTAGTGATAACGTATCCCTCGCAGCGCCGGTCGGCCGAGCAGAGGGCAGACGCCTCGCGCGGACCGGACACCGACAGCCAGCAGCGGCCCAGCTCGGACGATTGCGCACACCGGTAGTTGTGGCCGGGGAGAGTGGCGTTCGGTACCGCCTCGTACACGGCTGGAGATGGAGACGGGTAAAGTTAGGAGAGTGTTTGGTGTTACCTCTGAGAGTGGTGGAGGGTCAAGAGGTGGGATTGGTCCCGCGTCGTCTATCGCAGAGAACGGCAAAGGGTGAAGGAATGGGCTTTATACAATATCGTCCACTGTTAAAAACGAAACACATGACAGATTAAGCACGGTTGCAGAATCAGATGCATAACTTACCGGATCAGTACGGTGTGTCAGTGTTATCAACTGAAGCTCCCTTCGGCACGCTAGTCTGCCATCCACTTCCCATCACCTCACCCTAGACCACCCGCCCAATTATTCGTACAATTACTCGCATGATCGTATCCAATTACTCGTACCTGACCCGGTGTCAGTAACTCCATAGCCGTGCCTCTGGAACAGTTTGAGCAGCTCCGTGGCGCGCCCGCTCAGCTCCGTCGGACTCAGCTGGGCCGCCGAGCACGAGGCCAGCAGTGCAGTGACGCTGGCGTTCAGCGGGGCCGGCACCCCCTGCAGCAGCAGCGGGCCCAACAGACGCTCCCCGGCCAGCGCCTGGTTCCGCCGCGCGTTGTAGCCCTGCGGTGGGGAGAGAACGGTGGTGAACAGGGGAGGAGAGATGTAGTATGACGGAACGCTGGACAACTGTGTGATGAGGGTCCCATATCAAGCCAGTAAAACTTAAGGACTTCGGATTGAATGACTAAGATAGAGTACCTCGATAAAACTAAAACAGTTACAGGCCCTGTAATTCCGAAACGAAAAAAGAAGAAGAAATAACCACCACTCTTTTTTAGGGGAGATGTGCGATCGAATATCACTTCTACACAAATTAGTGCACACTACACGGTACAGTGCTAATTAACTGTCCCGTCCGAGCGCCATGTCTGACCTGACATCTGCCGGCCGTGCAGCGAGTGAGTGCGGCGGAGGCGGCCGCGGGCGGCGGCAGCAGGCACACGTCCGGTCCGGTGCAGCGCGGCTCGCCCAGCTGCAGGTCGTCCAGGTCGGTCAGCTTGAGCCGGCCGCCGCTGAGCAGGAACTGCTCCAGGCGCAGGTCGGAGAGCGCGGCCGGCCCGAGCGGCGACACGGCCAGGTAGGCGAGCAGCTCGGCGGCGTCGAGCGCCAGCCGCAGCCGCCGCTCCCAGGACAGCTGCAGCAGCGCCAGCTGACTGAGAGGCTCGCCGAGCTCCGTTACCACGGCAACGACGCTGTTCTCGCCGCGGCCCAGCGACAGGCAGAACCCGTACAGCTGCCGGAGGTGGATGGGTCAATGCAAGAGACGGTTACCAGCGAGCAGCGACGGAACCCGTACGGGTGCCGGGTCTGAGCCAATGTCAATGGCAGCTGCACATAATGACAGACATAATGAACAAATGAATGTAATGCATACAGGCTTAAACTGGGGTTTTGGTTTGGGTTTCAGGACGCCTCAGCGACGGAGGCCATTTAGCGTTACAGGCTTAAACTGAATAGAGCCATTGAGCCGTAGCAAAATAAATGAAAATGAATGAGAGAACACCGATTTACCCAGCCCTCACCTCCACGATGGCCGGGTGTCGGAGCTGGTGCAGCAGCTTCACCTCCCTGAACAGTTTGTCGGCCGTACGCCGGTAACACTCGGTGTAGTTGGCGCCCGCCTCCCGGCACAGCCGCATGTCCCTGCCCTCCACATTGACCGTCTTCACGGCCGCCGAGCGGCCCCCGTACGTCGCCTCAAACACCTCCTTGCTCCAGCCGAAGCCGAGCCGGCGGCCCACGGCCAGCGTGGGGAAGTCGGCGCACGTGAACACCGCCCGCCGTCGGCTGCCGCGCACCGAGTTCTGCAGGCGCTGCAGGAACGCCTCGGCGCCTCCGAGCGGCTTCCTCACCGGCTGGGCGGCCAGCTGACGCCACTGGCGCTGCTCCTCCAGCTCGCGCTGCCGCTGCTCCCAGTAGGCCTTCAACACCACCACATTCGCCACCAGAAAGATGAGCACGTAAACCAGCACGAAGGCTGTCAGGTGCGAGACGCGTATCACGTGCACACAGCGTGACAGCTGTACCCGGCAGCCCATGGTGCCTGCAGCTGCACTGAGCTCCCCTCAGCTGCTGAGCAGAAGATGAGGATTGAGGAGCATCAAACAGCCAACTCAGGATGCTAGAAGATCACTGAAAGATGTTGAACTGGTCACCACAAAAAGCAATATCTCTTCCATATGCTCTCAAACTGCAATAAACAATGTCATTCTGCTCCGAAATTTGCCTGGAAAAGATATTGGTTAAAATGGTAATGCTAGAATGCAAACTTTATCAGAACCACTAGCATCAGCTCTAAATGATAAAACACTAGAAGCTAGAATGCAAAGCATGGCAATTTTAACAAGATCAGGGTGGTGTTTCATAGCCACTGCTAGCACACATGGCAAATTCAGTTTTCATGGAAATATCAACAAACTTGGATGCTCCAAAACTGAGTGATCAGTGACTTTACCATAACCTATGACATCAGCATTCAGCTCGCGAAATGCTCTGGCAGCCAGGCAGCGTGGTAGCAGCATGAGACAGTGCCCACTGAAACAGTGTCATCACTGCAGAATGCAGATGCACCGATGGCTGTCACAGATGTAAACCCCGGGATAGGTGAGTAGGTACCTAGGTAGGTACTCAATTTGAATGTAGAGTGCAGGGAGTGAAGTTGGCTAAGGTCACATCTTGACATCTTGCGCCAAAAGTCCTTGTATCGTCCAACTCTAGGCTATAGAACTCAGTATCAGCTGTGTGCCAAAATTTCAACACAATCTGCCTGTTCACTGTTGTGCCAGACATGTTGAAGGTAACATATATTTTTTGTCTGGATTGCAAGTTCTACTTGTGCTATCAACAAACCAATTACCTACTCACAAAGTAGTTCAAGTTCTGACAAATAAGTTCTAAGCTGAGGCTTTGTTCCACATGAGCTCAAACTTTGTTCCACATGAGCATATGAGCATTTACCTCACCATTTTACCAGCATTTGTGTGGTCTGATTGTGCGTCTTGTCAAGTCAACCCGATGTCACAATTTGCAATTTGGCTATCAACTAGGCAGGGGCGAAGAACTGACATTTGTCATGGGGTTTGTTCCCGTCGCTCCTCTAACCTCCTCCAAGCTCCTCTAACCTCCTCTCGTTTCAAAAAATCGTTCCCGTCGCTCCTCCAAGCTCCTCCAAGCTCATCTTGATTTCACATCTCACCACCACTATTTGCCTCCTCCCTCATCCCAAACGAAAGTTGGTTTTTTGGAGGAGGCTCTTGCGTAGACATATTTGGCGCACGTAATACAAATGTGAGTTGTTTATAAATGAGATTTGAGGGAAGTGGAAATGATTTTAGTGATTGATGACGATTGGATATCTTGAAATAGTAATGTTTGATATTAATCTAAGGTTATTTTATTAGAAAGCGATTATTATCTCTTGATTTATGTTTGCGCGCCATAAATCGCCGACCGTTACAGCCCGCAAACAGCTGATTTCCTCGCGAAAATGTTCCCGTGGCTCCTCTGAAACGGCTCTCCTCCAAGCTCATCCAACCTCATCCGAGATTTTTTGGGAGGAGCGACGGGAACAGACCCATGATCTCCAGTGACCAGTGGTTCTTTTCTAGCACCTGGCAAATGGTAGTCAAATTCAAATTATTGCGTAAAAAGCAAATATAGGTACGTTTTCCCAGCAGCATCACTCTCCTCTCGACTTACGCAAAGCAGTTTGGGTCTCAGCATAATTAAAGCACCCCTGGAGCACTATTAAATGGTGACTTTTGAATTTCAGGGGGTGTCAAAAGTCAAAACCCCTGGCTGCAACTAAGTACCATTTACCAACAGCCATGACCACATGACTGTTGGTGCATGACAAACTTGAACTATGCCAATGCTACTTGATAGGAGGGGTGATCAAGCATGCTTTTCCAAATCCAACCCATGCTTTACTTTTCATAAGAAATACTACCGATAAATAATCATGAAATTTGAATATCACCCACGTCAACGTGCCACTCCACATAGAATAACAATAAGCAATAAAAATAAAACAATGAATGGCCTGCCCTAACCTGTGTTCAATTTCAGCGCAAGAAAGGAAACACCAAGGAAACACAACGCGGCACAGCAAATCAAAATACTCTCTTAATTTCAATGATTTGTGTTATAACTTTAATTCTTTAATATGTTTTTGAGTAAAGTAAGCGTGCTTTTGACTGTAATTGAAAGCATACACCTACTTTCGTTTCAACATGCTCTTTCAAAATGGTTTCATGCTGATTTTTGCGATAGCAGGATTCGCACATCGAACACATTTATTGGCACCTCTACGCCATTTTTGTCATTCATAAACGCAAGTAAAGTTCACTAAAACAAAACGACGTCCAAATGCCCGCAAATCGCAACAATTTTTGCGCAGACATCTCTGTCCTTATTGACCTGTTATCGTAAAAAATATAATGCGTCAAGTGGACGATTCGTCAAAGGGCAAGTCCGGGATAGACAGCGCCGTAGACTTATGTATCATCGATATGGAGAAGTCGGTCAGCGCGCGCCACATGTCCGAGACAAAGTTCTTGGATAACCACAGATTACCGCATTGCAGGTTCGAGACTCCATACCGTCCGTGATTTAGGTCGAGGTTCTCTCCATCCAGTCTCACATGCCCACATCCTTTCAAAGAACCGGACCCAGCCCATGCTTCTTGCTTCTACTGCCTAGTCTAGCTGCAGCTACTCCACGCCTGAGGCCAACCCCGTCTAGAAGCTCCTCTCGAGCGCCAAGAGTAGACCGGGGACAGTTCCACCTTTCACCTCAGTCACATGATTGAAATGTGAAATTGTGAATTATTACAATTTCCTTTCTTGACCTCAGATGCTATGCCAATGCAACTTATTCGACACTTATTTATTACGGAGCGAGCGAAGCGAGCGTAGTCTTTCCTTAGATTAACGGAAATTTCTGAGTATGAGCGGCCGGCCGGCCGGCCGGCCGGCCGGCCGGCCGTGGTCACGCTTTTGCGAGGCTTATATCTCAGCAACCACTTGACCGATTTACACGCGGTAATTTTTGTAGGGTAGCTTCATTCCTTCTACCAAGTATTGGACTATTCCCGATGCATGTGGGTGACCCCTTATGCACGTGCCACGTGCAAAACGAAGAGGTGTCACTTTTGTAATTGTTGCAATATCTCGGTAACTACTTGGCCGATTGCGCTGAAAGTTGGCATGTAGGTAGGCACCCACTAGGCACTGCATATACATGTGCCAGAGTTGGGGTGCTGCTGCACGTGCGCACGTGCAGGGGTCGTTTCCAGATCTCGAGAACGGCTGGACCGATTGCGCTCAAATTTGGTACACGGTTAGGGACCGGTTAGTAGGGTGCCGTGCACAAGTCAGTTGGGACCCATTTTGCACGTGCGCACGTGCAGGGTGCCGCTTCCAGATCTCGAGAACGGCTGGGCCGATTGTGCCCAAATTTGGCACATCGCTAGAGACCAGTTAGTAGGGTGCCGTGCACAAGTCAGTTGGAGGTACCCCCTCGCAATTTCGCACGTGCAAGGCCCACCCTCTCGCTCGCTCCGTTAGTCGCCCCAAAAGGCGTTATACTGGTGGTTCATTACTCATAACACCGGGAATCTAGCATTCTATGGATAAAGGCAATGACAAGGACAAAAGTGTATCAGAACATGACAAAATAAGCAACATTTTACAGCTGAATATCTTGTCAATCAAGAGCGCCACGAAAAATACATGTAGAGTTTGCACAATTTACATAAACACAAAAAAAAAAAAACAGGGCAAATGTGCCACGGAAATCGGCAGCAAACGACGCTGATTTATCAGCAGGAAAGACGAGATGAATCGCGTGGTGACGACAGACGTTTAAAAATACATTTTTTTTCTACAACACTTGTTCGGCCAATTTCGAGCCAGCTCCTCAGCCTTTCAGCAATTATCACATATCTATGAAGCACGCGACTGTCGAATTTCATTCACCAATCACGGGCGTCATTTGGACACCGGTCCGGTACATTCCACGTTCGCCGCAAATGAGAATACACACATCAATTTATGCCGTTCGGTCACCGACATCACTCGTGTCGTGGCCTGTGCCTCACGCAGGCGACCCGAGGGCAGAAGGAATGCTGGGCCGGGAGGCGAAGGGCAAAACTCAATGAGCGATCTGTTGTGGCGACTTCATCGGCAGTAGTGTGACATCTCGGTCTTCTGCCGCTTCCGCGACTTCATTCCGGAGAAAAACTCTTGGATGTCCTCTTCACGGACCACCTTCTTGTTCTCAGCGAACTTCTTCAGGTAACTCATCAGCTCAGACTTCAGATCATTGTATTCTGGAACAGCAGAGGGAGGCAGCTTGGTTACAGCTTGGTTTCCACTCCATCGCCATAGACAATCGCCAAAGACAATGGTTTCCACCCGGGATGGCTATAGACAATTGACGTAATTGGCATATAACAATGCTCGCGTTATAGGTCTCAGTGGCGGTTCCATGCCAGTTACTAAACGCACCATCATTTTCCTAACCAGCAAAGTGGCAGACTCACAAACAAGGCTTCCAAAATATACTGAAACTTTAGGATTTCCTGCTGCACAGACCCACCAAAGTTACACGTCAAAACCGTAGCCAAGACCAAGCACCTTTCAAATCTCCACCCTACACCGACAAGATCCCTTAATCTAACCCATACCGTAGCCCAGGCCCCACCCGCGGCAGGTCTGCGGTGTCGGGACGCGCGCGGCGGTAGCTTACCGTGCACCACCTCGATCTGCTGCACTCTGTCCATGTTCTCCAGCGCGCGCATGCCGGCGGCATAGCTGCCGGCGTCGCGGCGGCCGCGAGCCTCGTACGCCGCGACAGAGTCCTCCTCGTCGAGAAGAAACTCCACCGACGAGGTCTGGTACATCGCCTGGTGGGCGGACGGAGGAGACTCAGTGGTGGCAGAGGCAAAATCGGCCAAAAAGGGTGACAGGCGCACACACTACCGATAGGAACAAGATGCGAAGCGATGGAAGACGGAGGTGCAGCCTTTGTATCAGTACCTCCTTGTTTGGATGTGCCAATGAAGTAGGCAGGGAAGGAGTCATCAGTCATGTACGATAATAAGACATTTTCGTAGCTTTTGATATTTATGAAAGTTCTTTCTACCCATCACGACCTACGCACTTCGGTTCTGCGACACCTGAGCGAGCGTCATTTCAGCGAACGACATTTGAGCGAAGCCTTTTCAGCGATTATCAATTTAAGCGATTGACTTTTTCAGCGATTGTCAAGTCGACGAATTAAATCACAGCGATTATCAACTTAAGCGAGGACCAGAATCAGCGAAACCAGATTGAGCGAGTATATGGAGGTCAATGGGGGACCAACTGAGCGAACACAGTTACAGAGAAACCGAACGCGACGGAAGTCAATCATTTGCTACTTTTCGGGAATTCTTGCCCTTGGAACCCGTTTGGTATGTGTCATGCTTCAAGCTGCGCGCGGCAAATTGAAAATTTTCTTTTAAGCTTGGAAACCACAAAAATATTTGGCCTCATTCTGCAACTTTGATCTGGAAATGTGGAACGCGAGAGATAGGACGATGGAAGTAATGCCAAGCCAAGGACCAATTATAAACTCGAGGGATGGCACAGGGGATCCAGTCTATGTTTCAGGGACCTCACCTCACCCAAATATCTGGAAATTCGTACGGTGCTTGGGGCAAGAACAAATTTTACAACATGGGGAACTGATCCAAATTCAAGCGGGGGAATTTCGCGAAAAACAGCACAGGCAATATGAATCTCTGAACAAACGTTTGGTCATCATTATTGGCAAACAGCAGGGGGGGGGGGCGGGGGGGGGGGGGTGAAATCGAACCACTGTAATTTTTGAGAAATGTGGCATTAAATTGGGAGCTTAATGTCTGAACTTTGAACGTGACATTCGCCATCCAGTTCCAGATAACCATGTTCCGGAAACATTCGTTGTACGTACGCTCGCAAAAGAAAAAAGAAAAAATACACCGTTACGGGACGATGAAGTGTTTCGCTGAAATGACAGTCGCTCAAACTGTAGTCAACGAAAAAGATGTCGCTGAAACATAGCTTTCGCTTAAATTGATAATCGCTATATTTGATAATCGCTCAATTTGATATTCGCTAAGTTGCCAGTTGCTGAAAATGGTTCGCTCAAATGACGTTCGCTCAAATGACACTCGCTAAAGTCGCTCGCACCGACGCACTTCACATGCATTGAAGCTCTGCTTGTATTGTGAAGGCTGGGAACTGAAGAATGGGTAAGCATCTAGGAGTACCTAAAGGGCAGGTTCAATCCCATAGGTTCGGGGCACACACAACATACCTTACAGTCGTCGCATGTGCAGAGAAGTTTCCGCCATCCCTGCTTCCAGAACAGCGCCCCCTTGGCTTTGGACGGCGACGGCAGCTTTCCAGACGGAAGCCGGCACGAGGACTCCTGTGAAACAGGCACACGTCATTGTAACTATAAAACGCGCACAAGCACACGCCATTGTATTATTGCGGATTAATCGCATGCCTTACCATGCCTTAGTATAACATAGAAGGAACGAACATATGGGTCTGCAAGCAGGTCAGTCGTTCGAAGCTGTCACGTTTTCCGGCTCTTCATTCAAGATAAGAACAGAAGGAATCATGATCACGAACACGTCCCCGGGCCCCTGGGTGTCGAGTGTGAACTGGCTTTATCTAGTCGCCGAACCAGTAACCGGACTTCGCTCGATGGAATTTATCACACGATATAAAAGGCTGGAAACAAGACAACGCGCTCCGCACTGTGTACCACGCGCCCATCGAACACCAACGCAACCCAGCTGCTGACATCCCAGCTACAAGGATTAACGTCCATTGATACACTTATCAGCCTGCAGACCAAAACGCAACATCGCCACGGTCTTTATACAAACCTTCCGGCGGTAAACTACTGTGCATGAACATTTAGTTTTTGAACCCGCACAAGACCAATCACCAAAGACGTGAAATTAGAAATAGTCTTCAGTCATTCATGGAGAATGGTCATTGACGTTACTAAGCATTAGGTACAATATAAATGTTGCCCGATGAGTCACTTCCAAGACCGAGTTTCCACTAATGACCGCTGAGAGACTAAGTTTTATAAAACATAAGCAAAAGGATAGTAGAATTCGAGTGGATAGGTAACATAACTACAAAGCTGGCGGGACAATCTGCATATCTACATATACGATAAAGATATCGACAACGGAATACGCAATACAAACCTTCTTGGGACTGTTCTTTGGACTAGCACTGGACACTTTCTTTGGCGATTTGTTTGAAGTATTCGCTGCCATTTCTGGAAAAAGGAGAATAAATATCATATGATTAACGTTTACTAATACCTTTAGAACAGACACGCAGCAACTATAATGCCTGTTCATTTTTAGCGACAACGTAATTCAAAACTTATTCCGATGAACTTTGAGATAAGCTCAGAATACGCTTCATTCAATGTCGTGCATCTGAGCAATACAAATTAGGTTACACTAAGCTACCACACTAATACACTACCACACATCAACTAATTAGGAGTTCATTATACACAGACTGTCCCGTCCACCCCGCCTCACCGGTATCGGCGGCGTAGCGGCCGAGGAAGGGGAGCCGCTCCACGCACCCGGCGCACGTCATCTCGGCGTAGTCGCTGTCGGCGGGCGGACGGACGCCCATGTGCTGCCGACGAGAGACGGGAGGGTCAGGTGGGACTGACGCCGAATAGAAGACAGCTGCTCAGAGGGCCCGGCTGGGGGCGGGTAGGGACGGTTCAGAGCGGGGCTGGGGGCGAGCAGAGGACAGTTCAGAGCGGGGCGAGTAGAGGACCGGGCTGAGGGCGAGTAGGGGCGGTTCGGAGCCGCGCTGCCGGGGCCGCAGTCATCACCGTCAGCCTCGGCCCTCGAGAGCCAATTACCCTCAGCCGCAGCTGCCGCCCAAGATGGACGTGCCCGCTGAAATACCACACATTTCCTCCCATGACAAATTACATGATACCAGGAAATCCAGGGCAATACAAATATCGCAACAATATCTCGAAATGGCTTATGCATGAATCGGTAGAGCGCAACGACAGAGTAATCGGGGAAATAAAATGATTCATCACTTCATATTAGTATCCGGCATTCTTGGAACAAAATCATCCCGATTTCCCGACACCTTATTAAATACGTCGGATACGCAAGATGCATCTTTGAGACGGAAAATGATAGCCGTCAGTGTTCAGCGTAAAAACCATTCGTGATGTAAACTGCTTATGCATCTGCGGCAATCAACTATCCCCAAGGTCATCATTATTCTAAAAAATCAAGAGACAACGGAACAAACAACGAAACAAACAAGCAAACGAACAAACCAAAAAAGGCGCGCCGCCACTGACCCGTCCGTGGAACCAGTCCTCGCAGACGACACACTGCACCATCTGGTCGGGCGTAGCATCCTCCGGGTCCGGGTACGGCCGGCTGCACGTGCAGTAGAGGCCGGCGTAGTTCTGGTTGTACGAGTTCGCCTCGTTGTCGCCTGTCTTGGCCGTCAGGCGACACGTGACGTCCGGCATACGGCAGCCGCCGCAGTCGCAGCGGAAATTTCTACCGGATGACGGAGGATCATAAATAGGTGGGTAGCGGTTTTGATTAATCAAGGTTAGTTAGGGAGAGGGAGCGTTTTGAAGGTTCATGTTTTTTTCGGCTAGACCACAACTGCCGCGAAACACTGTTAACACACTTTATTCCTAGCTTCATTTTGACAGTGCAGAAATTTATGCCAGCCATCATCCACTGCAGATCGATCACGGCATCACGCAGCGGGTAGATGCACCATGTAATTGATTCATACTCTGCAATGGCACCGTGCGTTTACACTGTGTGTATGCATCGAACACCCTTGTCGGATTTCCGATTTCACCACTCCTATAGTCAGATATAATCGGATTCGTCGGATACTAATGTCGGACATAGTCGGATTAAATTTTCACCGATAATCAACAACGTTGAAGAACAAAAACAAAAGCAAGGCAATGACAATGGCCCAGTGATATCATTTACAGTACAAGAAGTAACCAATTCGACAACAATTGCATTCAATGCAAGGCCATCTATGGAAGGTACAGTCACTCCCCCGCCGACCAATCAGAGACAGATCCTGAGTGACGTCACCCCTGATGCTCGCAAGGAGTACTCCATTCCTTTAAAACGTCAAAATGACTAACTTCATTTGAAGATTGCTGGTGACACTCTACACATATCGCTCAACCGTTGATGTCATTGGAAAGTCCAACTAATTTTCTAGCGATAAAAAAAGAGCAGCAATATGCTAAGAAATGGCCAGTTTTGAAGATATAGACTATTTAAAAATCCCCTTCAGTTGCAGGAAAGCAACGTAAAAACGCATCGAGTTTATATTTTTACTATAAATAAATCATTTTTCAGTAAGTTTTTAGATATGGTATCGATTTAATCATCAACTTTATTAAAATATTTTTATTACTTGTAACTTTACTTCAAAATAATATTTTCAAAAATGGCAACTGTTGGTAAGTAGCTTTGAAGCGATTGTGGCGCACTGCGCCATTATTGTCCTGAGGCCCCCTTATGATGTCATCAAAAGTGGAGTGACATGGGCCTGATTCAATGCGTCTTACAAGTTATATGAGCTGGTTGTTTTGACGTTATATGACATCTCTGATATCTACACAAAACTGAGGTGAAGACAAATATGACGAGGCGTTTGCGTTGGGGCTGCTGCAGAGTAGCCCGTGTTTTTCAGCGGCAGGTTCTACATCTCAAGCGTTACCAAACAAATAAGGATATTCGGAAAATACGAATGTGTGCGAACTGTTTGACACCCCGGCATCACTGCAAAGTCCGCTCATTAAGCGGCTCGCCCAGACAAAACGGCTACGAGATTAAAAAACTTCCAAGCATCCGGAGGCCACACTGATTCAAAGGCCGAGACCCCGGGTGCTGTGCACAGGGGTTAGTAGTATTTTACTTGGGCTTCTGTTCATATCAGAGGCAGATAATTCGAACTTGGAACTCTATTCCATATTTTGTTGATTAGAACATTAGGGGGCGTCGACTGCGGTGGTCATTTTGCATCCATCTACTCCATATTTAGAATACTCCAACAGGCATGTAATAATCACATTAGAAAAGGTCCCGTCATGTAAAAAAAAAAACTAATCTAACAGCAAGTTCCCGCAACATTTTTCTTGATCGCATCCCAAAGCCTCGGCTTAGCGGTTTTTTTTCTTTTCTTTTTGACAGTTTGGGCGATGACTCCAGTGATCGTCAGACGCACGCAATGTCCCTCTCTCCCCATTGGTTCATCATTGTTGTTGATAAACTGACGTTAATGATCGGCAATAATGGCTCACTCATGTTCGCCTGACAGCCTAAAGCAGAAACTAAGAGCATCTATAAGTAGCGTTCGCCATAACTACAATATCGATTACGCCTGAAAATGGACTGATTGTATCCGATAAACATTATAAATGTACGATTAAGTAGATAGACACTCGGAGGCGGGAGGGGCGCGTTCTCCAACAGACCTCATTGGTTTATTGAGCATATCCTAAATAAAAATAAAAAACAGTAAGATGATAATTGATACAGCAACGAATTAACGTAGCCACATGAGCTAGAGGCCGTACGCTGAAGGCACACACTCGATCTGCAGTATGTGTTGCAAACGTGACAGCTCTTGGCGTTCATCGGCCACTCTATGAATTGACGCCATCGCTCCTTTTTTTATGTCTAGGTGATGGGAGCTTCACAGCCTGATGTTTGGCTGCCTTAGAACTTAAAAGCGTAATGGCGCAGGTAGCCGGATATATCATCACACTCAGCAGGACTTTGACCACCATCCATGACCTGATAGTGACCTTCGGACAGGACAGCATGGGGCAGCAGAGAGCGCAGCAGCGCGTGCTTCTTAGAGATAAGACGTCAGACCAGCGAACATAAAGCGCAAGGATCACATAAAATGGAGTGTGATGCGATATTCCGCTGGCATGCTAGAGCAAACAACGTCCATTACTTGAGAGTACTAACACAGCTTGTTACACCAAAGCTTCCTCTTAGAGCTATCTTGTGGGCAGTGAGCGCACACCAGCATGCCTGGTGCAGTTATACAAACTTTTACATCCGCTTAATATGTAGCCTCATGTTATATGCCAACAACGAATACCAAACTCAAGTGCCCGTTCCAAGCACATGAGTATTGGGTAGCTAACACAGTAACGAGTGTGCCAGACGTTCCAGCTGACCCACCGTTTGGTGTAGAGCTCCACCAGCTCGTGCGCCTCGTGACAGTGGTAGCTGCAGGCCAGGCACACGCCGGCCGGCCGGTCCTTGTCCGAGCAGGTCAGACACGAATACAGTGGCTGGCGCTTCATGTACCCCTGCGGAAGACAGCACAAAAGTCAGAGACGGCACCGGGGTCCTGCGATGTGCGATCAGCGATGCATTGGTTATCAGTATCACTACATTCGTATGTTTGATCAACAAGAACGGTCATTCCGAGACCCGTAACCGGACCGATTTTCATCTGTGTATCGTTTTTCTCATAGGCTCAAATCTACGTCGCAATTCTTCAAAAGCAGAGCCAATATTTGGTATGCTTATGGGTATGACAAAATAGCATTAAATATGTATGTTCATATCTGTGGCGTGTGGTATCTCGCCCCAATCCCGTCAGTCACTGGTGATAGCCACAAGGTGGAATTCGGAAAGGCAGTCCTATGAAAGATAAGGTGGCCTGAGTTCAATCAATGGAGGCAGACCTTTGAGGCCCTACACTGACATTTGGTGACAGAGGCTAGGAGGTGCTGGAAATGATAGGGAGGAAGTTGCAGGGATCTCAGTGCCATGGGCACATGTTAAAATTTGTGGAAGGCATGTGTGTCAGCAAGCAAAGGTTGCAGATAGAGTATGGACAATATTTACAAAGGCAAAGACGTGCAGACAGTAACAAATGTAATATGATAAATGTGAGATTCTTGATCATTATCAAATAAATTATAAATGTGATACAAAGAATGCAATGGCAAAGACAAGGACAGGCATTTGTTGACAAACAATGTCAGTCAAATCAACAATAATGAATAAACAGTGATGCTTCTTGCAGATTTAGCAAAAGCCCTGTTTCATATTCACAGTTAAACGGTCTAAAAAATAAGTCACTTATACTGTATAGTATACCGATTGCATTACAAAACTAAAAATTTGTCATATATTTTTTCACAAATGAGCAATAATAGTTACAACCTACAACCAGGGATGCGGAGCCGTGAAAATTTCAGACGGCTCCGACTCCGGCTCCGGCTCCGGAGAAAAAATCGGCTCCGGCTCCGGCTCCGGTTCCGGGTGAAATCTCATGGCGGCTCCGGCTCCAGCTCCGGCTCCGAGTAAAATGGTCCGGCTCCGGCGGCTCCGGCTCCTACTCAGTAGTCAGTACATATCCTATGCGATTAATTAAATACGGGTGGAAGAAAAAAGGCGATTCGATTGGTGCACGTTGCTTCTGTATGTGCATAACAAGGCAATTTTGAATACCACATGTTTTACTGTCTTGTACCGTCAAACCGAACTAAGGTCAATAATTGTTTTCCTCTTCAAAAAGGAGCCGGAGTCGCCCCCTTTTTTGACGGCTCCGGTTCCGGCTCCGGCTCCGGGCTATATTGTTTCACGGCTCCGGCTCCGGCTCCTGGCAAAATATGCCGGCTCCGGCTCCAGCTCCGGCTCCGCACCCCTGCCTACAACCCACCTGATCATAGGAGCAATGCTTGTCATCTGTGTTTCCAAGCACAGCGGCAGCATCCTCGTCAAGCTCCTCCTCCTCTTGCAGCACGTCCAGCATTGTGACGCTGTCCTCATTGGGAGGAATGGCCGAGCCGCTGCTTCCCGCTTCCGCTGCGCCATCAGACATCTGCAGACCGCAGGCACAGTCCACACTCCAAGTCAGACATGTGAAGTTCTATAAAATTCCTTACACTGATGCTTTTTGACAGTCCGATGGAGATGGTGATGACGATGATTCTGTGAAATCACCTATGCTGGTTAAAACATGCATACCGAAGCACCTGGCCACCTTAGCATTTCGAAAATTGTCAAAATACCAGGTTGATTGGTTGGTTTGGATTTCTAAATGCCAGATACTGGTGACTGATACCAGACATTGCAAACAACAATATAACCATATGAACCATATTGATATCTATATAAAAGCAGGCCAAGGCCCCTGTTCTCCTACCTGGAAATTCTAAGACACCTCGGTTTATATAGCCTTGGACACCTCACTAGGCTACAGTTCAGACTTGTGTACTATCAATTTGTCCAAGGGCATTGACCTTTGATAATAATCAACAGAAAATAAATTGTATTGCTCCTATAAAAATAAAAATATCCGTATAACCATCCGGCCTTGAACCATCCTAATGTGCGCCATTTTTGTAGCGTCCCAATAACAGCTGATCTTTTGGCGCGCGCACAATCGCTGCCATATGTCACCAAATTTACTTTACCCTATAGAGTAAAGTTAGGTAAAGTACAGCCATTGCCAAATAAGCATCCTCAGTCAGCCGATTTATATCACAGTAACAGTTGCGTGAATAATGTGATATTCTAATCTGGCGGAGCCCTTCGTCTTGCAGAAAATATCTAAAAAATATATTCTGACCTTCTGAGTACGTGACACAAACACCTCGGCAAGTCCGCCCGACCTATAGGTTTTCTACATACGCGCCTGCCGAGGGGAGGGGGGGGGCGGGTACAACCCCCCTCGCCGTTTCGCCCCTGGTGGAGCTAGCGCGTCGCGGAAAAACGAGCGTGTGCGCCGTTACGAGACGCTGAGATTGGTACCCGATTTTAAGGTCCTAGGTCAACCAGTGACCTCTGAGGTCAGGTCAAGTGCCCCAAGGTACGGTTCAGTTTTTGGTGAATAACTTCGCAAAAAAACGGCCGCAGAGCCACGATTTTGGCAGCATCGTGTTCGCCTCGTTCAGGCGCGTCGAATGATATACTTTTTGTTTGGGTCAGGTCAACTTAGAGTGTTGACCTCAGGTCAAGATCAGGTCAGCACCCCCAGGTCATGAAGCTGGTCGAAAGAGGGCATGTCGCATATCATTCGATTTGGCAGGTCTTCCTGAGTCCATTGGTGGCTTTCCCGACTCGCTAGCTCAATTTGATCAAGAGTTATTGACGAAAAACTAATATGACCTTGATGACGTCATAAATGACGTCACGCAAGGTCAACATTGCAAAAGTGACGCATCTTACCTTGCAAGGAGTGCATCAAATCACGATTCTGTGTGCTTGAGAATTGAGATAGTTAGAGATAGTTCCCGGCGGCAGAATAGCAGTTTGAATTTTTCCCCATTGACTTATAGGGGAGAGTGGGGAAAGATGCCCAGGGTTTTGCTTTGTCATATATTATTCAAAAATGACGATCGGAAAGCAAAAACTTGGAGTTTCAACGGAAGCCGACATCATTTTTTTCCAAAAATATCACACTTACGTGCCTGAAATATGATAACTTTTTTTGCTATTAAGCATTTTCCTGAAGAAGTGAAAGGGGGCATCTTACCCCACAGGGTGGGGAAGACGCCCCCTGAGGTTGGGGAAGATGCCCCCTGCACTATAAGTGACATAAATGGGCACGTGAATCGCCTGAACGAATCAGTTGTCCCTTCGAGCCTGCAGAAGACACCAAGCGTCATCGTAAGGGCCCTCACAAGTAGTCGTAAGGGGCTTCAAAGGTCATCGTTGGGGCTATCATAGTCCAGCGCGGCCAAACAAGCCTCCGTGGTGGCGTTCGGAGACCAATGTGGGGCCTTTATAGGTCTTCATGATGCTTGAGGGCCCTCGAGCCCATCGTGGGGACCTCAGATGCCAGCGCGGCCCGTGGAGCCAACGTGGGAGCCCTCAAAGGATGTCATGAGGGGCCCTGGAGCCAATAATGGGGCCCACAGAGGCCGTCGTGAGGACTCTCAGAGTCAGGTGCCGCCCAAAAAGTCGCTGTGTGGGCCGAGAGACCGGCATGGGGAGCACCCGACCGTACTGGACTCTCAATAGTCCCAGATCGGCTTTTGTCTCTCATTACAAGTATGTAATAAATGATTTGACGGGCTGCTTGAAGGACAGCCTAGGGATTTAGGGGGGCGTCTTTCCCCATCAGGACAGGGGGCATCTTACCCGAAGGTACCGAAGTAATATTAAATCAGCACAATTTGTTAGCCATACAACTACACCCTGAAACAAACTGTTTGGGACACAGTACACGCATGTCAATGTATCACGACTATAGCAAGGGACGCAAAAATTATCTACCTTCTTTGATATTTACAATGTTTTGACACCAAAATATTTTTTGAAAGCAGCAAATAAAAAACATGCAATCACCAGCCAGCCGTTGCCCAACTGAGCTTCGCAAATTTTTGTGCAGTTAACAAGGCAGGCTTCCGCTTTACGCTAAGAACATTAATTTCCAGGTTCGATTCTTTGTTTCGCCGCTAGAGGGGGTGGGGCGTCTTTCCCACCCTGGGCATCTTACCCCACTCTCCCCTAAGGTGAGGTCACGAAAATGACCTGACCTCATATGACCTTTAGGAAAAATCCGAGATATACAAGTTGTGAGACTTACATTGGATCACGGTCATAGAATACTAAGGTAACACGGAGCCGAAGCTTCAAGCCAGGGGACACGGGAGGCATGCCGTCAGCTGTCCATTTATAAATAATCGGTTTCTTTGACTTAATTTCTAATGTTTTTCTGATGTTTTGCATCAATGAGGTACATCAAAAATTAAGTTTTATTTTTTTTTGAGGTCGAAAATATTTTGTTGTCCAAACTATCCCCGTTTAAAGAAAATAGACAAGGGGAGAGTTTACCCAGGACCCTATGGAGAGAGTCAACCCAGGGCCCTATGGGAGAGAGTTAAAGGGACCCTCCCACCTTAACATTAGTTTTGAGTTGAGATAGCCAAGTTTGCGGCCAGGCTCAGAAACCACCATTTATCCTGGTCGCAACCCCCACAGCTTTATGGTGTTCAAGAAATTTCTTCCCTTTACTTGCAGGGTGGGACCAGCGTGGTCCCTATCTCTTAACCATTACGGGAATCTGATGACGTCATCAGGCTTTCGAACGTCCGTTAAATGTTTGACTAAAACGTTTTGTAGCACGCGGTGGTATATGCTGCTTTGCGCGCAACAAATGCCGCACTTTCAAATAAAGTCGCTAGGAACAGCGGAGATCCCAAAAAGTAAACAAAAGTAAAAGTCTAATATCTTGAAAACCGGTGAATATTTTTCGATGAAATTTGGTAGATATTCGTTTTTGCTCTTTCTGAACCGAGCGACATCACTTTCATGCCAATTCATTAACTTTTTTGAAGGTGGGAGGGTCCCTTTAACACGTGCTTCTATGGGGCGAATTCGATGCAACAATGGCGCAGTAGCGACATTACTCTTGTTCGATGTTTTTCGGACGACAAAGATTCTACGCCATTCGGCCAATCACATTCCATAATTGCAGCCGAGCCCCCGTTGATCTAGAACGGGATTGGCCGGACGACGTACAATCTTCGTCGTCTGAGAGACATCGAACGAGGGGTACATCGACTGAACATACATTGCGATTCAATATTCAGTATTTTATGACCGTGATTGCAATCCAAATTTGCATTTGAGCTCAGCAGTCGAGTGTGGTGCCAAAAATACCAGAAGCGATGTCCTATATACGGCCTTGACCAGAAGTGTTGCATGCCCTGGATGCAGAAAAACAAGATTGAGATGAGTGGATCAAGATGTATCTTTCGTGCAGATGTATCAAGATCAAGATGAGATCCTTTCACTTAAGATCCATGCAGGTGAGGTTCCAGTGAAATTTGAATTCGATAGGTAGCTATTTTTGATTTTGCTTTGATACTTGTGGTAAGGAAACATGATTATGGTTGCATGAACCGCCCACTGCTCATTGCTGTCTTGTCTCACGTTCGATATCCGATCACCATTCTTAAATAGCTCACCCCATATGGAAATCAGGTTTCAGGAGGCCACTAGGCTTGTGGGGCCTGGTCTCAATGAGCTCCCAGTGCTAAGGACAGTCAGGCTCATATGCTGGGTAAGGTCAGGTTCAGGTAGGCCAGTATGCACTCTGCAAAGCATGGCAATTTCGACAAGATCTCGTCTGTGCTGGCTTGTCCGGCTGGTGAGGCTTTGGTGTGGCGTGGATTTAGCTTGGTGCAGTGCGGATTTTGTGTAGCGCGGTGCAGATTTGGTCTGGTGTGGTCAGGTGGTGGGGGATGTAGTGTAGTGCATTTTAAATGTGGCTGATAGGTGTGCGGTGGTCAGAACGGACTGTGCCAGTGCTGGTGCCTGGTGGTCCCACCAATCACGGGGGTCATCTCCTGTTGTGACCCAGGGCCCAGGGGGTCTAGTCAAAACCTTACCTATTTCTGCTAACCTAAACCTATTTCTTACAAATTAGGCATAAATGTGATTATGGTATAATGATAATTAAACCTGGCCCTTTTTCAGGCGCAAGCTTTGGATGAACTTCTGCTTCTGCGGTCGGCATTCTTACAGGAGAACCCAAGATTCATTGTACCTACCTGTATGCATTTCAAAACTGAATAATTGATAGCAACAAGTAAATATTTGAAGTTGCAGCCAAATGCTGTGCCTTCTCTGCTGCAAGAGCTACATGTCACCATTGAAGCAAGGTAAGTGTTAAAAGAAATTGTTCACCTTCTGTGAGTAACTTGATAAATAAAATTTAAAAAGGTGTGTTAAAAATGTGATGAATAAAATTTAAATGTATTCTAACTTGGAATTACACACTTCTGTGAGAGTGTTAACTAATAGCTCTGCGTGTGTCCGCTAGGTGGCAGGCCGGTAGCGAGCATCTGACCGGTCACTGCGCCAATAAACAGTACGCGGCTAGACACGAGCGAGTGCGTTTGTGCAGACGGAGCGCGGACGAGTACGAGAGACGGAGCGAACTCACACATGGCGCAGCCCGACGAGAACCCCGGCGGGGGCCCGGCCGCTAGTGACGATGAGAGTGAGCACGGTGCTGTGGTTGCCTTACCAGAGGGGTGTTCACGGGCACCGCACACTGCTGCGTGCGCTGTGTGCGGTACGTCCAGCAGGCGTGGGGGTAGGGGATGGGTAGGCGGCTCTGACGTCACGGCTGCGTGCGGTGGACGGTCCGCTGTGGCCAGTCCCGACCGGCCACAGCGATCGCTGTGTGCGGTGACGGAAGGCTGACGTAGGGACGCAGTGGGCGGAGCTTCGAGGCTGTGTGCGGTCCGACCGCACACAGGGCCCGTGAACAGCCCTCAGCGCAGTGGTTAAGTCGATTGACACAACCTGATAAACTCGACCTCTCTGTGGACAGAGGAGCCGCCTTCAAGACGTGGAAAACGCGATGGACCGACTTCGTCACACTTTCTGGCCTGACCGCACAGCCCAAGGCGGTGCAGTTGGCGATGCTGCGATCCTGCCTCTCGGACGACACCGTCCATATCGTCGAGAATATGGGGCTGTCAAGGTCAGACGGCGAGAACGTCAGCAAAATCATCGAGAATCTGGAGCGACACGCTATAGGACAAGTCAGCCAGGTGATGCAAAGGCGAGCATTCAACCTGAGAATCCAACAGGACGGCGAGACATTCGACGACTATGTGACGTGTCTCAGAGACTTGAGCAGGGACTGTGGATATTGTGATCGGTGCAGAGACAGCCTTATTCGCGATCGAATTGTAGTGGGTATCCGTGATGCGGATGTCATCAGGCGTTTGTGTGCCATCCAAAGTCTGACTCTGGACGAGGCGATAAACATTTGTCGGTCAGAGGAGTGTGCGGCGCGCGACGCCCTTCAGATCGCGGACGGCAGCGTTGGCCCGGGCGTGGCGGCTGCGCGGCGTGGCCGGTCGGTGGTGCCGCCCGCGGGCACGGTCGGTCGAGGTCGGCGGCCGGACCGTGACGTCACTGACCGCGTTTGGACTGGGCCGGTGGACCGGCGTCGGGCACAGCCCGCCCCTCCCCGTGCGGCCCGGCCCGCTGCCGACCGGCAGTCACGTGATCGCCCGGGCGAGGCCTGTCGCCGCTGCGGCCGCGGGCGATGCCGGGGAGAGAACAGCTGCCCCGCCATTGACAGCGAGTGTTTTCGCTGCGGTGAATACGGCCATTGGGGCCGTATGTGCGACAGGAGACTGGGGCCGAGAAGGGCCAATGCGGTATCCGTCGGTGAGAGCGCCTGTGAAGACGACTGTACTCAGCTGAATATGGTGACGGTGAACGGTGTTCAGCACAGATCGGCGCCGACGGTTGCAGTGGACGTGTTCGGTACCAGGCGCGGGAAGTTGCGAGCTCTTCCAGACACTGGAGCCGACATCAGCCTGGCCGGCCCTGAGTTTGCAGAGACGTTCGGCCGTGGTCGCATGACACCTTCAACAGTGCGTCCGATGGTGGTCGACGGCCGATCCTGTGACTCCATAGGCAAGGTGGAGGTCACAATCAGGATGGGAGACATCGAAGTCAACGAGCAGGTCCACATCATTCCTGGAGTCAAGCGTCTGATCCTGTCGTGGAAGACGACGCAGCGACTCGGCATCATTCCAGAGGACTACCCCGAACAGAAGTGGAACATTCCTCAGGACATCACGGCAGCGGTATCGGCGCGGCGGACAATCACACGGCCAGCCGAGCGGCAGACGGCGGCGCTCGGCCCGCCGGTGGAGCGGCAGACGGCGGCGCTCGGCCCGCTATCCGAGCGGCAGACGGCGGCGTTCGGCCCGCCGGTGGAGCGGCAGACGGCGGCGCTCGGCCCGCCGGTGGAGCGGCAGACGGCGGCGCTCGGCCCGCCGGTGGAGCGGCAGACGGCGGCGCTCGGCGCGCCAGCGGAGCAGCGGGCAGCGCGGACCGGCGCCCCAGGGCCAGCTGAGCAGCGGGCGGCGCCGGCCAGCGCACCGACGGAGCAGTGGGCGGCATTGCTCCGCGAGTACAACGACGTATTCAGCGAGAAGATCAACATCATCCCAGGAGAGAAATACAAGATTGTTCTGAAGGAAGACGCTCAACCGTACGCTGTTCATGCTCCTCGGCGCATTCCGTTCGCTCTCAGGGAGCCCCTGAAGAAGGAACTGGATAAACTGGAGAAGGATGGTATGATTATACCAGTGACGACACCGACAGAGTTTTGTGCACCAATTGTCGTGGCTCCCAAAAAGGACGGAGGCATCCGCATGTGCGTCGATTTCACGAAGCTCAACAAATCTGTGCGCAGAGAACTGTACCAGTCTAACACCCCGGCAGAGTGTGTGGCGTCGATCGTCGACTCTGCGAGATGGTTCAGCGTCTTCGACGCCTCCAAGGGGTATCACCAGTGTCCGCTGGAAGAAGAGAGCCAGCCACTGACCACATTTATAACGCCCTTCGGGCGTTTCATGTGGACGAGGGCTCCATTCGGAATCAGCTCGATCTCCGAATTCTTCAACCGGAGGATGGACGAGTGCTTCAGAGACATCCCAGGCATTCAGCGCATCGTCGACGACGTTTTGATCTGTGGTGCTACCAAAGAAGAGCTGGAGGACCGTGTCCGGCTCTTCCTGGAGAGGTGTCGCGCGCGCGGTGTGACGCTGAACGTGAAGAAAGCGCAGCACATGCTACCGGAGGTGCGCTTCGCAGGCTTCTTGGTGACACATGGTGGTTACAGGCCGGACCCAGAGCTGCTACGAGCCATCGCCGCCTTCCCTGAGCCACAGAACGTGACGGACCTGAGGAGTTTCTTCGGACTCGTTAATCAAGTCGCGCCCTTCTCGGAAGAAGTGACGCATCATCTGGAGCCACTGCGCCACCTACTGAGCACCAAGCGAAGCTTCTGTTGGGACAACTGCCACCAGTCAGCGTTCGAAGCAGCTCGACTGGCGCTATCATCGACAAGGAGCCTGGGATACTTCGATCTCACCAGGCCGACGCTGCTATCTACTGATGCCAGCAGACTTCATGGACTGGGTTTCATCCTTCAACAGAAGCAGCAGAACGGAGAGTGGCGCGTGATCCAGGCTGGGTCACGGTCACTGACGGATGCTGAAACGCGATATGCCACAATTGAGCTGGAGCTCTTGGCAGTGGCGTGGGCAGTCAGCCGCAAGTGTCGACTCTTTCTGAGTGGAATGCAGCACTTCGACATCCTGGTTGACCACCGTCCATTGATCAGCATATTGAACTCCAAGAACATGGACGAGATTGAAAATTCGAGACTACAACGCCTTCGAGGGCGTATCAGCATGTACAACTTCACGGCAAGCTGGACGAAGGGGAAGGAGCACCAGGCAGCTGACGCCCTGTCGAGATCACCTGTCGACTCTCCGACGGCTGAAGACGAGCTGGCTGAAGACGACACGGTAGCCAGCATCAACGCAGTGGTATGCAGCGCTCTGGAAGAAGCACAGTCAGACATTCGTCTGGATGACGTGCGGCGCGCGGCCGACCACGATGAAGAGGCCAGGCAGCTGATCCAGACGGTCCTCACAGGCTTTCCGGCGAGTAAGACGGACCTCCCGGAAGTCATCCGACCGTACTGGGCAGTGCACGATCGGCTGACGGTGGAAGACGGTGTTGTTCTGTGTGGATGTCGGCTAGTCATACCAAGACCGATGCGAGCAGCAGTTCTCACTGAGTTACACGCATCACACATGGGGAAAGAAAAAACGAAAAGTCGAGCGCGCCAGGCCGTGTACTGGCCCGGCCTAGATAATGATATAGAAAATATCACGAGAAGATGTGCGGCATGTCAAGCGGAGCTGCCGTCACTCCCCAAGGAACCCTACCTCAGGAGGAGTCCTCCTTCACGTCCGTTCCAGCACCTATGTACAGACCTCTTCCAGCACGCGGGTCAGTACTTCATGGTGGCGGTGGATCCGTTCTCGGGGTGGCAGTTCTCACGGCACCTGGGAAGAACGATGAAATCAGCTCGGGTGATCGCAGAGCTAAAAAGTATATTCTGCACGGTGGGAGCACCCGAGACAATCTTCAGTGACGGTGGCCCACAGTATACGTCTAGGGCCTTCAAGCAGTTCATGGAGCAGTGGAAAGTGGAGCACGTCATCTCATCGCCGCATTACCCTCAGTCAAATGGACGAGCAGAAGCTGGGGTCAAGGCCGCAAGCAAGCTGATTCGCAGGTGTTGGAAGTCGCCTGGTGGATTGGACATCGACGCGTGGACCCGCGGCGTACTGCAGCAGAGAAACACACCGGGACCGGGCGGCAGGAGTCCGGCTCAGATAGTGTTCGGCCGACCAGTCCGAGACACTCTGCCGGCTCACCGACGTGTCTTCGATCCTCGCTGGCAAAGATCGGCTGATGAAGCTGACACAGCTGCCGCCGATCTGAAGGACGACTCAGAGCGGCGCTACAATCAGCACGCCAGAAATCTGCCTGTCCTGCGCGTCGGCAGCCAGGTGATGGTGCAGAACCACGTCAACAAACGCTGGGACCGCTCCGGAGTGATTACTGAAGTTGACGGCAGGAGGCGGAGGTACTTCATCCGGCTCCCCAGCGGACGTGTCCTCACCAGGAACCGCAGGTTCCTTCGCCAGCGATACGCTTACTCGGAACCGCACGCAGTCAGCTCCCCGGCGGTGGAAGAGGAGCAGACGAGACTGAAACCTGCACAGGCTGCGCAGCAGCTACGACGGCAGCAGCAGCAGCAGCAGCAGCAGACGAGTCTGAAACCTGCACAGACTGAGCGGCGGCAACAGCAGCAGCAGCAGCCACTGAGGCGATCGACGAGAATAAAGAAACAGACGCGCAGACTCATCGAGGAAATGTGAAATATTCCCCGACTCTGTCGTTAGTTTGCGAATATTTCATGACTGTGTAAGGTGAATGTTCTCAGCAACTTGAGTTATTACCCAGGGAGTGAGGTGTTTGGTTCTATCATTGCGGTGTTCTGGTGTTAGGCACTTTCTGTGCCGCTTTGAACTGTCCGTTGAGTTCCGTCTATTTTGGACTAATCGTCTTTTATTTTCTGTATTTATTTTTTCGTTGTTCACCGCTCTGGTGATTTGATTGTCTCAATGTTTATTCATATATTTAGATTGAAGCTGGTGTGGGGGTGTGAGAGTGTTAACTAATAGCTCTGCGTGTGTCCGCTAGGTGGCAGGCCGGTAGCGAGCATCTGACCGGTCACTGCGCCAATAAACAGTACGCGGCTAGACACGAGCGAGTGCGTTTGTGCAGACGGAGCGCGGACGAGTACGAGAGACGGAGCGAACTCACACAACTTCTTCTAAAGGGATTTCATTATTTTAATGATTAGAGTTATGAACACTTACAGCTGAACAACCTATCAGCTGCAAGGGATTCTGCTCCTGTAAGTGCTCTCATCGCTGATTGGCCACTGTGTGTGTTGAAGAGGTTTCTGCTTGCTGTAAATGAGCACTAGAACATTAATTTAAGCACCAATATTCACTGATAAAAGGTGAATATCTCAAACGGTTCAAATATAAGGCATACACAAATCTGCTCTATCAGACTGCTATCTCAGTTTAAAATCCCATGTTAAAGGTGAACTATTTCCTCGACAGGACCAGCTCGACTCCTGCAGTAGGAGTCAAGCCTCGTCCAGTCGTCGCCGCTCGCCAAGACCAGCCGGACTCCTGCAATAGGGGTCCAGGCTGACCCGTTCGTCCAGTAACCGCCGCTCGTCAGCACCAGCTGGGCTCCTGTAGTAGGGGTCCAGCCTCGTCCAGTCGCCGCCGCTCGCCAAGACCAGCTGGGCTCCTGTAGTATGGGGCTAGGATGGCCCGTTCATCAACCGGTCCTGAAGTCACATCGCCGTCAGCCAGCCGAACTCAGTACATAAGTCACCAACCCTGAATGTTGCCAGCCAAAGTCGGCAGTTTCCTTCGGACAGTCATCTCACCAGTGTTGTACAGTGTACGAGGTTAGTGACGCAGTTAAATGCGTCAATTAAATGCGAGGACGTGCGCTTGTATGCAGCGTTTTGTCATGTTGAGCTGCATGGGTGTCGATTTTCACCGAATTGAGGGTGCCCACTGCCCGGGCGCAGCAAATCCGCCGCTGCCTTAGCGGTGACCTTGACCCGCACCGTCTGTTGGGGCTCCAAAGCCAAGCCAGCCGAGCCGGCGGTGAATCTAAAGAGCTTGAGCACCCCCAACCCGGCGGAAATTGACACCTATGTTGAGCTGTATGGATGCGTTCTAGCCTTCCGCCGTGGTGGTAAATAGCAGCCTACATGCAGAATTAGGCAGGCTTATTAGCGGACTCATTATTGGATTCATTGTGTCACGTTTGTCGGCACGTGTAAGATGTGCTTAACTGCCATTAGCTCTCGGCCTGGCGACTTCTGGGGACCACGTAATGGGGATGACAATTGGGATCCTGTGCCTTAAGCCGGCCATTTACGTCCATGGCTATATACCCCCGTACTAGGGCTAGTTATGACGTATATAGGGATCCACGAGATCTTTTTTGATGAATGTGTTGTGCAGTGTTGAGATCCGCGTGTAACGTCACTGTTTGGCCAGTCTGCCCTCAAACGCGTCATCTTTACTCGTATTTTATTTACTGAACGCTTTGCATGGTCCAGTGGTTTATATAGACATCTTCCTTGCACTAGCTAGTTTTATGTGGCCAGGTTGATTGCCTGTCAGCGCGGTCACGCTGTCGTCTTTCGATTGGTGCGCTTAAATGCGGCGAGATGAATATAGGATTTCCTTTGATGCCATTTAGTACCTGCGCCCAGCTCAACTGGGGAAGGGGGGGGGGGGCACTGCCGACTTTTGGTCCCATTCTTTCCATGTAACGCCCATAGAGCCCATTGTTAAAATGCCAAAATCAAAGGGGGGCACGGTGCCCCGGTGCCCTCCCCGTTCCGCCGCCTATGCGCGAAAGTACCAACTACCAACAGTTTCCAGTTGTTTGTGTCCCAAAGTTTTTTTATGAGTTGGACGATTGGGCTTTTCCCATCGCTCGTTATGCAATTATTTTGTTAAACGCTCTAAAATTGTTTCTCTACAAGTCATTAGAACTTAGAAGCAAATAGATATTGATGGATACGATCTCAAGGGGGCCGATAAGAAGGAAGAGCGCGCGGCGCAATGATTGTGGAGCACAGCACACGATTAATGTGAGGCGCATTTAAGCGAGAAATAACTTCATTGAACAGAAATGAGCAGAGTACCAGCATTGAAACTGCACCAGTACCAGCATTGAAACTAAATATAAGATATCTCAGAAGGTTGCGCTTTTGGGGCCGAGTTGTGGTGCTTTACGCCGTACATCATGCTTAATGAATGTGACCGTCGTGTTTGTGGGATCCCCGTCGGTACTAGTCAGCCCCACGAATCGTGGTAGATCATAAAGATAATCTTCGCCTCCGGTTATGATTTTGATATATCTACGAAACGGGTGCTGGGTGGTACACGAAAGCAGCTTTTTCAGGTGAGTTGAAAGGGGAAGAGGCTCTTTGAATTACCATTTCGGACCATGGTTCTAAAAAGCGCTAGTTTAAAACTATTGTTATAATTCCTATCGTAAACCATCGGACGCTCGACGCTGCATTGGCATTGGTACGATGTGCCGGTAATCGCTTCGCTCGCCGAGAATGATAGCGTGGCAGGTTTACTGATATGTAGGATTATCAAATAAATGTAATAGAAACGATATTAAATCCACTACCTCTTTAGAAGCTCTTGAAATAAACCTGGCTATCTGGTTGTCGAAGCCAGGCAAATTATATGCTTGGAATGGCTAAATGTCCATTGTCCATGACATCATTAAATTGAATTATTTTCCTTCTTAGCACTTAAAATACATTTCAGCGACACAAAACTCCCAAAAGTCTGATATCTTGCCCGTGGTATCGTGGTACGATCGGCGAGTACCTAAACCTTCCTACGCAATGTCCATGGCTATGCGAAGTCTAAGGTTCAGGGCATATTTTAAGGATTTTTCACTGCGTCCCAAAGGTGGCATAGGGCACATGCTTTGATCGGAAAGGGCACTTTGCAAGCGAAATAGTATATAACTAGGGTGACCCGCGTGCTCCGCAACGCGAAGAAGGGTTATTTTTGACCCGTGGGTATTGGGTTGGTCTGTGTCGATTTGGTTGATATCCATTTCGTTCGATTGCTTTTGACGGCCAAGCATTTTGTAATAAAACAAAAAAGATACATCGCATCGAGGTGCCCGTGTCGTATTATGTCATGCAAAAATGATGGGTGTATCTTAGACAAAATTGAATGCTCTTTCTAACGGTACCAGTTTCAATTGCCAAACGTATCAGGTTATGCAGCAAAACCCGTGTAATTAATAAAGTGGCACATCATCGACAAACACCATTTTCTCCATCGAATTGTACCACCTTGTCGTCGATCAATTAGCTATTCACAATTTTCCCATGAGAGGCGGTACATTTCTCTTGCCAACAGGCGTTGTTCCAACTCGCTCCGTTTAACGGTCACCTAAAAATAAAATAAATTCCAAAATCCGTCACAAACCACAATGTTTCCAATAAAAGTATCCTCACGGGTGCACGTGGCACGTGCCATCCTCTGCATCGTACACTATTCGACAGCCCGCTCAATTATCTACACGATGCTGCTGTCCCCGTGCCGTTCTGGCGCCCGGTTACCGAGATATGGCACCGGGACCGGACCCGTGTCGGCCAAAAATAGCCGTTTTCCGCCCGATTTCGCACGCCGATTTATACATGTAAAGTCTATGACGCGAATTTTCACTTTTTGAGCACACGCCACGCGCTCCCTATCAATCCGAGCGAGCCCAGACCCCTCAAAGGCACGTCGCGCATCCTTGATCTATAAGTTGTGCAAATTTCACCGGGCTAGGTGCAACGGTCTGGCCTGTAGTCCACGCAAAGCACCACCAAGTCGGGACCCTCGACCACAGACAGACGCACCTATAAGTAAAGTAATCTTAAGAGTTGAGACGCACCCACCACAAAAAGTAATATCGATGCAAGTGAGATAATGTACAGATACATGTGTCATTGTGTAGGGTAGAGTGGGGCAAAGCGCTCAGGGCGGGTAAAACGCCCACCCCTCTTATTTGTGAAATACTCGACTTTTTAAAGAATCCTTGATAGCCACTTTCAAGAACACGCAGGAATCTGCTTGTGCTCCCTTTTTTTTGGTTCCACAAGTGGGGTTTTCTGGATATAAAATACAGATTGGTATATTGCTGATGTTTTCTAGAAATTAAAAGCTTTCTTAGTGCCAAAACTTTGTCTAATAGAGATTGAAGAAGGCAATAAAATTTTGTTATGTTGAATCTGCAGATTTAAGCTATGCTTTGAGCATTTATTTGCTTGCAACACAATTGTGACAGGCTTAATTTTGGCAAATTTTGTTTTGAATGTGCTGTTGGGGTAATACGAACACTTTGGTGTGGGGCAAAGCGCCCATCATGGGCCAATGGGAGTTAGGTATACATACAGCACGGATTATTGCGAGCATTTTGGGCTCAAAGTGAGTGGCGGGATATGTTTCTATTGCTCAGAATTCTTATAAAATATGCAATTTTCTGGTTAGGATCGTCTAGAACGATTTATTCGCGAGATCTGATCTTTGCTCACCAGGGCAGTGACAGGCGTTGAATAAGGACTGGGGTGGCGACAGCAGTGTTTAAGGTGTTTTTAATAATGCAATCTGTCGAGTTGAGGTCTAATGAAATGAGGAATGGATGAATCCTACATTATTTTGTCAGAGTATCAAAATTGTTATGAGACATTCAGGACTGGGCGTTATGCCCCACTCATATGGGCGTTATGCCCCACGGGTGGGGCCAAATGCCCGATCTGTAGTCCTCTCAAATCGGACGGCATGTCTCAAATACTATGCATGCCACAAGTTTCTGATGTGTTATTTGAAGAAAGCTAAGGTAATGAGCTACCAGATCAGCTACCTGGTTGTTCTTCAAATTTGTAAGATAAGGAGATACTAAGGCGAAAAGTTAGGGTGGGCCCTTTGCCCACCCTACCCTACTGTGCTGGTGGAGGGGCAGCAAGCGGGATATTGGGAGCGGGCTGTGATTGCTTTTGGCCAGTCTCGAAATTCGCCCAGTCGTGGCGCGTTCTTTATCCGCATTCAAAGGACGGACCGGCGAGCGATTTAATGACATTTATATTGCTGTTAGTCACTCGTTTTCCTGAACGGCGTTGAGCGTGTTCGACCTCCCTTGACGCACCAAGTTGTTACGGAGCGAGCGAAGCGAGCGGAGTCTTTCCTTAGATTAACGGAAATTTCTGAGTATGAGCGGCCGGCCGGCCGGCCGGCCGGCCGTGCGGACGCTTTTGCGAGGCTTATATCTCAGCAACCACTTGACCGATTTACACGCGGTAATTTTTGTAGGGTAGCTTCATTCCTTCTACCAAGTATTGGACTATTCCCGATGCATGTGGGTGACCCCTTATGCACGTGCCACGTGCAAAACGAAGAGGTGTCAGTTTTGTAATTGTTGCAATATCTCGGTAACTACTTGGCCGATTGCGCTGAAAGTTGGCATGTAGGTAGGCACCCACTAGGCACTGCATATCCATGTGCCAGAGTTGGGGTGCTGCTGCACGTGCGCACGTGCAGGGGTCGTTTCCAGATCTCGAGAACGGCTGGACCGATGGCGTTCAAATTTGGTACATGGTTAGGGACCAGTTAGTAGGGTGCCGTGCACAAGTCAGTTGAGACCCATTTTTCACGTGCGCACGTGCAGGGTGCCGCTCCCAGATCTCGAGAACGGCTGGGCCGATTGTGCTCAAATTTGGCACATCGCTAGAAACCGGTCAGTAGGGTGCCGTGCACAAGTCAGTTGGAGGTACCCCCTCGAAATTTCGCACGTGCAAGACTCACCCCCTCGCTCGCTCCGTTAGTCGCCCCAAAAGGCGCTATACTGGTACCTATTTTTAATGAATAAAAATAGATATGCACATGATTAAAATGTGATACATACGTTTCTTCACGCGTTTTTCACCCCTATCGATCGATTCAAAATAGAGCTTGACGTGTGAAATATTGCCAATTCGCATTGAAGATACTATGTGTTTGAAATTATACGATGACTTAAGGTCAAACAGTACCCACCCACCAGGCAGAGAATGGCACGGGGGCTCAAACTAGGGTAGGGCAGGGCACGGGGCGTGAAGACGGGAAGGCAGCGCATAAAATTTCGAGGCAGAGTATATAAGGTATCGGGTTTGAGGGCAGGGCAGGGCGGGGCACAGAGCCTGAATGCAGAGCAAGGCGCAGGGCCTGGAGGAAGGGTAGGGCAAGGAACAAGACCTAAGGACAGGGCACTGGGCAGGGCACATATTCCAGGGGTATAGTAGGGAAAACATAATAAGGTGTACGACCTAGGGTAGGGCAGGGCACAAGGACTGGAGAGGACATGTATGTTCTTAGGTACATAGTAAATCAGGGCACAACGCAGTCGGAAAGGCAACATTTGTTACACAGTAAAAGACCGAGGCATGTTACTTAGTTTTGCTCGCACTTTCCTCTGAAACCGTGGCATTTCAGTGTGGGACGCAGTGGTCCAAATTTCGCGAGGGCTACGTCCCAAAGGCAGGGGGCTGCGTCCCAAAATGGGACGCAGTCAGTATGTTAAAATATGCCCTGCTAAGGTTGGCCTACATAAGCCTTGGGTTGGCCTGTTTATCCTGTTTCATATCGTATCTATGATAATAAAGTGTTCACGATCGCATAGCCAAACTGAGAACACAATATTTATTTGCAAAACTCCAGCAATACCCCTCGCCTGATGCTATAAAAAATATTGCACACGATCATGCGAAGCCGTGAATCCTACCGCCTTTATTTAGCGCCGGCGTTCCCGCGTTAATAATTTCTCCTGAATCGGAGGACCAATAATCAGCTGACGCACCGTTGTTTTGATGTCGGCGGACCGTGCCAGCCTGCATTGGATACTAGATCCTGCAAGTTTCATTTTCCTGCATGACACCTCCTCTCGGGCAGTGAGGTCGTTGCGAAGTTGCGACATCTGAAGACCGTGCAGAGGTTCACTTATGACGTCATAGGTCAGTGACCTGACCTGACCCAAAAATTCGGTTGGTGTCAAAAGATCCGGCTTGAATCAAATGTCAGGTATGCCAAGTTTCAGCTCTCTATCGCCAGCGTGTTCGGAGCTATCGCGAAAAAAACCCTATGGGGGGGGGCGGCCCCTCGGCCGGCGAGGGTTAACCCGCGCGGGGCTGGGGGGGTAAATTTTACCCCCCCCCTCGCGAATTTTTGCAATATCTCAAAAACGGCGGCGCGCAGCGCCGCCAAACTTTCAGTACCTTTTCTTACATCAATTTGACACGTTCCCTGAAAATTTGAGCGAAATCCGTCGGAAAATTTTTGAGAAATTGACGTTTTAGTGACGTCATGTTCGCCATTTTCGCCTCAAAAACGGCAAAAGTTCAAACGCCGCTAACATCTTCATTTTTAAAGAACTCAAGACGTAACAAAAAAGGATATACGTAATTTTACTTTGTCTATCAAATGGCTATCTCGGTTTTTTGAAAATTTTGGATTTTGGCCTAATTTTTTTTCAAAAAACTGACTTTTTTGGGAAAATAGCTATAAAATCCAAAATTTTGTGTGTATCGAAAAAAACCGGAATATATGTCAGAGAAGTGGTCTATGTGCACCTACATACCAAGTTTTAGAAGAATCGGTTTAAAAATGTGGGAGTTATTCAAAATTGTATGACGTCACGACACACAAAAATTTTGAAAAAATGACTTTTTTGGAAGTTTTAGACCTCGTACGGAAACAAATGTAGCACCATTCGATTCGCCGTGAAAAACTGCATCAGATAGACACATTTTTAGGCCTTAACAACCAACTTCAAAATTTGACCTCACTTGACCTGACCTTGACCTGACCTCGACCTGAAATTCATCCAGAGGTGGTCCATATCACTTATTGAGTGTGCCTATTGAATTCTATGAGTAAAATGACCCATAAAACATGTGTCGCACATGCCCTTTTCTATATTTTGTTTTTGGTGACCTGACCTGACCTGACCTGACCTTGACCTTGACCTCTGAATGATATTGTATGCAACGAATATTGTCTTGGTAGCCTAAGACCACGTTTTGGGCGATCAGTCTTAGTCCATGACTCCATTCTTCGGCAACTACGGTGCAAGGCCGATACTGTAGGAACTTGCAATTTGTACCCTTGACCTGACCTTGACCTTGACCTCAAACTTAAAATTAAGTACATGTTTTTAGTTGTTCGTGATGAGATCTTTCGATTGGCGTTTGAATTTTTCAAATCGGACCATTAGTTCGGGAGATAACAGGGGGGGGGGTAAAATTTACCCCCCCCCCCAGCCCCGCGCGTTCGGCTGGAGACCCCAGCCCCGCTCGGGTTAATAGGGGCCAAGTCAAAAGCAAATGCCTTGCTCCAGCTTTTGGAACGAAGCTTCTGCGAATAGTTGAAGAGTTGTGGAATATGAGTACCTATATTCTATATTGTATATACTATAGGTACATATAGGTGGAATTGGGCATGGATAATTGAGCAGATACTTATAATATGATACCTATAATACCAATAAAATACCTATAATACCTAAATTCATCCATTAGGTGAACCATCGCCCGGGCCGTAGCCGATTTCTAACAGTGGACTAGGGTTTGTTATGGGAGCGGGGGTGATGCACTGGATTTCCCAGCCCTTTGGAATGGGATATGTTTGCTTTTTCCACACCTAGGGAAGCACTAGACGGGACTTTATATTTCCAATCGGAAAATAAATCAGAATTTGGCCTTGACTTCGCTCTTCATTTGGAGCTGTCATCCTCATCCTAGCCAGCGTTCAGGCCCCGCTGTCGTAGTCCCGATACTTGCCTGCGAGCGTGTCGACTTGCAGAGCTGCCAGCCTACGAATCGAGACGCCAGGCCGGTGTGGATGTGGGGTGGGTTGCGAATGCGATCCAGTCGTGCGAGTATTGTGACATGCCAAGCTAGCGATGTGCTGTTGCTGCCCACCGATTTCCGCTGTCCGGCTGTCGCTGCCTCGGCTCTCTGTTTGTTGTCGCTGTTGTCGCTATCGCTCATCGCTGAATGACCAGATTGTCTCTTCCCACTTCTTTTTCGTGAGCGCTAACGTGTACCTAATGTGCGTTTTATAGTACCTAGGTGCTGCGTGATGTTGAGATGGTGTGGTCTTGTCGCATTAGAGACAGTGTCATAATGTACCTAACTTCATATTTTGTGTGGGCGCTGAGTATAGCATACCCAGTACCAAGCTTCTGCGGAAACAGGAGGGCACTTCCCCCTCCACATCTCAGCCGCAAAGGTCATTGTCACAAAACGTAGTCATATATATATGAACGATCAGCACTGGTCTTATCCAATTGGTGCCCAATAGGATCAATGACGTCACCACTGGCAAAACACCGGTATGACGTCACCGATAGCAGCAGGCCACCGGAAATGATCAGTGCTAATATGATGACTTTCTGCTCGCTAACAAAGCGTAAGACCTTGGTGGCAGATCGGGACAATGGACTATTGTCGTCGCGCCGGAAGTAATTGATATATTCATAGGCCAGATGGATGGACGTGACAAAAACTACGGCTCACCAAAATATCCAAGTAGCCGTAACTGGCGGTAATAGACCTTTGTATACCGAGACATGGGCATGATACAGTGTTTCAGGCACCCATGTCTCGACAAAAGAAATGTAGGTGTGTAAGATCAGGGTATAGGTGCAAGATACCTAATGATGTTAGGTATCTTGATGAGTTGCAAGATACAAGATCCTACCTAATGAGTTGCAAGATAAACTGGGAAAGGTAATGCGACCCCGCTCTGTGCCCCATCCCTAATTGATCTGGACCTTCGCAGTAAAGAGGAAAGCTCGTGCTGCGGTCTTGCCTTGTGTGGCTCCCGGGGCCTCAGCGAATGCTCGTTGGGCATGCGTGTCGGAACGTTATTATCTCGCTACACGCACTTGTAGCTCGCCACCTATGGCTGAGAGGAAACATCACCCTATAATATTTTAACCTAGTACCGCGTATTGTTCAAGCCGCTAAAGAGACAGGCTTCACACATCTGCATTTTTATTCTGAATTGAAGCTCATATAAATTGTACGACTATGGGATGAGGGAGGGGGCGGGGGAGGTGAAAAATGTAATATTCGTGTTCTCTGTCCCCCCCCCCCCATTGACCCCTGGCAGGCTTTTTAAGCGACTTTGCGTCCAACGCTGTATTCGTTGCTGTTGCTGACGCTGACTTCACGGACTTTTCTAGAGCTCGGTCTCAAGCCGCCTCAACAAATCTGAAATCTCCAATATCAACAAAGTCCGGGCTGTTTTCGGCATCCTCGGTCGGACTGAGGACTCGGGTATCATCCGGCTGTCATCTTCAGCTGCCGTCTCTCTATAGAGGGCGGCCACTCGACCGACGGGGCCATCTCAGCAGTCATCGGCAGGGGTCAGCGACGGCCGGAGCCACACGCCGCCGACTGCAGTGGGACTGACCACGGTATATAGAGAAATGGACTGACCAATCAGACTGACCACCGCGCCGCGCCGACAGACCTCGGAGCCGCCGCTGTCAGCTGGCAGAGAGCGCAGCGTGGTCACTGGGCAGTGGGCGGTGGGCCGAGAGGGATGTGGGATGTGGGTAGCGGACGTCATCCCGACTGGTGTAGTGTGTGTGCAGTGTGGGAGGGGGGGGGGGGGGGGCTACTGTGGGAGTTGCCTCACGGATGCTACCTATTTGTGTGTGTGCGTGTGCGTGTCGAGGGTGTCATCCAACAAAGGTGGTTGACCAATGGCCAGTGACTGCCTGGAACGATAGTTCAAAGGGGGCGACGGAAGGGAGGTGCTGTACCTATTTAGGTATTATTCGAGTGAGTGACGGAGTGACATTACCATGAAAAAAAAATTGTAAAAAGCACAGAGGGATGTGGGTGCTCAGAGTTTTCGGGACGTCGTGATCTGAGCAAGGTAGATAGGTATACATACATAGATGTCGGTTATTATTAGTACCATTTGTTATGGGCTGAATCGGTCCATCAATTTGTTCATTTTTCTGAGCGACTGATTTACTCGGTGTAGGTAAGTAGTTCAGTTGGGACTCCATCGACCATCGGGACCCGGGTGGGTCTAACTACATAACTAGTCCGAGATTCAAATATCTAAGTTTAATTAATATGCCTAGGACCAAGGGTCAAACAACACTGATCACAGCCTGCGCTCGTCATCCACCGACAGACATCACGTGCCGATTCCATCATCCTCCATCGCGTGACACTGGCCATGAGCGTCATCTGCGGTCGTCCAGCGCGTGCTGGGACGGTTATCCGGCTGACCGTGTGCACGGCGGCCGATAATGGGACTGCCCTCTGGCAGCCCAGCTCAGCCGCTCAGACATCACCCCATCACACGCGGTATCGGTCGAGCAGACAGGCTAAAACTGAGACTGAGACTGAGACGAGACTGAGGCTGAGACTGAGAGCGAGGTTGGAACTGGGACTGAGACGGAGACTGAGACGGAGATGGAGACTGAGAAGGAGACTGAGACTGAGATTGAGGAACCAATCGTCTCCCAGCTCTGAGAAGGGATGGACAATTTCGCCGCACCGGGCACGGCAGTCCATTGTGGGAAAATGACGGTGGACGGAGCAGCGGCCGGCGCGACCGTTCCGGGCTCAAGCACAGAACAGAGAGAAAAATCAGCGGAGAGAGAGAGAGAGAGAGAGAGAGAGAGAGAGAGAGAGAGAGAGAGAGAGAGAGAGAGAGAGGGAGAGGGAGAGAGAGAGAGAGGGATGGAGGGAGAGAGAGAGAGAGGGAGGGAGAGAGAGAGAGGGAGGGAGAGGGAGAGAGGGAGGGAGAGAGAGAGAGAGAGGGAGGGAGAGAGAGAGAGGGAGGGAGAGAGAGAGAGAGAGAGAGAGAGAGAGAGAGAGAGAGAGAGAGAGGAGAGAGAGAGAGAGAGAGAGAGAGAGAGAGAGAGAGAGAGAGAGAGAGAGAGAGAGAGAGAGAGAGAGAGAGAGAGTTCAACACCTGAATACATGCAACAGCTCCTCAGTTGCAAGTACTCGTAATGTAACAATCGACACTGCTGTAAAAAGCATAATGGTATGACTATGTTAGAGCAATAACGCTTGGATTTCGCTGAAATGAAAAAAAAACAACACATTATACCAAAACATCGTTCATAGCTGAATTAACAGCCATGCAATATGCATCCCTTTCATTTCAGTCTTCACCTCACAAGTCGCTCACATTTCTGCACCCCGTTGGGTGGCGTATGTAAATAGTCGCCTCGCTTTGAACTAAGGGTGCTGCCCCGGGATAGTCACACTGTCAGACCCGACCAATCTTTCCAGGCGAGTCAGACTCGAGTGAATTTCGACTCTTATTTGCGAGACACTTGACGCACCAGCCGTCAAAAAAGTCGCCAGGCCGCCGCTCTGGATCCGCGGTGTCTAGTGCACTTCAAAAGCACTCGCCGTTTAAAGGGACCCTCCCACCTTAACATTAGTTTTGAGTTGAGATAGCCAAGTTTGCGGCCAGGCTCAGAAACCACCATTTATCCTGGTCGCAACCCCCGCAGCTTTATGGTGTTCAAGAAATTTCTTCCCTTTACTTGCAGGGTGGGACCAGCTTGGTCCCTATCTCTTAACCATTATGGGAATCTGATGACGTCATCAGGCTTTCGAACGTCCGTTAAATGTTTGACTAAAACGTTTTGTAGCACGCGGTGGTATATGCTGCTTTGCGCGCAACAAATGCCGCACTTTCAAATAAAGTCGCTAGGAACAGCGGAGATCCCAAAAAGTAAACAAAAGTAAAAGTCTAATATCTTGAAAACCGGTGAATATTTTTCGATAAAATTTGGTAGATATTCGTTTTTGGTCTTTCTGAACCGAGCGACATCACTTTCATGCCAATTCATTAACTTTTTTGAAGGTGGGAGGGTCCCTTTAAATGAGGTTACTGCCAGAGCGGCCTATGGGAAAGGCAATTCTGGCTCCTGGTTCTCAGTAGCAATCCAGCTTTTGAGATTTCGAAATGGACAACATAAGCTATTACCTATTATGACTTTTACTGATTACACAATGATTTGGAGTAATAGGGAACTCTGCTAGGCAATGTGCTTATATGATTTATCTACACTAGCATTATACATTCGTAAAACACATAGATCACACAAGAGTAGGTATTCAATGGTCTGACCGCTAGTGACAACTTTCTGACCCACACCCGTCGTATCACAGTGTAAAATAACGAGATTTGACGTTAATTTTTCGATACCCTATCAACTATCATAATGCTGAAAATATACGCGCCAATACATGTAAAATCATAAACAGTTCATAAATGACGATGCATCAGTTATCTATTTACTTTTTAGATACATCGTTTGAAAGTGAAAAAAGTCAATAGCTCCAAAAATACATGTACTCAAATAGATGGTGAATGATAACGTATTTAGACAAAGACGCTCTGCATTTTTCTGATATCACCTCTGGGCTCTGATAAAAACGCATAATTCATTATCTAAAAAATAAAATATTGTAGAGCGGTAAATTCTTTGCAGTTTCAGCATACCGGCGAGCGAACTGTGGAGCGTTAAGTGCGCCCAGAAATAAAACTAAATTATCCACTAGACGCGCATACAATGTAATCAACACACTTAACTATGAAATGTATCATGTTGAAGAGCGTTTCAACGAGAAGAATTTCGCGTTGACACTGATTCGCTGAAAGAGCGACAAAGAACGTTATTGAGGCTGACAGCAAGCGGCGACAAAGGGCGCCAGCATGATAGGAAAACAGGTAAAATGTTATGGGTTTTACCAGTGTTTTTTTTTTTAGTTCTAAGGTATAAGGTATAAGGTTTTATGAGGTACAGTCCACACTCCACAGCAGAAGTAATGTGGGGTTTCAGTCATGGGTATGTTCTGCTTCTGAAGCTTAGGAACGATTAGCCAGACTACAATGAAACTTTGAATGTAGCTTATATGTATTCGTCACCCTTGCAGCTGCAACTTTAGCTATTTATATCTTCTTTTCGATCACTCCGCATTAAACAATCGCCAGTCAAAGCCAACCGTTGAGATTGGTAAAACCCTACATTACTTTAGCGGTGGGCTGTACATAATCTCTACCCGTCCTAGCATAGGTATTGGTTTACCAGACTATGGACTTACGCAACTCCAGACGAATAGATTAAATGTACAGCTTTGTATAATGGCTGTGTTGTCGATTGATTTACGTTGATTTGTGACACCTTGTAGTGAAAGCCGCCAACGAACGTTGCTTGCTACCGCTTATGTGTCTTACAAAGTCATCACATTACACGATCAATATCTATACCAGGGCGATCGCATACAGAAGCGGTTATTAAGTGTTGTTCAAAATGTCGCTCGAAATGATTTAAAACAATCTGTATCGATTGCATTTCTTTGAATGTATTTATGTTTTCAGGAACGACGTGTGAATAGTCACCCGAATATGTTTATTGTATCTCATCGTATATTTCCAACAACCTCAGGTAGGCATTCAGACTAGCCCTCATTATTTTTCTTCGCTTGAAGACAAATTATCTTTGAATGCGACGCCTCCTTAGACACAGTTGAGAACAAACAAGAGTGCTCGTCACTGCTCTCTAAAACAAAACTCGACCAAGAGACAAAGAGCGGTTTCGTAAGCCACCTTCACAAACGAATCTTCTCAATGCCTCGCTGCTCCTGTGTTGCGTTTCCATAGCAACGACGAGCATCAAGCTGGTCAACATTGAAACTAGCTAGATGTGGAGGCTCTCGGAAGGATCCGCTATTGACCACTAGCACAGCATTTGACCGAGAGCAGCGGGTCAAATCACACCACGCCGCCCGGTCACGCCACTCTCAGCTGCCCAGCGCACCGGGTGCTGGTGACGGCGCGTGACGTCACCCGGCGTCACTGGGCCTCTCGCGGAGGTCGCGAGGTCAGCCGGTGACCTCTCACTCAGTTGGCATCCGTCTCCAGCCGCTCAGTTGCGCGGGCCTCGCCATAGGAGGCCGATGGATGGGTACGGTCGCCGCTCCCGGGCGCGGATCCGGTTCATCTGCCGAGAAAATGGGGAGAAGTCGGATGGATATCCTTTTTTACCGCAATTAGATATTCAAAATTATGTTTATGTTTAGATTATGAGTGTGCACTATGCATTATGATGAAGATCTTACACTGGATGAGGAATTAATAGAGAATGCGGATTTTAGCTCCTTCTCTAGCCACAAGAGACAAAGCCCACGCTAACTTAGCTGAAACTTTGTGTCTGAAATGTATGTTTGAGCACTGAGCAGCACGCATACCGACCTTCCTAACTATTTTGGCGGTTTTAGTCTTTTCTACTGGTTAGCGGGTGACATTTCAGTAATGCTTCCCAACGTCTAGCAGAAATTTGACAGAATCTGTTCTCGGAGGCCATGTGGCCGAGCAGTAGCTCTCAGAAAATGTCGGTGCGGATGTATAATCTGGACGGTTTACATGGGAGTCAGACCCGACATTGGCCACTCGAGAACAATATTGCTTTTATAAAAAGGTCATCGCTGGAGAAACACGTCCAATATGCGTGATGTGAATGCACGGTTTGCAATTTTTCCAATACGAGACGATTCAGCCCTTTTTGGCAGCGCAATAACAGCAAGATGCTGACTTTGTGACATCTGCTCACATCTGTGATCGGAGTTATATAAGAATGGGTAATCAATGTTACAAGAAGAGAGTGGAAACAAGTAACCAGACGACTCTAATAACTCCGCCAGTTCCACGTACCCAGGCCCTGGCGAATCCAGCCGGATGTGTCCGGATCCTCTTGTTTCGCAGCTCGAGCTGGGGATCCCTCAGGTAGGCGGGCTCAGAGGGGTAGCTGTTGACGAGGAGGGACTCGAGCAGCACGGCCAGGTCACCTGCTGTGACATCCACGGGTGCGTCCTCACAGCTTCCTCCGACACAGCTCGAGTCTGGAGGCAAAACAAATGAGAGACTGACAGGCACAGCAAATGCATGTTATGCTAGACGTTATAGGCAAAAGGGATCTCTCAGTACCTGATGGGCACCTTTTAGGAGAATGGGCCCAATTCTTATTTCATTTTCTCATCTATTCTATTGATTTATTTAGTTTTTTGTTAATTTCTATAACTTTTCATTACAATGGATAACTGATTACTCTAATAACTCCGCCGAGCAGTTATTAGCACTTTGATAACTCCGGTAGTGACTTTTTGTCGTTCCTTTTAAACAGTACTTGCGCAGAGGCTGGTGCGAAGGCCCCATTTAGTGGTACATCAGGCAAACTAAATGCGTTGAAATTCGTTGTATGTCATGACCAAATGGGTTACGATGCGTTAGATATAAGCAATGGTATGTTTGAGCATCATTAATAAAATTATTGTGATGAAAAATGATCTTACGCTCATGATATAATCTGAATAAGTTGAATTGAACTAAGAACAAAAATAATTGATACCTATTTTAGACTTGCATCGTCTTCAGAATGTAAGTACCTTTTCAGAATTGTCAGGTCTGATGTTACACACTAAACGTAATCACATTGTGCAAATGTATTATCAGAACATTCACTCTTCCATGACACATTCAATCTTATACGCAATCATGCGTCATGTGTAATAAGCTTTTCGAAATAACCCTTAGACAGAGACTGATCTACTCAGCCAACAAATTGTCCAGTGAAAAGTTTTAGACTTGAAATGAATAGCCGTCCATTTGTCTTGGAAGCTTCTTATTAGATCTCAGGCTGACTTCTAATAACGCTCTTTTCCTAATCTATCGTCCTCGGCACAATACGGTGCAATTTGTTTGGCCATAAGACCCAATGCATTGTCAGGGGCAGGTATAAGTCAGATTAATTTTAGCAAATAAGTGTCCACGCTTTCTTACTATCATCACACACCCTACAGTGATTTCGCAGTAATAAGAATGTGGCCTGATGCCAGCGGCTGAATTAGGCGTTGATTTCACCCCGAAACATTTTCTCGAGCATAAATGATAAGCTCCTAATTTCTAATGACATTGAATTAACGCTGGCAACTTAATTACAGGCTGAGACTCGTTATGCGAATTACACTGTTCTTGACTGAGGGGAGGGGCTCTATAGAACCCCTTGTTTTTCTTCAATATCTTCTAAACAGCCTAACGTCTCAACACAAACTTCCTTTATCATCAGCTGTATTAACCCTCGCCCGTATTGGTGTTTTGCCAGCCACGAACGTATAGGATGGGGGGGAGGGGGGGGGGGGTACGTACTACGGTGGACCCCCTTGCCGCTTCACCCCTGATCGAGCTAGAACTTTGCAGAAAAAACGAGCGTGCTGCCCGGGACGTGAGGAAGCCGATGATGCCCAAATTTAAGGTCCTAGATCATTGGTTGACCTTCCAGGCTAAGTCAATGACCCAAAAGTCGGAAGAATCGGGCCCTGTTAGAACGTCGTTAACCCGCGCCCCTTAGGGCTATCGGCGGACCCTACCACCCATAGGGGGGGGGGGGCGTTTCGGCCCCCCTAAGATCTCGGAAATTTACCGGCCGATGTTAAAAAATCAAACGGCGTTTGATAGCCCCGTCGGGGAACTACCTTGTGGCCGAATTTCATTGACCTAGGTCAAACCGACGACGTTACAGGTCAGGTCAAAGGTCGGATTTTCACCGTTCACAGGCATTTAAAGAAATACGTTGTGAAATCGAGTAAATTGGTAAGTTATTGAAAAGCATCGATGGTACACCGTTCTTTAAACACATACTTTGCTATCTGAGGTAACTGATGCCAGGTCAGGTCACAGAGGTCAGGTCACTGGGGGGTCACAATATGAAAGTGTCGTGTGATACATGTTTTATGGTCCATTTTACATGACAAATGCGATTATGTGGGCCAGGCAGCCTTTGGGGCCAGCGTAGGTCACGTTTGGGTCAAGGTCAGGTCAAGGTCAGATCAAATTAGGTCAAATTTCAAAGTTGATATTTTTGCATAAAATGGGTATTCATTCGATGCAGCTCGTCACGGGGAGTCTAATGGTGGTCTTTGTTTTGCTCTATGTGGTCTAGGGTTGCCAAATGAAAATTTGACGTCATCATTTTTGAACAGTTTTTTTCGCTATAACTTGGCCAAAAAGAATATATTGATCTAAAATTTGGTATGTAGATAGAAGACGGTAGGTACTAACATATATACTCCGGTTTTTGCGAAACTGTAAAAAATGGATTTTTTTGCAAATATATAAAAAATTGCTTTTTTGATTTTTAGGGGTCAAAACTCTAAAATTTCAAGAATCCGAGATGGCAATTTTGTAGCCCTGTCAATTTTTCACCTCTTATGTCTGGATCATTTTTCTGTATCTTCAAAGCTGTAGGCCTGACAGCTCTTCTCGCGAAGGTCTTTTTTCGGTCGAAAATGGCAGAACATGACGTCATTCTGACGTCATTTGTGGCCAACCTATCATAGCCTCTGGAAAATTGTTTTTGTCACAATGTATAAAATTGATGCCCGAAGGGCCTGAAAGTTTGGTGGCGATATCTCTAGCCGTTTAGGAGATATCGACGGAAAAGGACAGGGGGCGGGGCCGTTTCAGCACCATTTTCCATTTTCCGCCATTTTCCGGTTCAGTGTGTCAATTTTACCTACATCTCGATGTTTGAGGGTGTCTAAAATAGCGTTCGTGCAAAACAGACGCTTTTCAATTTTCTCCCATTGACTTATAATGGAGAGGCCGCAAAATTGACCTGACCTTAGGTCACCGATATCAAAATTCCGAGATAAACATTTTATAGATAATGTTGCTCTAATCAATCGCTGAAAGTTTCAAGGCAATCAATCAATCGGTGTAGCCATGACGAGCATTCTTATTTTTTTTTCTGAGGTGAGGTCACCTGGTGTGACCTGGTGTCCTGACCTAAGGCGACCTGGGTCTGAACTTTTCACAACATGTGCGGAAAAGATTCACGAACAGGCGCCGCCGTTTTTGAGATATCTGCGAAAAACCGCAGGGGGGGGGGTTCAAACACCGTTTTTTAGATATCTGCGAAAAACCGCAGGGGGGGGGGAGGGGTGTTCAAACACCCCCGGCCCGGCGCGGGTTAAATAGCTGCCAAGATAGAGTTTTAGCGATAAAAACAAATCACGAGCACGGTTGTGAATTATTTTTATTTCGGGAAAATACAAATTACTTTTAGTGACCTGAGGTCAGCCGTCAGAGGTCAGGTCAACGACCCCGAGGTTTTAGTTTTGTTTTTTTTTTCGCGAATAACTCCTACAAAAATGGGCCAGAGCATACGGCAGTGGTACCAACGCATTCGTCTTGTCAAGTCACGTCGAGTGACAAATATTATGTTTGGAAAAGATCAAGTTTTACTCGTATGTTGACCTCATGTGATCTCGAATGATTTTTGCTTGATCTTGACATATGAAAGGTCATATATAATACATTCGTAGGGCTACGAATAGCCCTATTCGAATAGTAGGGCTAAAAATGGGTGCCAGCTTCGGCTCCGCGGATCACGAATCTGGCACCCATTTCGCTCTAAGCATTCATTTAGATCCTCAGAATGGCAAAGCTGTCTCAATTGTTATGGCTGACTTGAATCAGTGAAATAGCCTCCAATACCTAAGGATACTCTACCGTAACCTGGACCTTGGATCAGCTTTTCGTAAGATAAACCACAAATAGGGACCTGATAAGCTTCAAAACATTTCAAAACATCTTGGAATTTAGTAAACAAGATATACAAAAAAATGCACGGTTTGAGGTCAATTTTGATCGTGACCTTGACCTTGAACTTGAATGTTGGATACATTATCGGAATCCTCAGGTTCTCTTCTTTCGTTTTACATCCATTTTGCCGGTTTTATGCATCCCGACGTCCTCTGAATCGCTATAGCGCTATAACTTTACGTCAAAAATGTTAGGTGCTTTGGATTCGTTCCGTATAGAAGATTTGTTTTGTACCGCTTTTGTTTCCGTACTCCCTTATTTACGGAGTTAGACAGGGTATCGAAAAGCCCCCCATCCACTGGGCTTTGGCGGTTGGGATTACCCCCGGGCCCGGCCGGATTAATTTCTCTTATGAAGAAAGTGAACAATGAACGTCACCAAGCACTACATAATAGAATTGTGGCTTTGGAACGTATTCCCACCTTGAAAACGGGTAGACATTTCGGCTGCATTACCCAGCAAACATGCCCACATGGTTCCCATATGGGGCCCACATGGGCCCCCCACCTCTTTCATATGGGCCCCACATGGGAATGGCAGTGGGTGACACGTGGGACCCATATGGGCCAGCCCACGTAGGCCCCATATGGGACCCACGCGGCGCCCACATGGGACCCATATGGGTAGCCCATCTGTAGCCCATGTCCCACGTGGGCCCATCTGGCCCATGTTCACCCCATATGGGACCCACATGGGATGCCCATCTCCAGCCCACATGCGTTTGGCCCATCTGGCCCATTTTTATCCCATATGGGGCCCATATGGGTAGCCCATCTGTAGCCCATGTCCCACGTGGGCCCATCTGGCCCATGTTCACCCCATATGGGACCCATGTGGGCATGTTTGCTGGGTATGTATGTATGCATCTGATATGAAATGACAGTCCACCTAATTTCCAAATAAAAGGCCGAGCTGCAAAGATGCTTTAACCTTCGCGTAATTGACGTTTTCGCAGCCTTTACCATATGGGGGAGGGGGGATCGATCAGACCTCCAGCCGTTCGACCCTGATCGAGCAAGAGCTTCGCGGAAAAAAAAACGAACGTACATCTTGCTCATGAGTCATATAACTAGATGAGGCCAATGTTACCCGATTGTGAGGTCTAAGGTGACCGGTTGACCTTCCAGGCTAGGTCAATGATTCAAACTTGAGAAAAAAAAAAGAATCTGCTAAACGTCATGGGATGACATATTTTTCAATAGGCATATTTTTAGGAAGTGGTTTTAAATTTTGCATTCCTTTTGTCAATAATCAGATGCATTTGTGCATTTGGGTATGCCGGGTCAGAGCAGGATAACAACTTTTTGATGTCACCGCAGACTGTTTAATTTCAAAATATCATCCTAGGTTACATTGTTACGATCCCGCTATCAACCTAAGCCACGAAAAAAGTCATGTAACAAATTTTGAGGGATGCAATGCAGTTGTGGTGCTGTTTTATGTTATGCTAATTAACATAATTCGTCTCTTCTAAGCTGCATGATTATCAATATCCCTGAGACTATTCTTTTTGAACCTACTCTTCACAAAAGACTTCGACTTTCGTTTAATATTGCCAGTAAACTATAATTACAATTTCTCTGCCCTTTACCTTTTATCCGCACTTAGGCCCACTGTCTGTAGGCCCTTAGCTCCCCTGCAATAACCTTCAGAATCATTTTGCTTACCTTGTGGGACTGATGCAGACTGGACAGCCGACAGAAGACCACAGACCATCGATATCAGTAGCATAACGCTCAGAGCAGACGGAACAGACATTGCTAGGGTCAGCAGACAGCGTACTTCGGCGAGAATCGAAGACAAAATATCCCTAGGTAAGCGCCGATTGATAGACAAGCGAACCGTCAGCCGGGCGTGTGACTGATGTGACTGATATGTACTGGACTGCGCGGCGTCGGCGACTGGACGGTCGGTGCGGCTGCCGTCCGTTTTATGTGAAGAGTTCGACGACAGCGGCGCGTCGGCGGCTGCGCGCGGGACGGGGTGCATCTCGGGGAGGGTCAGCGATGGGTGTGGGGGACACCAAGGGATTCCTGGTGACTGATATGTGATGGCCGAACGGGAGATATCAGTTCTGATTCACTGTGTTATCGAACAATTCATCTGTTTTGTTTGGACAATCAGATGTGCATAACTACTGCGGTCACCTGCCGTTTTATGCCATTCATGCTCAGAGGTTTCATGATCATGATTTGGCGTTTCGGCGCTATCCCTAAATATACATCCCAGTTTTATCTTGAAATATGCCTGAATATATCTATGGGCTGAGGCGTCAATAGTTGTACCCAAAAAGCTCCAGCCATAAGTTTTCAATGGAACGGTGTTCGTTTCCCTTCTTCCCCTTTTCTTTGAAAAAGAAACCAACCGATTTTTTTATTTTGTGTTTATGTGAAATGTTGCAAGTAGTCAATAATAAAAAACATCGAGTCTTTGCATTTTCACTTCAGAACACCTTCGTATTCAATATAACCAAATAAATCATACAATGCACGAACATTCGATTATAGGACACCAAAAGTAAAAGCACTTCCTGTAACATAAGCTGCTAATGCCTATCCAATCACTATTACACTGACGCAGTCATACACTGGAAAATTGCAGGCAAACAAGTGAATGCACGAACGGACGATAGAACGGTCTGCTTGCACGAGCATTTAGCACATGCTGAGCACTTAGCACGCGAAATATCTTCAGCACTGTCTCCAACGTCTAAGCGTGGCACATCTCTACTTGACTTTACACTCCCACTTATCGGTAAAACAGTCTGAGTCCTCGTGATTAGTCGCTTTCCCAACGCCAGATGTATCTGGTGATGTATACCATCTGGAAAAGAAAATAAAGTTGTAAAATACTTCAAGATGACTAGGCATGGATCCGTTATCATGTAATAAATTGATAAGAAAAAATGAAGCATTGAGGCAGGAAAAATGAAGCTAATTGTCTAGCTCTCTTTGAGATCGATGTGTACTCGTAGTAATTTGGGTGCACATACACTTACCTTACGAGCTTTGCAACGAGTCTTCCAATGAGTCCAAAACTTTGGCTGAGACTGCTCTGCATTTGACATAGCGCAGCATGATGACATGTGCTACTGAAATCCTCTTGTTTCCTGGAAAGAATCGAATCATTGGGTTTGGCCGGTAGGTGGAATTCAAAATCTGCTCTCATAACACAGCTATACAACGAATATTTTGCAATTCGCAAGCGTGTGCGGTGTGCACGATTGTGAAGGGAACATCATATATCAACGCGTTGTTTCTTAGATTCGTCAGTGCAATTGGATAATAAAGGCTCACATCAATCAACTACCTAAATAGTTTCGATGTAAAACAAAATGCTCGAAACAAGAGGCCTGACCCTAAACGTTCTCAAATCTCCGCCATATGAATCGATATCACATATGTATTTTGTGCTCATTTTCCTAGATGCCCACCCAAGTATCCCGCCAAGGCACTTTTCAAAGACTCCTACACTGAGTACGTATCCCGCAACACCTTCTGTTATCCGCCACTGACCTGGTCCGCAGCCTGGTGAGCCAGCTGCCGGTCTCTTCTGCTAGCTGCGTCCACTGGACTCTGTCGAGCAGGACTCCGCGGACTCGCAGCTCCAGCTGGGCGGCGTCCCAGGCCTGAGTCCAGTCTCCGCCCCCGTCTCCGGACCGCCCGCCGCCGGTAGCCGTGCCCGTGCCGCCCGTGCCTCCCGTGCCCGTGTTGTTGTTGTTGTTCAGAGTTTGCTGTCGGGAGAAGAATGTTAGACGCATTCGGAAGTGATAAAGCGAGTGGTTAAAATTAACGTGGTGGTGATGTTGAGGAACTTGATAAATATCGGCTCGTTTGTCTCAGTAATTTAAACCGCTGTTATTTGATTGCAAGCCGTTAATTATTCTTCGGGCGTGCTTGGTGTATCGAGCTCGGCAAAGCATTCAATCTTTTCTCAAACATAGACCGCTGCATAAATAGGGACGCCTATGACTCAAACTGTATGGATTGAAAATACGATCCTATTGCGGAATAAATCAATTTAGCAAGTACCGACTCACGACTATCTGAGCCGTGCTCCTCACCTGAATAAGGTTGAGCAGGAAGAGGAAGCTGAGCAGCGCGAGTGCGGAGAGGGCGGGGCTGTTGTCGTACCCGCCCCCGCCGTAGCCACCCCCGCCCCCGCCGTACCCTCCGCCGTGGCTCGGCGGGCCGTAGCTGGGCCTGGCGGTCACAGACAACACGGGTCAGCGCGTGGCAAACGTCATCGCTGATTGTCCAGGGCGAGCGAATAAAGTCTATATTCCTGAGGCAGTGTCGTTAAATTTCTAACAGGACTCGCACGGTTCCGTGGTAAAACAGAACATCACAGGACGGAGCCATTTTCATATCCGACCATCGCATGCAGAAACAATGTGCGGTATGCTTTTGTAGCCTGCTAATAATTCAGCAGCAATTCATAAGACAGCTTAGTCGACATTTATTACGAATTCGATAACGAAATTATATAACGAATATTCAGCACTTCAAGGATAATATGGGCTGCTAACTGTGCGATTTCAACTGGGCGTAAATGGCACTAATTACCTACTGGTGGCTTGCAATTGATCTTCTGGGGCCACCAGGCACCAATGTCTTGGGTGGCTACGAGACTGGTCAACAATTATTAATGAGCCGCTGATGAGCTAAATGCACCAGACGTATATTCACGTAGGTCTTTGAACCTTGTGTCTTGTATCAAAGACAAAGCTAAAGCCTAAAAGGTCTCGAGTGAGATTAATCTGCAACAAAATGGATCACTGACACATAACGTCAGTTATTCCCCCCCCCCCCTGTCATCTGCAGTACCTAAACTACGACCTACACATGTCAGCAAGCGGCAACTAATGTCTCGAGCTTACAGCAATATCGCCTGCAGTAACTCAGAAATTGTGTGGCTCTACCACGAATATAGCAACAGGCCGGCGATCAATGCATATTTCCAGGCTCTCTTTGGACCCAATAGGTAATGCACGGATGAAACTCATCCCTTCAGCTAACTGTGCGCTATTTCCACTACGCCCCGATGTCGACCGTACTCACGCCGGCGCTGGTGCGTAGCTAGCATAGCTGGAGTCGGCACTTGTGTACTGGTCCAGCGGTACCGGGTACATGGCGTACTGCTGTGTACCGGCCAGAGCCATGTCGGCTGTTGGCTGGGGAGGGACCGCCTGGTAGGGGTCGTACACGGGCGGCGGCGCGGCGGCCGGGTACGGGTTGTACTGCGCCGGGTACGACACCGGCTGAGCGCCGTACTGCTGCGTGCCGTACTGCTGAGTGCCGTACTGCTGCGTGCCGTACTGCTGCGCCGGCTGGACGCCGATGACGTAGCTCGCTGCCGGGCCGGTACGACTCGGCTGGTAGCCACCCCCGCCGTACGTCTGATACTGCGCCGGCTGACTGTAATCCCACTGTCGACTCTGGCGAGCTAGAAAACAAACAGTCCACGGCAAATGTCGGTATTTTTCGTGGGGCTGAACCATATGCATACAAACGATATTGTGGTTGTTTATTGGTGAGCAGGGACAGGGAAATACGAGCTGTGTTTTTTCTGCGACCAAACCGTTTAGTGAGTGATGAGTGGAGTGGCTCCAACACATTCACTATGAGATCGTCACCTGCACGCTGCGTAGATTAGCAGCGTAATTTCACGGCAGTTTGATATGGAGAACGCCAGTAATTGCGGCGTCGGCAACCTTATTAGCCGTCTGAATCACCCCGGTACTTTACACTCCGCCGTTTTCTGGATACAGGCCGAATGAGGTGCATGCAACTAGATACGCACGTTTGCCTATGCAATGCATGCCTTTTGTATGTCAATGGACACCGCGATTACTTTGTCATTTCGGCCTTGTTCATTTCTTTTTATCAAGCAAGTACGCACGCCACGAACGTGACCTATATCTTCGCCGGGTGCACATCAGAACACAAACCATGTGTGTTGCATTGCAATATGCAAATAGCGGACGCGGACGTAACATTGCCCATTGCATTGCTCATTGTTAACCCGCGCCCCGTAGGGCTACCGGCGGACCCTACCACCCGTAGGGGGGGGGGGGTGGCGTTACGGCCCCCCCTGAGATCTCGGAAATTTACCGGCCGATTTTCAAAATTCAAACGGCGTTCGATAGCCCCCCCCCCCGGGGAAATACCTTGTGACCAAATTTCATTGACCTAGGTCAAACCGATGACGTCACAGGTCATGTCAAAGGTCAGATTTTCACCGTTCACAGGCATTTCAAGAAATGTGTTGTGAAATCGAGTAAATTGGTAAGTTATTGAAAACCATCGATGGTGCCTTGTTCGTCAAACACATACTTCGCTATCTGATGTCACTGATACCAGGTCAGGTCACAGAGGTCAGGTCACTGGGGGTCACAATATTTAAGTGTCGTGTGATACATGTTTTATGGTCCATTTTACATGACAAATGCGATTATGTGGGTCAGGCAGCCTTTGGGGTCAGTTTTGATTATGTTCCGGTGAAGGTCAGGTCAAGGTCAGGTCAAGGTCAGGTCAAGTTCAGGTCAAGGTCAGGTCAAATTAGGTCAAATTTCAAAGTTGATATTTTTGCATAAAGTGGGTATTCATTCGATGCAGCTCGTCACGGGGAGTCCAATGGTGGTCTTTGTTTTGCCCTACGTGGTCTATAAGTGCCAAAAATTGACTGAAAATTTGACGTCATCATTTTTGAACAGTTTTTTCGCTATAACTTGGCCAAAAAAGGAGATATCGATCTGAAATTTGGTATGTAGATAAAAGAGGGTAGGTACTATCACATGTATTCCTTTTTTTCGAAACTCAAAAAAATGTTTGGGATTTTTTGGCTAATATATAAAAAAATGCATTTTTGATTTTTAGGGGTCAAAACTCAGAAATTTCAAACATCCGAGATAGCAGTTTTGTAGCCCTGTCAATTCCACACCTTGTATGTCTTGATCATTTTTTCTGTATCTTCAAAGCTGTAGGCCTGACAGCTCTTCTCGCGAAGGGCTTTTTTGGGTCGAAAATGGCAGAACATGACGTGATTCTGGCGTCATTTGTGGCCAGCCTATCATAGCCTCTGGAATTTTTTTGGTCACAATGTGTAAAATTGATGCCCGGAGGGGTCCTGAAAGTTTGGTGGTGATATCTCCAGCCGCTTAGGAGATATCGATGGAAAAGAGTAGGGGGAGGGGGCGTTTCGCCCCCCCCCCCTACGGGGCGCGGGTTAACAAAGAGAGCGGAAACAAACGTGGAAACGGCTGATGACATTTCATTTTATTGCAGCTTTGTTCAAAGAGCTAGATAAACGGACACCATCTGACATTCTGACATTATTACATATTGCGTGAAGCGACTGAACTTCATTTATACCCGAATGTCATTGATTTTCCTGAAGGTAAAGCCGCTTCGAGAGGAATTGCGAGCTCATAAAGCTCCTCGCATTCTCGTGACATCTTGGCACAGAAATTCATATCACGTCGTACGGTCGTTACGTCGACTTGGTTCGTAGGACAATGATCCGCAGTGGCATGTGCCATTGTGCCAACGATGGACATCAATCGAACTACGAATAATATTACTCTAGGAAATGCCTGATTCATCTGGTATGTATAATACGGTTATAAAACCATTTAACGCAATTGTGAAGCTTCAGGCGTTTTACCAATCACCCACAACGGGACCGTAAAGCATCGAAACGGGATCGGGACATTTATGTATAGTACGCACGGTTGTTACTCTCACCCTTATACGAGCTCGTATAACTCGGCCGCTGGGCTATACAGCGACAATTGCAGACAGAAAACGACATAAGCAAGTTCGCCAAATGGTAACGGAAGAGCAAACATCGTCCTCCCAAAATTGCCATGAACTGTTTGGTCCCTGGCAATACCCAATAATCACTGTCACTTACTGCCGGCAGACGGCATATGTTTCAGTGCTCCTATGCTCAGTGACACTGAGTTCAAAACTCATGAGGAGCGCGCTGCTTGACCATGGGAACGGGGCGAATATCACAAAGAACGGTCAACGGGACGGTTAGGACTGCCTTTGGGAACGCAGTAAGAAGTAAGAACACTATAGCAATAAACCACATTGTTTTTAACATTGTTGTCAAGAAATGCAGTCCTTTATTTTAACAGGAAAAATAAAATTGTGCGCTAACCCGGAACACAACAAGGCTGTTTACTGTACCAAGACTCTTATTTTTGAAAGAATGATTCAAATTCTCACTCAGCAGCAATAAGAACGACAGATCAGTGCGCCCACCGTGTGTCGTCATCTCACCTGTGTGAAGACTCGTGTGACTGCCGGTCTCCGACATCCTCTCCTGGCGAGCCGAGTCAGCCGCGCGACCCGCGTCGACCCACCCTCACCGCACACCAACTCTCGCCGACCTGTGACGCCGTGTGACGCTCCTCCGTTACCCGCGCGCCGCGTCACGCGTCACGCCTTGTGACGGCGGTGCTCACTCTCCCACGGCGCGTGCCGTGATGTGCCGTGTCGTGACGCGACGCGCGCTGAGCGCGTTCATTGCAGGGAGACCGTCAGCAGACAGACGTAAATCTGTCCGTGACGTATCTATCAGCGATGGGAGTTTCACACCGACGATTTTCTCAATAGTTTCAAATATGATCACACATAAAAAGAAAATGGACTCTTCTCAGGTTCGAATTGCCGTATAATCACAAATTTACTTCTTACATCATTTCATAACACGGGTGGATAGGGATCACACACATATAAGAAAAAGAAAATAGATTGCTCAAACTACGGTCGCATTTACGAAAAACGCTCAAACGGTGATGAACCCTCTGATAGACACATAATGTTCACTTCAATTATGCAATACCTATGTATACCACTTCTTATACTCCCACATCCAGCTCTTGAGCGACAACGAGCGAGCCACCGTCTCTGGATAGAGCAGGGTAGGAGCTGTTTTTTACGGATCCGTTTCTCCTGGGCCTGGCGTATAAGCGGCCCAGAGGTAGGTCACAGTCGTGCCGTTGCCCCGTCGTGCGGCGCTCAGTATTCGTTCTGATCCACTTCTGATGACAGGGTCAGGCGGCACGAGGCGCCATGAGAGCCATTAATTTCCTGGGATCGTATATACGCGGTGTGAGCCAGACAATTACCGCCGTCAGCCGGGCTGCTGCAGCGCCGGCCTGTTGTGCGCGGCCCAAAGTCAAAGTCAAAGTCATTTATTAGAATTCTTCCACGGGGTGGGTATTAAGAATCCGGTCAGGAATGTGACATGGTGACATAGGAGCTAAGTGAGACCCAATTAAAAATATATGATGCTGATACAATGGCAAAAGCTACGTTAAAACACATCGACGATTACATTAAAACACTCGCGAACGCATCATCCGCATGTAAGAAGTTGACATCAGCGGGTTGACATTCTAAAATCAGGTGCCTATGGCGGTGTCCTTCGCATTCCACGATGCTGCCGCTCTATATGCAAACTCCCGCTGATTTCTTGCGAGCCGCCACTTCGGGAGCTGTAACTTCCCGGCTGCTACCGCGCGAGTGTCACGTGACGACACATCGGCCCGGCGGGTGAACATGGCCGACATCGCTGGGGGACATCGGTCATTGTACAGGCTCTCTGGGGTGGGCCCATTACGCACGCGCCGCTGACTGCACCGGGCTGCCGCCGTGGCGAGAGGACACGAACAGAGGAGGTTATTAGGCACGGGACTGAGGACTCTCGAGATGGATGGCGTGTAATGGAATGATGAGTGGTGCAGCGAAATGAAGGAGGCGTAATGACATACAAATTAAAACTGGAAATCTTCAACATGTTTAGTGCGTGGCTTACATCGGTCCCGTTATGGCCATTAGGACCTAATCAATGAAATAGTAACAGCGTCGTCTCATTATTCGGTGCGGGAAGTCAGGAGCATGGCATGCTGAACGTCGATGTTACCGTTTGGGGACGATGGTCGAGACGTCACCTGACTTCACCACGGCACTTGGCGGTACCTATAGGCAGGAATAGGTGCATACACTTCGCATCTGCCATCTACCTATTTACCCCCAAATGTGGAACAGCTAGGACGCTGCCACGCTGCGGAAGGGTCAAGTGCCCCCAAATGCCTCCTTGGATCCGCCACTGGCACTCACTCTTCGCAAGTACTTAGATCTGTTACTGTTTGTCCCGTCTACTGTTTAGCTGTTGCTGTTGCGAAACCTCCGCTCGAAGATCAAGTCATCTACCTATTGCTCCCATACCTATAACAGGACAAAAGTGCAGCAAGTAAAAAAGCATTAATTATTGTACTATTATATTAAGTAAAGTGCCCACATTGTGCCAACATCACAATTATTACCTGTGCTGGTCGGTATTAGAAAACCACTGAATGTTTCAGTCTGTTCGGCTGCGGTAGTCCTACGCATGGTCAAGGTGCTGATGCCGAAACACAGGTCAATGAATATGTACAGCCTTCTATCAACGACAAAAAATAACAATACACGTTCACATACACACAAACTTGCATACACACAAGCACATCATAAATAATAAGCAACGGACAAACAAAAGCCGGCGATCAGCGAGTGTAGCCCGGCTCGGCCTGGGTCCGTCATGCGCAACATCTCTCGGGTACGAGCAGAAGCTTTAGTGCGGCGACGGCCCGGCACGTAGCAGGGTTGGCGGCGCGCCCACAACTCCTGAGTGGTAACTGTACATCACCTAGAGGCGAGACGGAGCCCGACAATAGCAAACAGCAGCGCCACAACTACAAGGCACCGGTCACCGACCCACAGATCCGTATCTGTGACACGGCCGGCACTTGGACGTCGGGCGCCACCTATTCAAAACGACGACAACAACGAAATAGGTGGAGCTCGAGGTCCATCAACAGTCGAGACTCACGGAAGGCACTGCTTCTGCGTCGATAGTAGGATAGGTCATTTCGTGGGAGACAAGGGACTATCTACCAAATGAGTTTTAAAAGATTAAATATGAGCTTGTCTTTAGGAATGTAGCAAAATAGGGGCGTGCCTTTACGACGGGAAGTGAAATTGAGATAAATAAATGGAAATATTGGTAGGCAGAAATTCAACTTGGTAGCAACCAGCAGACAGGTATGATACAAATGAAATAGGCAAGATGAAAAGCTACATGCCTATGCCAAGGTAAATGCAGTTAAAGCTCCGTAGCCATCATATAGGTAGCCAATATCCATTTCAATTTGAGAGTAGCGTCTGAGGAAACAAATAAAAATCCGTTCCAACAGAAACTAGACACCGAAAAGGCGAAAAGGTAATGGCAGGGTGAAGGACACATTAGCCATATTGCACCGTACCCAAACCACACCATTTCTCTAAATATTCAAGAACTCTAGATACTCTTGAGAACCGAAATGAACGGCTCTACGCAATGTTTCGTGCCCCATTCTCATATCTCATTACAGTATTACTCTGATGTGGGGCTCTCGAACGAAGCATTTGAGCTGCTGAGCTGGGTGTTCGCCCTTGGCGACTTGTACCACAGATGAAGAAACGCGTTTCTGCTGAGGCGTAGCCGCACTGTCGGTAGCATTGGTGCAGATGTCGCGCAGGTAGTTTGTTTTCTCTCCTACAGATGTCGCTGGCGGCGCAGCAGCTTAGATGAGGTTGCACTGGTACAGGAGGTCGCAGTTCTGTCCGTTGCGGCCCATCCTGGCAGCCTCTCCGATGGTGTCCATGTCGAGACCGGTCGGCATCATGTAGGCCGCCGCGTACCTGACAAAGGTCACCGGAGGTCAGTCAAAGCTCCGCGAGCGGACGAACTAGCGAATAATGACGCCGTTGTTTAGTAGGTAAACACGTCACAAAAGGGTGACGGGTGACCCGGTTGTTGACTGACGTGAAGTTGTCAGTCAGGCTCGTCTATAAACCGGTGAGAAAGTGGGTGACTGGGACAGTGCTGCTGCCTCCCAGGAGCGAGTTGTTCCACTGCCGAGCCAGCGAAACGGTTCGAGAATCACCGTGTGAATTTCTCAGTCTCCGCTCATAACCCGGGGCGAATGATGCGATGCGAGGATTTGTTTTATGGTGACTGTTGTTACATGTGTTTTGTAGAAACTGATTGCAAGCAGAACGTTTCATGTGGTTCGAAAACAGTGAGACGTTTGTGGTGATAAATTAGGAACTATTAGATCAAGGTAACTGTTGACTAAGCCGTTTACAGTTTTGTATCTCTTCGCAGGTTCCAAAAGGTCATGTTTTCTACCGTGATCAATGGTCTGTGCTGCGCCTGCGTTACCTGCATGATAACGGCTCACTTCGGTCAAGCCCGGGGAAAGCCGGTGATTTTAGGCTTGCCTCACACGCAAACCAAAGACTAAAAATTTACGGAAGCTTTTTGACCCACCCGCTAAATCTCCATAAAAGATTGAAGCAAGCGTGCAAAACAGCGGAGAAAATCATCACTACCCTTGAAACACCTTGCTTTGAGACATTTTTGCTTGTATGACTCCTCGACACTTGTGTCATGCACTAGTATAGACATGCAAAACACATAAGCGAACAGTGAAACAGTCAGACCGTAAGGAACAACTATATATTGTCCCGCTCTCTGTATACTTTCTCCGTTTCCCCCGTTGTGAGCGCTGTAACGGGAGCTAATGTTTTGGTCGGCTGCCGAGGAGGTAAAATGGTCCGCCCGCACTCCGCCCGGGTCGTTTCGCCACAGACGGGGGCTCGATGCGGCCAGTATGTCATCCTCTCACGGGCTCTCGCGGTGTGACACGGTGAAAGCCCCACCAGCTGGTCCTATGCCACGCTCCAACGGATCCACAGCACCGCTGCTCGAGTCTCACACCGAGAAAAGGTCCAGCTAGGCTAGAAAATACTAGATAAAAGGAAACAAAAAGTGTATCTATAATAATTTTGCAATGTCGAGGCGTAGATGACCAATTTTAAAGAGAGGTCCTATCGCTGTGCCGACAACGCTTCCAGTTTTGTACCCATAGCTATTTACCGAAAAAAAGACCTCTCGTTCCACTGCAGTCTCAATGAAACGAATTGGAAATGGATATCTATAGCTTTCCGATTGACTACGGGCTCGTTATCTGTTTTTCGGGATGCCGGCCCGTATGAGGAGTGCCAAGTCTGCTCTCTTATCAGATGAAGTTGTTCTACGATCAGCGAACCTTACCCGAGTCCACAATCGGGCGAATGGGCACTGATGGACGCCAAACGAGCCAAATGAACTGACAGGACAGCCAGACCCCGTGATCCATGAAGGAGAGAGGAGAGAGCGCGGGAAATAGAGAGGGAAAGAGAGAGAGAGATAGAAAGAGAGAAAGAGAGAAAGAGAGAAAGAGAGAAAGAGAGAAAGAGAGAAAGAGAGAAAGAGAGAAAGAGAGAGAGAGAGAGAGAGAGAGAGAGAGAGAGAGAGAGAGGGAGAGGGAGAGAGAGTTTTGGAACGACCCGTCAACGAGCCCACGCACCGCACATGTGGTGTAATTAGATCGTGCACTTTCGAGAGCGGCATGCAGAGAATGTTGCAGAGGTCGTGGGTCATGCGCTCAGTCGGTGGTGATGCAATGTTTGACATGTAATTACGGAGTGTTATGAGTCGGTACTGCTCTGCAGTGGAGAGACCAGTTTCCTTTTAATCATGAGTGAGGTCGTGAGTGAAATCGTCACGGCTGCGGGAAGTCTGTGGTGTCATGAGGTGAATTACCACCGCTAAATCTCCGTTGTAACACAGCTGAAGCGAACTGCGCTACAGGAAACTATAGGTATAACTCTGGCCAAAGTAAAAAATGAAAATATTGTTTTTCGAAACATCCAAAAATGTATGCATTCATGGGCTAAGCATCTAATTCTAAAGGAGTGACGTCCAACATAAAGTAGTTATATTGTAGAAACGGTTAATCAGTCTATCGGATAGACGGTCCATTGGCGGCAGCAAGTGGCAAGTCCATCCTGCTGTCATCGACAAACTCTGCACCCTGTACTTACGATCCGATCTTGCAGAACATGCCGCCGTCCTCGGTCTTGGCCAGGCACTCTTTGCTGGCCATGCACATCGACTTGAGACCGCAGATGTCATCACCGACCAGGGCCTGCCGCGCCACACCCTGCAGGGGAAGACAGGAGCAATCAGGGTCAGTAAAGGGTTGACGGAGGCCAAGAGGAGGGTTAGAAATAGGGTTGTCCGGTTATCCGAAGTAATTAGTTAGTTGCATTTCCAGCCATGAAGGCAAACTTGTGTGGCTGTAGGAGACAAGGAAGTGAATCAATAACAGAATCACACCGGGTCAATTTTGTAGGTGGATCGGTAATGTTGCAACAGCATGACCTTTGCAACGTCCCATCCCCATAGAATTTGGACGCGGGGTTCAGTTACGGGTCATTCAGACCATGAGTCAGGTCAGTCAGCGGCCAGGCGGCTAGACACCTGTTCAAGAGCTCACGTAGGGACGCGACGCATGCTGCTCGGCTCAGCGATAAAACTCTGCCGCAGACTGTCAGCACAATTACACACCGTTACTGCCAGCTCGAGGAAAACTGTAAATCTATCCTGACCATGCGGAAAAATAGGGTACTACAGACGTTTCCGCGTCATGGACGGCAACTTCTAGGACAAAAGAGCGAGTTTGGTGCGTCACCACGGTGGAAACAAGCGTACGTTAGTAACAAAGCGCGGAGATACTAACACAATTTCTTTGTTTTCCCTAGAATATTGGAAAAAATGCGCCTGACGATGCGGCTAAATCATGGATATTACGGTAAAAGTAGCCACCTTCGCCTTCATTTTATTTTTTTTTTAGAGTAGAGCACAAAGTCGCTACTCAACACACCACGAGCTTCCATCCCACATATCCGGGGACCAAAGAGAAGCCCACTGACATTGGCGGTACCTGACTTCAGGAGGGGACGCTCACCTCCAGCATGGTGATGGCGGTGATGCCAGCGTCCGCAGTGTAGTCGGTCTCTCCCAGAGACCGCGCGTGCAGCGAGCGCTCGCTGAAGGAGGTCTTCAACACCTCCGTCAGGTCCATGACCACGCTGATCAGCTGGAAAAAGGATAATCATTTGTCAATGCATCACTACAAACAGTTTATTCATTATAGGATTACGATATTTTGTGTAAATAAATTTGTCCTACAAAGGAAGTTGTCTAAAGTCGAACTTTTTAGACGCAAGTTATACTTTATTCGAACATGCTACCGCCGTTGCTGCCATCATTGTTTGACTCCAATTGACTAAAACAAAAGCGACATGAATGCTATCGGAGAAACAAGAGAGTTGTGCATACGCATTTCATCACTAAAAACATGATGGAAATTACAGTTTTTGCATACATTTTCAGCCTGCTTATTTATACAGTATACACGTACCTGAGTCGCCTGCTTTGCCATGACCTGGACCGACTCGGGGTCATCCTGACCCATCGCCAGGCCGAGCACCGTCGCCAGAACACCCTGCCGAGCACACGAAACGGAGCACAGTTAGGAACACAGCTACGGAATCACGACCTCGCGGGAACGGAGCACCACTTACGAGCACAGCTAGCGCGGCATGGGAGCACTGGCGCTCGACACTGCACATAACACGCGACACACAATCGTACTAGCTATCCTTCCTTCTTCGGTTAGCAAACAGACAAGTGTTACCACCAAACAATTTAAATCCCCACCACAATGCCAGACTGTCTGCCGAGCCCAAGGTGCGACAGAGAGCCACTGAATGGTGGACTGAGCTGTCACCTGCCGGCACCGCCAGGTAGAAATAACGTTCAGCACCGTTACGTAACGGAAAGACCGCCTTTCTCGAAAAGTAAAGCTCAACGGTTTCCCCATGCCTAATTGGGAGCCGTTTAAGGAAGGTATGTAGCGGTCGCAATGTGTGAAGCTCATTATTGAATCTTAGATGTATGAAGTGAACTCCCGCTCAAAGACGATTAGCATAGAAAAAGTGAGAAACAAATACATAATCTAACAGTCCCACTACATGACAAAGCTTTTGAGAGTATGGATAGAAGACATTCTAAAAACACAATGGACCAAACTGTCATTGCCTTCCTGACCATCCCCGCGCCCGACTTCATATGATGGGCTTAACGATTTTCATGCTGAGATATAAATGTAATTGTATATGATTGGGATATCATGCTTTCATGAAGGCCTCTCGTGATACGAGAATAGCACAGTTCTTGTTAACTGGCTGATACCTGCATGCTCTCTATGAGCTGCAGCAATCATAACCAAGTCCGTATTCAGGAAAACAAGATACCCATTTCTTGAGCAATAAAACCCACAGGAATCGAATTTGAGGAAGCCTTTACTGGGCACGCGAGGCTGCATAGATATGACCGTCATGTTTTGTTTTCTCCGTTACCGGACTCCTGTCTTCCTGTATAGCGTCAAATAAAAGGAAGTACCTAACGTAGGCCCCAGAATGTTATTTGGTATTCGGAAATTTATAACTGTCGTTCTTTTGAGAATGCCCAGTAGCAAATTGTTAGGCATGGAATGCAAAATTCAGTAAGTGGTCTCATGTTTCAGAAGATGCAAGAGGGCAGTGTTATATTTTTTTCAAGTAAAATAAAAAAACGTTCTAGAAATCGTCACCTTTTGCAGACCTTATCAACTGCAGAAGTCAGGTCAGCACTCAGCACGGAAAGGCGCGGGTAGAGAGTGAGGAGGCCGAGGGGGGTGAGGTTAGCGTACCTGGACGGCGTTGCGGGTCGGGTTGTCGTTCTTCTCCAGCTGCGGGTCGGCGCCGCTGCCCAGCATGTTCAGGATCACCTGCATGCCGATGCTGATCACCTTCGCCCAGGAGAAGCTGCCCGCCTCCTGAGAACAGAGCAGTCACCACCGTCAGTGTCGGCAGAAGCTAACGGTGACCGCCAAACACAGATACCCAGGCGGCTCGGCCGACCACCGCCAGCCTCGGGCCTTTTGAGGCTGACCCAGCATTAGACCCAACTAAGCTCCAGTTGGAGATCGTTCCACTGATTCCGCATACTGCGATGGCCGAAACCAGATGTCTGTTTTATCGTCCAGCCATCGACTGAGAACCCCAGTATGACCTGGTTCCTCGGCCATAAAATGGCGTGCAACGCCGATTTTTGCGACCATGTGCCTGACAACAGTTCCCACAGAAAAACGGCGACAATCGTGTCACGGAATCTGGCGAAGATCCCCGCCGGCCGCTTCCCACCTAAATCAGCGCGCCGTCGTCGACACATCGGCGATAGCGGTTACCGAGTGGCTGTAGCGCCCCCGATTCCGTCAGCCGGGTTCCTAGTAAGGGCACAGCTCATTGAATGACGCGGATTGCTGCCCTGTCGTGGCGTGGAAGTGCCGCCGATCAGGCACAGACAGACAGCCAGACAGACAAGCCGATAACGGGGTGTAAAATTCCCGGGCGGCATCATAATTCTGGCGAGGATGCAGACATTGACACAGCTGATGGTGGGAAAACTGCCGGCCATTCATCGCCACGGCATGGAAAGGAGCCGATATTGATCGATTTTCAATCGGCTATGCATTGAGTAATACGGCACCAGGTTTTCATTTTCTCCGCCTTTTTTGTTATTGGCTGCTTTTGCATTTTATCCCGACAAAATGTAACTTTAGGGTCAACGGACGTACGTCATAAAAGCCTATATGTAGTCGGGGAAATAAGTTCATTAGCGAACTGATGACAAACCAATCAATCATATCATGCCTCCTCAGTCAATTCACATACCACCCGGTATCCAGGCGAGCCTGGCTGACTTACCCCGTTGTCGACCTTCTCGATCTGCGTGCCGCTGCTGAAGGCCTTGGCGACCCCCATGACGAACTGCAGCATCATGTTGATGGTCTTGCCCCAGCCGCCGCCGCTCTCCTGTGGCGGGCCGATCGGTCCGGGGCCGGGGCCGTACTCGTAACCGAGGTCAACCTGAAACCGAGCGAACAGTCAGACGTCAGACTGGGCAAATAATGATATATTTCATATGTTATGTCAGGGCAGGCCAATTCATAAGAGGTTAAACTCATTCAATGTAAGATCTGGAATCATGTCGGATCAGGAAGTAGTTCGTCTATTTTCCGTTCACAGTGTTATTTAATTAAAAGGAAAAGTTCATAGCATAGCGTCAGACGAAATCCGCAGTAACCAGAGTCCAATTCACCACCCATCCCCGCTACGCTTCACTGCGTCCGTGACACCACATGGCGCGTGACGCGCTAGTCCCGGAAATGGGTCGCCTGACGCGGGCGTCATCCACGTCACTGACATCAGTGACTGGATCGACGAGCCGTCACCCGTTCAGCAGGCATGCGTGGAGCGCATCCGACCTCACAATCTGTAGCAGCCCCCTCCCCAGAGTCCCCGCGAGCGCGGCCAGACATGACGTCACAGCCCGGACAGCACGGCCGCTAGCACCGCACTCTGGTATGACGACCAGACTAGATGTTCAATCCCCTGACGGCATCGGCGACCGTGGCTGACGACTTTTGGACACTGATTTTTAATCGATCGCCAGCAACAAGTCTGAGACGCGCTGCCGCGGAAAGAATGCATGTTTTCGCCGCTGTGAAATGCAGCCAATCTGTATCGACGGCAGTCCTGACACGGCACCGTGCTGCCAGTGATTGATGTGATCGGTCCTGCCCAGACGGGTCACGAGCTACATATAGGTGTCTGACGCCGTACGCCAGTGTAGCTGCAGCTGTTGCCAAGGAATCAATCGGGACGATTATGTCCATTGCTTGCAGAGAGCCAACAATTTTAGCAGCAATGTTCAGGTTTTGTTATTGTACTGGGTTGAAAAGATGGTAGGCTTTTTATTATCAGCTAACGCTGGATTTACGATGAGCTCATCGTAAAGAAAGCTAGGTGGTTCTGAATTCCTAAACCAAGACTTCTGAGCCTTGGCTAGGCTAATCAAAGAAGAAATTGAAGAAGCATTATTGCCAATATCTATATTCATCCAACCATTATGTTTTCGATGTCTGCACCATCTGATTCTGCATCCTCTATTGAAATGAAACGTGACCTGCATTTAATGATCCAGACCCTACCAGCATGTGACGGGTGCTGAGATAAGAATAGATCCAACTGCGCAACCGGGAGGCACCGGAGAGGGTCAACCACCTCTTCTAACCTAGTGAGCGAACAAAAAGCCATTCCGGTCTCATAAAAGTGATCTCCCTTAGCAAAAAGACAACTGCTTTCACGCAGCAATCATCCGTCACGAAATTCGTGATCTCATGCTCCAAGCTAAATAGCCATACAACAGGGTAACAGCTAAATGCACACACAACATGCTAACAAACTTGTGCTCAGTGCCGGAATTCGCCAGTTAGCCTGAATTCACACAGGATCTCATCAGTTTATGGGTCGCGACTCGCGTAGGTACTGTCCCCACTATGAGTTGGAACATTTTGTCTCTTCAAAGGTGCATTTATTTCACTGTTTTGTTCAAGCGTCGTGCAAGTGACTCAGCCCGTGTGCATTCAAGCAAGAGCTGCGGGTCAAATTAAGTGTAGTGAAAACGGTACCGTCTTCGTAATATAAACGATCTTGAACCGTATCAGATTTCTCACGACTCCTTTCATGGTCAACAACACATATTTGTTTTTGAAACCCAAAACTGGCCCTATCTGTGACGTACCGTATGCGAACCTACACTTGTAAACAAGCCATCATGAAATTTCGCCTCATATCGTCCCATTTTTACACGTGTCCCATGGCACGCCAAACTGGTCTTTCCCAGGCTTTAAGCCAGCTTGCCGGCTTAGCGACAGAAGTCACACCTGAAACGGTTTGTTCGTTGCATCACCGTTCACAATAACCACTAATCCCCTGTCTCGTGTCACAAATACCCTCCACCTGGTGTACCTATCCGCCTCCCTTGGCTTGGGCGTCAGGCTCGGGATCCGTTATAGCCTGGACTCCGGGCTCGTTAGATCCGGACCCTTTGAACTCCGCGCCCGCCTTTCGGAAATCTCCCCCTAGGAAACGGTGGGTGGTAGAGGTCTCATCTCGCACGACCCTCCCCACAGCAGGCGACGTTTCCGAGCGGCCGGACGCGACGGTCTCACCCGGCGGTCCAGAGGTCACCGACCTCGGCAGGCCGTCACAGGCCGTTAGTCTGGGTACCGGCCTCCGCGACCAGAGATCGGAGATCAGCGGCCAGCGGCCAGCGGCCAGTGCTCCGGCTGACCGGGGCTTGGTACATACCCAGCGCTCAGCATTGAAGGGACAGTATCATCGAAAAAAAATCCATGTATGGAGCTGATTTTTTTTTTACTAGCATTTCTCATTTTTCTGAATCAGAAAAACATAGTTTGAGGACCGAACTCGGTGAAAAATATTGCAACCACATTTCATTTTCATGATTCATTTTCATGAGCGAACCACCACTATACAAGCATGGCCGCCAGTTTGGAAGCATGCAAAATTACTACAGAACTGGCGCAGATAATACATTATTGACGCTACGCTTACGCGGTCGTTCTTCTGATTGAGTTGTCCTTAGGGAGAGGTAGCCTTAGGTATTGCCTATAAAAATATAACGTGACAATTGGAGGGAGTGACAATTGGACGTGACAATTGACAATGGGAGAAAATATCACGTGACAATCACGTGATAAACGTCATACATTGGAGGGAGATTGTGATTCAAGCTGGAGGAATTCCTTTGTTGAGCTGCTAGAATCCAAAGGAAACAGCGGAAATTGCCTACGACTATTTAATGAATTTAACGGTGATGAATAAGTGCGAAAAACGTTTTGGCTTTATAAAATTTGATGAAATGACCAGGGTAAAAGTTTTATTACTGGCGGTCAATTCAAAACGGCGCAAACATTTAAACAGTGAAGATAGTGAAGCACGATTCAAAGTGTGGTACACCTTTCGTACTTTGAGCGGCGATAGCGGGATAACGGTGTGGAGCTTCGAGGATCGGTCTTCAGTTCCCGGACCAGAAAGGTGGGGCCTATGCAATGTCAAATTTCATCAAAATGGTGATACTGTCCCTTTGAGCAGTCAGTGAACCGACAGCCACCTTGAAATTCATCAACGAAGAGCAGTTGAACCCTGATCATTCTTTGACAAATCGAGGGCAGTATTGAGCGATCAACTATTTACGTCGTAAATTGGTTGCTTGAAGACCTAGCGTTTGTTTCTCGAGAACTGGCTACTTCATGGCATGGCGCTTGCAGTTGGTGCACGGTGATATACATTATACAGTTAAATATCTGTCACAATGGCAAATAACGGACTTGAGAGGACAAGTGGGGAAGAAAAACGTGTTTTTTTAGAAACTGGTAGCTATGCACTTCCGCAAGGTTCGGGTGGCTCAAACTTCGGGACTCTTTGACGTCCAAAATGCCTCTTGATGAATCACAATCCACACATGCCACTAAACTTTAACAACCTCCAAACCAAAAAATCCATTTTAATTTTGAACACAATAGCCGGAAAAGCATAGCGCTTCCCTCGAATCCCGACTTCCCCGTCTCTCCAACAACCCAAGCCATCCCCACGGACCCACCTTTTCGATGCCGGGTACGTCCGGACCGGCGTAGTATCCCTGTTTCTTGATGTGGTTGGGTTTGTTGACAAACTTGCGCTGCAGCCGCGGCTCGTAGTAGTCCCGCTGCGACTGAGCGTACACGGGCATCACCAGAGTGGAAGCCACGAGACTGAGCAGGGCCCAGCCCAGCATCTGCTGTTGCTGCATCATCTGTGGGGGAGAGGAAGTGTCAGCTTATTGTGCGCGGAGAGTTAGACAATTGTGACAGATTGCTACGGCCATGGGGTAGCGATAATTTGGTATTAGTGTATCGGTTTATTGCTCAGCTAAAGCTGAAACCAAAGGACTGTTCAAGCATATGGTAGGCTGAAATTGTATACCTAAGCAGTTGGTTATAAGCCGTGATTGTTGATCAGTTTCAATAACTATGATCCCGTAATGCAAGATTAATTATTCAAACTCCTGCAAGCAACATTGGGAAGCATAGTAGGTATACTGTTAACTAATGTGAGCATGTGATTAATCAATGGTTTGCATCATGAAGGCTCTCGATTTATTAGCTCTTGGCATTAGGCCAAATATTGTTATTGGCTGGGTCATGTAACACTCAATCATTATAATTGATTCCAACTAGCTTGCAAGCTCGTCATTGTCCACAATAGACTGCAAACGGTAGATTGATTAGACCAGGCCCAAAACAGCCACTGATTTACACAGCAGGAAACATAACTGCCATTGCAGTTGGTTGCTATCTATGCGGGAAGAACCGACTCTCAATCAAAGTTTGACTCGTAATGCCTCTTGTCTTATACCTTCACATCAGCATGCAGGGGTCGGCGGCGTCCGAGCTGGCCTGCGCCCTGGCTTCGCTCGGCGACTCTGGGACGCACCCGGCTTTCGTGACCCGACCGTGGGTCATTGTCCTCAGGTGCGCGTCGCTTCCGGCCGCTCGGACCGACAAAAAGCAGTCGCCGCCGCCGCCGCTGCTGGACGACTAGGCACCGGCAGATGGCCGTCACAGTCCAATGTTCTTGACGCTCGTCTGAGCTCAGAGGCGGCGGCGGCTGGCACACCACCCTCGGAGGGGCGGCGCGCCGCCGCCGGCGCCGCCCCCGTCCGGGCACACACTGGCCGTTGGCACCGGTTCGCGCGACTCCCGGTCTACCCGATCGCGGCGCGGCGCGGCCTCTGGGCTATGGCGTACGCCGCTCAGGGTCGCGGAAAACCCTCTGACCAGCTCGCAGCCCAGTGGTGAGGGGGTGACGAGGTGTGACACCGGCCCGACCCCACGACCTGGGGAGCCCGGCGAATCACACGTGCCAGCCCTGGGGACTCCGCCCGATCCCATCGATCCCCAGACCACAGAGAGGTAGAAATTTCCACCGTTTTCCCATCGAATCATCGGAGGAGACCAATGACTGGCTCGTACCGCTATCCGCCTATAATCTGGGTATTTACCAGCAGCATCGGCTCAGCCATCCAGCCGTCTAACTGTCCGTCAGCCGTCACGTGTAGCACGACGGAAGCCGGAGGCCGACCGAATCCCGGGAACCGGGTGCGGTGACGCGCGGTTTATTGACCTGAGGCGGCCCGTGGCCGGCCCCGCGGTCGGGGTGCCGGTTCCCGCGCGCTGGTACCGGCTGACCCACATCGCTCGGTCGGTCCCCACGCCCCGGCCCGCTGCTGCAAGGCGGCCACTAACGGTGCCTCTCCGCGGCCCGAGGTGGTCGTCCGGATGGTGTGCCGCAGGGAACAGTGCTAGCGCCGGCATTCTTCGCTGGATTAGATCGCAGGGCGTCCGAGAGGAATGTAAGAAAGAGGCGAGGAACAGCAAGCAATGGCCGCGTGATTGGTACGCGGTCGACCGATGCGTTTGTATCATTTACAATCACTTTCGAGCGCTCGTCAAAATTCAACCAGAAAATAATCCATCAAGTGGGAGACAGTCACAAACGTTTCACTAGAGAACGTCGCAGAGAAAGCTAGAGTTGTGGGCGTAAAACGATTTAATGGTTTCTGCTTGCCCCTCCTCGTGTCTCGATAAGACGGCATAGCAACCAACTACATAATCGAGAAGCAAACTGAACTCGCCCCAAGTGCAACATAAAATATCACCCAATTGCAACGCTTTCTGGTCAATGCCAGTGGCCGTTCATTTTTTTAGATATTGGCTGTGACGTTTCAGTACACGATACCGTCTACAATAGTTACGCAGGGCTCAAATTGTCAACGTCGCCCGTATCTTCGGTCGCACATGTCGAAGTGTCGTAAGGCGTAGACTGCCGCTGACAGCGGTATCGCAAGGCGCAGACAGTCACCAGTAATGATACCGCGGGTGGGCTCCGGTTTCCAGACAGCACGCGCATGCAACTGTTGCTATGAACCACCTCAGACCGTGTCATACTGTCTGGTCTGGCTCCACAGACATATACCTACTCAGTACTCAGTGCCTAATGGCTGGTGACAGCTAGCGACGGAAGGTCAGAGCCTGGGCCTCACATCGCTACCAGGCGGGTACAATATATGAGCTGCAGGGGTCAGGAGCCTACCGCACAGTTGCAAGTAAATAGCGATGCAATGCAACGCTGCGAGGTTACATCATCCAGGCGCACGCCGTGTCTTCGAAGCACTAATGCGGCGTCTTTTTAAATGCATCTCCGCTTGCTTTCTTGAAGAATGTCGAAGTATGTTCGCTCTAGCATTGCATCAGACTACTCGCCGTCACCTTTCTGGGTGGTGCCTCAAACGCTTCTGCCCCAAAAGTCCCAAACTATAGCGAATTGCGCAGTCGGAGGTGTGCAACGCGGCCCAGTGGCGCGGGAACCGGGGGGGCTAGGGGGGGCTGAGCCCCTCCAACTTTTCGGCTGGGGGGGCTCGTAATGTAGTTGAGCCCCCCCAGCTGGAGGAATCGAAATCGGAAATCTACCAACACAATTAGTTCATAGATTCATACATAGGCGCGGGAACCGGGTCCGGGGGATAGGGCAGTGGGGGAAGCTTGCCCTCACAACTCTGGGGCCGTGGGGGAGGTGCCTCACAACTTTTCATGAGGCCAGGAACCGTTGGGGCAGCTTGTCCTCCCCAAATTAGGGGTTGTGAGTCACAAAGGAAGAAAGCATGTGAGTGAAAAATCTACCTATTTTACTGACTCAGCAACTCATTTGGCAGCTTAAAACCTTTATTCCAGGTTGCCAAAACGGTAGTTTCTTCACTCAGCTGAGACGGAATACCTCACTTTTTTGCAAATATTGTCTTCTTTTTTTTCGTTGAAAAGGCCAAGGTCTGAAAAATAAGTGGCCTAAAACCGATGAGAAAACTAGATTTGGGGGTACCCTAGGTTGATCTCTATGATGGTTCAGCCCCCCCAGTCTGGAAGAAGTTCCCGCGCCACTGGCAACGCCCCCGTTCATGTGCAAAAATACCGTCAGAAATGGCAAAAAGTGCACTAATCTTGGTCCAAGGACACGACTCACGTTGGCAGCAGGGCCACAAAAATGGCTGGATAACAGTTAAGCGTGCAGCCGATAGCCACGAACGGCCGGGCGCCGTTTCCTCGTTGCGGTTGTCTGGGACTTCCTGCACAGTTTTCACGGCTCCCGTCACTGAGACATGTAGCTAGACAGCCACCACGGCACCCGACATCGAGACAGGTGACTATCTACGGAGCTATCAGGGCGCTGACAGCTTACAACAGTGGTCAGCCAGAGCAGCTGATGGCGGCGGCAGCAGCTGTCGGAACTTTCCCAGCTCGGTATAGCTCAGCGAAACTCACACAGCTCTTACCTTGTCGTCGGTTCCGTAGTCCAAATCACGATCTCACAGCAGCTGGGTCGGCCGACCGTCCACTGAGCTCCCCGGGCAGATACTGACCGGCCAGCCGGGCCGACCAGGCGACCCTCTCCGCCTCTCTCCTCACACGCTCCGAGCGCTCTGCCCGACCCGGTTCGGGGCGCCCCGTCTCCGCGGCGTGGCGGCGCTCTGCAGCCGACCGGGTCAGGTCCGCCGCCGCCGCCCGCCCAGCCGGCCAACCTCAGCTGCCACCGCCGCTTTCACCGCCGCGACGCTTCGGGAAGCGGAACCAAAAGTGAAAAGGGTCCGGTACGTTTTGCGAAGGTTACATTGTACGCTGCTGGTCATTGCGGAGTAGGTTTTGCCAGACTCGTCTGCCGCTTTCGGGCGACGGAGAGTGATTCACTTCCGCCGGCTGGAAACGTCATTATGTCTCAAACTCCGCGTGCCGAAACACAAAACTGAGACTAAAAATGCACAAAAGAAGCGGTTTTGCGGCCAGTTGGTTGCGCTGTCGTAGTTACTCGTCTATTTCAGAGAGCGATAATTCACAATGGAAATTGACAGTCGGCTTTTGAATCACTCGTCGCTCGTCAAACGAGTTGCGAGCAATTTCTGTTGAACTTTCTCCGAAACCCATCATCAGGTCTTTACCGATGAGAATGCCAAGCTGAGATAGACGCTAGCTTTTGAATTGATTCTTTGCAACTTAACCCGGCCGGGCCCGGGGGGTAATCCCAACCACCGCAGCCCGGGGGGGGGGGGCGTTTTTCGCCCCCCTGTCTAACTCCGTAAATAAGGGAGCTACGGAAACAAAAGCGATACCAAGCGAAAGGTCCTTACGAGACGATTCTAAAGCATCTAAAATTTTTGACCTCAGGTCAATTTTCAAGGTCAGAGGTCAAGGTCAAAGGCAAAAACCGGCACATGTGTAGTGATCTCAAAGTAAGCCTTCTAGAAGACGGCAGGCGGCATCAAACCGGCAAAGTTAGGTGTCAAACGAAAGAAGAGAATCTGAGGATTCTGAAAATGTGCTCAAAGTGAAAGGTCAAGGTCAAGGTCACGCTCAAAATTGACCTCAAACTTGGCACTTTTTCGCACATCTTGCGTGCTAACTTCCAAGATGTTTTGAAATGTTTTGAGGCTTATCAGTTCCCTATTTGTGGTTCATCTTACGATACAAGGCTGCTCAAAGGTCAAGGTCACTGAAGAGTATCCCTGCTAGAGGCTATTTCACTAATTCAAGTTAGTAATAATAAATAAGACAATTTTGCCATCCGGAAGCTCTAAATGAAGGCCTAGAAGAAAATAGATCCCAGATTCGTGATCAGCGGGTACAAATTCATCATAAACGACCTCTCATGTGTCAAGGTCAACCAGAGGTCATTCGAGGTCACAGGAGGTCAACATAAAACTTGACCTTTTCCGAACAAAATATATATCATTCGACGCGGCTTGACAAGCCGAATGCGATGGTACCACTGCCGTAGCTCTAGGACCATTTTTGTCGAAGTTATTTGCGAAAAACTAAAACCACATTTCGGGGTCGTTGACCTGACCTCTGACCTCAGGTCACCAAAACTATTTTTCTATTTTTCTCTAGGTTAAACGCTACACAACCGTGCTCGTAATTTGTCTTTATCTCTAAAACTCTATTTTTAGCAGCTATTTGAAGTTTGCGTCTGTGTCGCCGAAATTTGCCGTGCAGGGGTCTAGAAAAATGGACCTTGTGACGTCATCAAGGGGGCTAGGTCCAAATTTTTTACTTCGGAAGATGTCAAATTGATGGGAGAAAAGGTACTGAAAATTTCGCTTTCCTATCCCTAAGCGTTCGGGAGCTATCGCAAATATTCGCCAGGGGGGGGGGCGAAAAACGCCCCCCCGGGCCCGCGAGGGTTAACGACCTATGGATCACGTAGCAGTTTATTTATGACGCTATTAGTCAGTGACCAGAAAACACGAATAAACGGCGAAAAATACACACTTGGCCTAAAATAATCACCATAATTAGTACCATTGGCTATTACTTAGTCTGCAGTCTACACCACACTTGCCATTTGCATGCACCTTGGACTACTCAGTCGCTCGGCTTAGGTCGATAACAAAAAGGGTGATGATATCAAATAGCTTGTGTCTAGGCGCTTGAAGTTCAACTTTATTGCTATGCTTAGAATTAGGCTACATTTTAGGCAACATTAACCCGCGACCTGGTGGGGGGGCTATTTTTTGCCCCCCCCCCCTCCAGACTTTTCGATATATCTCCAGAACCGCTACGCCGATCGTCACCAAACTTTCAGTACCCTCCCGGACATCACTTTTACACATTGTGACCAAAATTTTTTCCAAAAGCTATGATAGGTTGGCCGGAAATGACGTCATAGTGACGTCATGTTCTGCCGTTTTCGACCCAAAAAAGGGTTTCGCGGGAAGAGCTGTCAGGCCTATAGCTTTGCAATTACAGAAAAATGTTTAGGACATAAAAGCTGTAGAATTGACAGGGCTCCAAAGCTGCTATCTCGGATTTTTGATTTTTTTTTATTTTGACCCCCAAAAATCAAAAAATAGATTTTTGGGATATAAAAGTCAAAAAATCCAAAAAGTTTTTTGAATTTCGCAAAAACCGGAATATATGTGATAGTCCTTACCGCCTTCCATCCACATTAGGGTGTGTCATCGAGGGGGTGATTCTCGCAGAATCAAACGCCGTAAGGTTTTTCCTTGGCACATTGATCAATAATGAATTTTCATCCATATCCAAGTCCACCAAAATTAAAATTCGTGCGGCGCCAGCCGTTCAAAGTTTTGGCGCCCGGCGTTGCAGTCTCCAATGCTGAGCGTCACCCAGCACTGCGAGTAACACCAAGTATTGTAGGAGGTAATAATGCAAAATAACTACCGCTGAAAATAATGCTTTTGAGCGCTTCTAAGGCTGATTGTTGCAAAAAAGCATGTCCTTAAAGTGTCCAATTATTCTTTTTATTGTGCTCAATGAATTAAATCGAGCATGGCTTCTGAAACTAAAGAAGAAGCTGCCCGATTTTGAGAAGCGGGCGGGGTGGAACTGGAGGCGGAGACGGGAAGTGACTCAGATTCGTCTTCTGAAAACACCGACTCCGTGGCATCCTCTGGGCGGTGCTTCTTCTTCTTCTTCTTCTTCTTCAGCATGTCATCTCGTGTGACCCGGCCCGTCTCCACCAGGAAGTCCCGGATGAGTCCAGCCTCGGTGGAAAGGATCTCCCTCAGCGTCGGCAAAGGGCCCCACGGGCGGGTCCGTGGCCCCTGGTAGGCGGGGTAGTCGACCAACAGGTGTTTGGCCGAGTCCGGTTCGTCGCAACGGACTTTCTCGTCAGACTCGGCCGGACCGAGTCGGAATCGGGTGTCTCCGGTGAGTGGGGAGCAGCTCACGCGGAGCTGTGCCACTGTGATCGACGCTCGGCGGCCCAGTTCTCTCTCCGTGGCCCAGAGCGCCACATCGTCCGCATTCGCAGATGTGTACCTCCAGTTCCCGAGCCGCAGTTATAGCCGGTCATACGAGCCTACAGGGTTAGCGTCCGATGGCTGCGTTGGTCCTTCAGGAAGACAGCCTCCTGCTGAGTGACTCAGTGGACGATGAGACTTGTGCACCTGCTCTGAGAGTTGCATTTGCATTTGGCGATATCCAGGAGTTGTTGAATTATGCAGTGGCGGCGCTTTGCTGGTTCCCTGTGTCGTGCTATAATTGTCGTATGGGCATTTCCTAATCAGCTACGTTTTTTCGCCTCGTGAATTATGATCCGGATAGCATAGGGCCCTGCCGAAAGTGACACGGCCGCGTACAAAACATTTCGTGATAGGACAGCCGGCACTTTTGTCCCAACAGCGACTGCTGACTAAAGCAGAGGCCTTCAGTTATGTCAGGTGGCTGAGTGCTCAAAGAAGAAATCCAACAAATAGTGCATTTAGGGCCGTGGCGAAAAAAAGGACAAGGCAACTCTGAACTAATGAAGGAATCCCTGTTCGCGATCTATGTAAAACACACGACGAAAGTGATCAAAAGGGACTGCTATGAGCCCTACAGACAGCCCTACAGACTTCTGAACAAAACACCAGAGACACAGGAAGGAACAAAGCGCCGCCACTGCATAATTCAACAACTCCTGGATATCGCCAAATGCAAATGCAACTCTCAGAGCAGGTGCACAAGTCTCATCGCCCACTGAGTCACTCAGCAGGAGGCTGTCTTCCTGAAGGACCAACGCAGCCATCGGACGCTAACCCTGTAGGCTCGTATGACCGGCTATAACTGCGGCTCGGGAACTGGAGGTACACATCTGCGAATGCGGACGATGTGGCGCTCTGGGCCACGGAGAGAGAACTGGACCGCCGAGCGTCGATCACAGTGGCACAGCTCCGCGTGAGCTGCTCCCCACTCACCGGAGACACCCGATTCCGACTCGGTCCGGCCGAGTCTGACGAGAAAGTCCGTTGCGACGAACCGGACTCGGCCAAACACCTGTTGGTCGACTACCCCGCCTACCAGGGGCCACGGACCCGCCCGTGGGGCCCTTTGCCGACGCTGAGGGAGATCCTTTCCACCGAGGCTGGACTCATCCGGGACTTCCTGGTGGAGACGGGCCGGGTCACACGAGATGACATGCTGAAGAAGAAGAAGAAGAAGAAGAAGCACCGCCCAGAGGATGCCACGGAGTCGGTGTTTTCAGAAGACGAATCTGAGTCACTTCCCGTCTCCGCCTCCAGTTCCACCCCGCCCGCTTCTCAAAATCGGGCAGTTTTTTCTTTAGTTTCAGTAGCAATGCTCGATTTAATTCATTGAGCACAATAAAAACAGTAATTGGACACTCTAATGACATGCTTTTTGCAACAATCAGTCTTAGAAGCGCTCAAAAGCATGATTTTCAGCGGTAGTTATTTTGCATTATTACCTGCTGCAATACTTGGTGTTACTCGCAGTGCTGGGTGACGCTCAGCATTGGAGACTGCAACGCCGGGCGCCAAAACTGTGAACGGCTGGCGCCGCACGAATTTTAATTTTTTGCAAAAACGGTTGCTATGCCGTGTGTTTGCAGGTCTCAGTGCCAAGGAATTTCTTTACGGCATTTGGTTCTGTTACTGATGACCAGACATGCGCATGGATCCGAGAAAATGGATCTGGGATCTGATCCCACAGATCCTGATCTCGGATCCGACGGGATCATAGATCCATCTCTGTAATTTATTGAGAGATCCGTAGGGATCACAGATCCGAGTCTCATTTTTTTGCTTGAGATCCAGTGAGATCATAGATCCTCACTTATTTTTTGTCAACACATATATCCCAAAAAGCACCTGTTTCAACTCAGAAACGTTCTGTTTTAGTGATTTTATGTGATCGCACGTCATATTCCATAGTTTTGTGTCACTTATTGGCATAGAAACCCTTAAAACATGGTTTTAAATGTGGTACATGGTGGGATCCACTCAGATCATAGATCCATGTTTTTAATTTATCGTCAGATCATATGAGATCATAGATCCAAGATGTATTTTTCAAGCCGGATCCGGTGGGATCATAGATCCCAACCTGTACTTTGCTTCGAGATCCACTGAGATCATAGATCCATCACTCGGATCCATGCACATGTCTGCTGATGACACACCCTAATCCACATACTAAATTTTAGATTGATACGTCTTTTTTTGGCGAAGTTATAGCGAAAAAACTGTTCAAAATTGATGACGTCAAATTTTCAAACTCAATTTTTAGCAATTCTAGACCTCGTAGTGCAAAACAAAGACCACCATTAGACTCCCCGTGACGAGCTGCATCGAATCAATACCCATTTTATGCAAAAATATCAACTTTGAAATTTGACCTTTTTTGACCTGACCTTGACCTGACCTCCACCAGAAAGTGACCTAAACCGTACCTGATGGTCTTATAACCAACACCATTGGGTTGGAAATGAAAAACTGGCCATAAAACATGCATCGCACAACCTTAGTAAAGTTGGGTTCATGTGGTGACCCTTGGTGACCTTTGGTGACCTGACCTGTGACCTGACCTGGTATGACCAGTGACCTCTAATAGCAACATATGTACTAGACAACTGACGTCTTATCGCTGATTTTCGACAAAATGCGTTTTACTCGGTGTTATAGCGCTTTCCCTAGAAGCCCCGTGAACGGTGAAACATTTTATATTTGACCTGACCTGTGACGTCATCGGTGACCCCGAGGTCAATGAAATTTGGTTTCCTTCGACAAATTTGACAGGGCTATCGAACGCCGTTTGAATTTTGCGGATCCGTCCAGTAGTTTCGGAGATACGAGGGGGGCAAAAAATAGCCCCCCCCCCCCACCATGGGTCGCGTTATAAACAGACCCCACCAGGGCGCGGGTTAAGCGGCCCGCTGATAAGCAAACAAGGGGCCTGAAACATCAAAGTACCATTTTAAAGTGTTACCGTTTTTGTAAAAGCAAAAATGGCAATAGCTTTTTGAAAATATGCCAATTCATACATTGCTATAGTTTCAGGGACACAAAAAGGTAGCTATGCATATCAGATAAATGACTCCAAAAAATGTGTAATTGGTGGGCTTCATGTTGCACGTTTGGTGTAGAACTTGCTGGTTCGTGGCTATGGTGCTGACGCCTGACATCTCTCAATTGGCCAGGAACGCTTATTTTTCTCTTTTTTTTCAGCGAGCTAAAACTACTTCTCTTCTAGAATTCACCTAAGTGCTGTTTACATGAGGGATTGACGTCATTTTTTAATTTCATTTCAGGACAAAACTCAAATGAAAAGTCCCGAAATGGAAGAAAACGCTGTCGCAACGTCCTTTCATCATCATTAGTTCCACAACTCAGTAAAAACGGCCGTTTTTCCCACAAACTACGCGGTTGGTCTCCACGTCGTCAACACTAACAGTAATCAGATGCTAGCGGAACACCTGAGTTCCCACGCCGACCACTCACGCTGTGGAAAGCCGAATCGAGACGAACGCGCTCCCGGTCTGGAGTGGCTCAAAAACCATCATGATTTGACAGCAGCTTTTCTCGCCTGTATCCCGTTCGGCGGCTTACGTGGCGCACGGGGGACGCGCCACGCATCACCGCGCGAGCGTCGGGTGTATCGCTACCGTCACTCGCAAACGACGCGTGACAGTCGTGGCGCGGGAGAGACATGAGAGAGCGAAAGCCGACCAGACGTATCCTTCTGCCCCAAGGAGGGGGTCTGAAGACACTCCCAGTGGTTCGTCAAGAGACACACGCGCCCTCGGATGGAACGGAAGAGTGAAACAAGCCAGTCACTCTGACAGCGGTAAAGACGTTCGTGTACCACGAGGATCACGCGAGATTCGATATCGACAGCGAGTAAACACGCTGTGCTGTATCACTTCATGCATAACTACTCTCTCCACTCCTTCTAGCACTACTTCAAGTTCTGTTCCACAACCATAGTGGACTAGACTAGACGTTCTCGATGCCACCCACCCTTGAGTTTTAGGCCATCTCCATACATATGTGCGAAAGTTTGCTGCGCTGTTACCGTCACACCGCATGACACTAAATGGCCGCCGTATAGCTCCGTCCCCAGAGCAATTGTGGGGGTGACAATGTCATGACGTAACCACGGACCTCGATGTGTTACCGTGACGGGTTTCACCACCGCACGGCTGCCCGCGTGCCGGAGGTCAGGTCAGCAGCGAGACGAGGGCCATGGCGAACCCTGCAGGCGTGTCACAACCCGGGGTCAACGAGGCAGAAACGGGCACTGCTCGAGAGGGGGTCGTTGGATGTGGGCCGGCGATGGAGCTGTGACAGCCTGGCTGGTGGGGTAAAAGGGGCTGAGATGCCTACTGCGAGATATGATTATCAAAGTAAAGACAAAGACAAAGCAAAGCAAAGACCAAGGACTGAAATCGAAACATACCTAAATAAATTCATGTCAATGAGATGGTTATAATGCAAACTAATGAAAAGACAGTGAAAAGACGACATAGATGAAGTGAACCGTTTGCTCTTTCGTTCATTGTTGTAGGGCAAACCTCACTTGTAATGGTTTTCCTGTGCTATCGTCAGTGATCACTTCATATGGTTCGATTTCACGCGTTGTGCTCTACCCGACACCACATGTAGCGGGTATCGACAGCTCCTCACGCCGAGTCTCTCTACCGTTAGATATGTTTATTCCTACTTCCCACCGTTAGCTAAACATGGCGTCTTCCTTGTTCAGCCGTGACTCTTCACACCTGAACGGAGACTGGTATCCGGCCAGAACGACTGATGGGCCAGCAGACAGACAGACAGGGACAGACATGCAGAGAAACTCACTGACAGACTGGGTGAGTCACATTTGACCGACTGACTTGCAGACAGACAGACAGACAGACAGATGGACAGACAGACAGACAGACAAACAAAAGTAGACAGACAGACAGACATAGGTACATACAGGCAGACAGACAGACAAACAGGCAGACAGGCAGACAGGCAGGCAGACAGACAGACAGACAGACAGACAGATAGACAGACAAACAGACAGACAGACAGACAGACAGACAGACAGACAGACAGACAGACAGACAGACAGACAGACAGACAGACAGACAGACAGACAGACAGACAGACAGACAGACAGACAGACAGACAGACAGACAGACAGACAGACAGACAGACACACAGACAGACAGACAGACGGACAGACAAACAGACAGACAGACAGACAGACAGACAGACAGACAGACAGACAGACAGACAGACAGACAGACAGACAGACAGACAGACAGACAGACAGACAGACAGACAGACAGACAGACAGACAGACAGACAGACAGACAGACAGACAGACAGACAGACAGACAGACAGACAGACAGACAGACAGACAGACAGACAGACAGACAGACAGACAGACAGACAGACAGACAGACAGACAGACAGACAGACAGACAGACAGACAGACAGACAGACAGACAGACAGACAGACAGACAGACAGACAGACAGACAGACAGACAGACAGACAGACAGACAGACAGACAGACAGACAGACAGACAGACAGACAGACAGACAGACAGACAGACAGACAGACAGACAGACAGACAGACAGACAGACAGACAGACAGACAGACAGACAGACAGACAGACAGACAGACAGACAGACAGACAGACAGATAGACAGACAAACAGACAGACAGACAGACAGACAGACAGACAGACAGACAGACAGACAGACAGACAGACAGACAGATAGACAGACAAACAGACAGACAGACAGACAGACAGACAGACAGACAGACAGACAGACAGACAGACAAACAGACAGACAGACAGACAGACAGACAGACAGACAGACAGACAGACAGACAGACAGACAGACAGACAGACAGACAGACAGACAGACAGACAGACAGACAGACAGCTCCCATCGGCTCCCTTCACCCGCGTCTTCCTGTTTTCTCACCGAATCTCGTCTAGTCCCAGCCCCAGTTGGCTAATCCCGACTTGGTCTGTTTCGTGGTGAGCTGGACCTTCCTGGTCTCGGACGGGACCGGTGCCAGTCTTTGATCTGATATCAGCCGCAAACCGACCGCACCGGCTGCCCGACTGTAGGCACTGGATGCTTTCAGTTCTGGTCCCAGGCTAGGCGCCCGAAGGAGCAAACTGTCCGCCTCTCTGAACGGATTCTGGTCAGGGCAGCGGCTGATCTGTTGCGTCATCCTTGCTAGCGCGTCATCATTGATCGCGTTGGTCACGGTCAGTTGGAACCGGCTTATGCGTTGGGCGCTGGCAGAGCGCACCAACAGGCACGCTGGACGCACTCGGAAACATAACGGTTCATCCCTCGGCCGCACAGCCTGTGCGACCCGAGGCGACCTCGGTGGCGTCATTGAAGGACGGGTCACTGTATGTACTTAATCAGTCAAGTCGGGCCTGGCGATAACTCCCCCGTGACCTTCAAGTGATAAACTAAGCACAGCTCCTGCACAAGCTACCTGCATCTCCCGGATTCCTTCGATGGCCGTACGGTTGCGCTAGTAATCTAGGCACACTGATTCATAGCCGTTATTCCCCGTGCTCGTGGCGGATGTCCTGGTAACTGGAATCGTCATTTCAACTTTGTGGGCGGAGTCGCTATTCACACGGACTTGCAATGCAAAACTTTCGACCACAGGCCATACCCGTGAAACCTAGACCAGTACGGTAGCCAAGAATAGGTGTAATTTGCGGGTTACCGTTATGCTAGTAGCGATGTAAAAACACTATGAACGATGAGTAATATGCATGAATTGCATGCCATAGCTGTTTTTATTATCTAAGAAGCTTATCTCCAATGATAAACGATAAGCATGAATGTCAGACTATTCTAATGCATACCAGATAATATGCGATTACTGTGCACGTAAAGTGTCCTAATTGGCGCTTTTCTCTATATTATATAGTCTATGTCCCTTTGAAACACCGTGATGCATGTATTTTCTTTTTATCCATTTCCGCTAGCTGAGTGATGAATCACCGAGCCAAGCGGTAAAACATCAGAAATTTGTAAGGCTGTCAGTGCTCTTCAGTGGACAAGGACATCAAGAACGTCATTTCGGTCAGTGCTCACTGGAAAGAACATCTTCGGATTGGCAACTGAGTGTTATTGTCAGTTAGGTACCCCCGGTCTGATGATTATACATTCAAAGCAGACCTGTCCAATCGCAGTCCAGCGCGCAGCTCGCCAGCACTGTAAAAAAAACTTACAAGCCCCTCGTAGAGGAATTCTCAGCGCAAAAATAACATTGCAGGAGCGTGTAAATTTGGCTAATTTTAGGCTAGTTGCCGAGTAACAAGCTTGTTCGACAAGGCTGTGCCTCGTATGCATACGACCACCGTGCTCCACCTAGTTTGACAACACGCACGTAAATAGCGTGGGTAGTGCGTCTACTAGGTGTCATAACAGCCCCTGCCTGGTAAGGTAACTAGCCACTGCCTACTAATCCATACCCAGTAATGGTACTAGCCCCCAAGGCTAGTAATGGTACTAGCATTCCGTCGACGGAATTCCGTCGACCGTGCCTCGACCTTGAAGACCAGTAGTGGCACTAGTTGACTAGTACCACTACTGGTCTTCGGGGTCGAGGCACGGTCGACGGAATTCCGTCGACGGAATTCCGTCGACCAGTGCCCCCGACTCTCGACTGCCACCCGCAAGTAAACAGACTGAGTAGCGCTGCAGCACATTTATTCGGGCACGAGAACGAGAACGAGAACAATAACAACGCCAGGACAATAACTATAACTTTAACAACAACAACAACAACAACAACAACAACAACAACAACAACAACAACAACAACAACAACAACAACAACAACAACAACAACTAACTGAATAATTTTCAACAAGGTTTCTTAAATAACCACCATCAAACATTTGTGATTTTTTCATTAGCTCTGCACCGGCGGCAGTCGCGGGGTGCAGGTAGGCCAGGACATACATGGCCCCATTCTTCACCAGAGAAGTCTGTAATGGGTGAAAAAACGAATATTAACATTATTATTATCATAAGACATACCAATCTGGAAAATGATTAAATTTAAGTTGAATAAAGTGATAGATTCCTGCCACAAGCTAGCTTAAGTCCCAAACATATAGCTATTCTGACTTGGATAGACGATACCGGCGCACTTCTGCCAACGACGGGCAACATTATGCGATACTATACATCTTCTAAGAAGCTCAACAACATAATAACTTTTGTTTACAAATGGACAACCTTTTTGTTGAGCACACAGCAAATGATACAAGATGCCTCACCTTCAATCAAGCCAAAGAGCAGTTGGGCAGACACACACAGCAATGGCGACGCAACACAAAATGGACGCCGGCTCCCGGAAGCGGGGGGGGGGGCTCCTTCTGAAAGCAGCCACAGACTCCTAGGTTGTAACATGCGACGAGGATAGCTATGAGGCACATCCTCATAGCCATCCGAAGCCGCTTACCACGCAAGCTTGCCAGCACGTTTACCAGCTGCAGGCGTTCGTGACAACAAGCGGGGTTGCACGCAAGGTTATCCGTTTAGTAGGTGCCAGCCGGGGCCTCGTCAGCTGAGCTAATAGCGAAATGACCTAATTGAGGGACACGCTAAAAACTGGCCGAGAACAAGCCAACGGCGGGTAACACTGTGAGGCTGTGCGTAGTTCATTAACACTGCGCAAAATTAGGTTCCTGAACATGTTCTCGCTCGTAGGCATTTGTTCCACAAGCGGCATTGTTAATGTGCATGGCTCTGATTACTAATGTCCATATATGTTGTAACGAGGAGCAAGGGAGGCACTCGTAAAAAATGCCTAATTTCAAAATTAGCTAGTGAATATTTTTTACAGTGAGTGCTTGACCGCGACCGAGACCCGGCAATGCACGTGCAGCGGAATATAACCGGCCAGCGGCGAGGTCATTCACCTCTGCAGCGCTGCAGGGAAACACGAGATGCAACAAGACAGCTGGAGCAGCGGGGGAAGGGGTGCGGGAGAGGGGTCTGTTGTCGGAAGGGGTGCTACGAGAGGGTTGCACCCTCGTTCACTGTTGCGGGATGAGATCAGTTAGATCTCAATACGGGGGAGTGAGGGAGGGAGGGAGGGAGAGAGAGAGAGAGAGAGAGAGAGAGAGAGAGAGAGAGAGAGAGAGAGAGAGAGAGAGAGAGAGAGAGAGAGAGAGAGAGAGAGAGAGAGAGAGAGAGAGAGAGAGAGAGAGAGAAAGAGAACTTATTGCATTCCATATTTCGACACCTTTTTTAAACCCCACATCTGCTCTCCCGTGAATTTCCGGGAGGCACGAAAGATCCCCTTTTAAAAGTGTCCAATCGTCCGATCCTGATCAAATATGTGTGTTCGTAGGCCTGTTCTGGTATTGCTTTATCTGCCAAGACAGACAAACTTGAGAAAAATCGAGTGATTGTACCTTTTTTGAAGGTCTGTAACCAACTTGTCTGAAATTCACCGGAGAACAAATATGGGGTTTAAAAAAGGTGTCGATTTTTGTCGATCTTGCGTTTGATTAACAAATTTGAGCACTTATAAATGCAAACTCACATAAATGTTTTGGGTATAGAATCCCATTCCATATCCAAAACCAATGAAATACAAAAAAAAAAAAACACATTCGTTCACACTCGCATCCTCTCGCCTGAAATTCTTCCTGGTGCTCCCGTCGTGTGCCCTCCTGCAGTCTCCGGCCGCAGCGCTGGGTAGCGCTGGGTTAGTGGCTTATGCTGCGTCGCATTCTCCAGTGCTAGCGTCTTACTCTCGTTGCAGTCTCAGGCTGCTGCTTTTGGCAAAGCTTGGCGTTAGCGATGGCGCTGGGTAGCGGTGGTGGGGGTGGGTGGTGGGTGGCGGTGGCGGTGGCGGTGGCGGTGGTAGCGGTGGTTATAGAAACGTCGCCCAGGTCGCCGGGTTACACCCTACGGTCGGTCTGTGAACCCGACCGACCGGCGCTCTATGACCGAGTTTCCCAGCCCGTACCGTTCAACCCCGTAGATCCGGGTGGGGTAACGGATAGCGGGGTAACGGTGGCGACTTCCAGGATTCGTTTCGTCACCTAGTTGCCTATATAACCTAGTTGCCTAGTTGCCTATATGCCACCTAGTTGCCTAATGTTAGATAAAAGTGTGTGTACTGTGCAATGCGGGGAATGGCGTAATAGTTTAGTGTTACCTACAGTAGTGAATAGTTTGTTGTTTGAATATTTCTACGTGCATTTTGCAACGAGTGTGGCTTTCCTATCTAATGATAAAAGAGATCAGGGATACCTACAGCAACAGGTTACCTACCTGGTACGCATTAGACAGAGACAACAAGGCACTATGATAAGACCCAAAATATTTGCTTTCAAGCCACAAGCACTGAAAGAAAAAATGACACCAAATGGGGGGTAGGGTGACTCTGCCAAAAAGTCCGCCCCACGGGGGTGTCAAACAAACTCTCTTTTGGGGCATCATAACACCGTAATATGGTGTCCGTGAACGCCGTTTATTGGCGTACTTGGACTCTTGATTTCGGAGTTTGGATGCCCCAAAAGAGAGTTTTTTGACACCCCTGTAGGGCGGACTTTTTGGCATGTCACCATAAATAGAGTCATGACTCCCCTTAGGACTCTTTCTTTTGGGGTAATGATGCCCCAAAAGAGGGTATTTTGACACTCCTATGGGGCGGACTTTTTGGCATATCACCTTAAATGGAGTCATAGCTCTCTTGAATTACCCCCTACCGAGGTGCAAATGACGCTTTTCTGGAGTGTTATCTTCCTAAAGGTGTCAAATATCCCTACGCGCGACGCGCTTCAGCAGAATCGTCTTAAATTTGGTGTTTCACCATTCTTTAGCGAAACAGCAAACCACGGTGACGCCATTCACTGTTGTCACCATGACATGTATAGATGTCTTCCATTTCCATCATATCCTGAGAAATTCCAAGGTATTGTTCTCGGAAGATCTCTAGATATGACTTAAATGGCCACATCCCGTCTGCAAGCTTTGATTTGACTCCAAGATTGGAGTCTAATCAGTATAACCACGCACATGCAAGTATTAAGCTTTATTATATGCAACATGAATCTTTTCACCGAGTTTTAGCCGTCAAAGCATTACCACACAATCATCTTACATCATACAGAAGTTGTGATGGGCCAGTCCTAAATCTCAAACTGCCAAACTGATGAAAATGATGAAAAAAAGACAAGGAACTTCAAACCTACAGACAAAACGCGGAAAGTTCGACGCAAAAAAAGACTGTCACAATCAGCGACATCTATGAGAAAAAGTAAAACTTTCAGTAACAGCACGATAGCAGCGCCACCTATATAACATCCGTTTAAAGGAGTCGTAGAGGAGTCTGAAACCTTAAATAGGGGGTATACTTTTTCTGTTAGAGTTTAGCGTTCCCGTAATGAAACGTCACACTTTTGTTAGAGAGACATATCTTCAGCGAGGTATTTAGTCGTAGTTCTTTAAAAGAAAGCCGTTCATCAAAGGAAATTTTCAAAAGGGAGTGGTATATCATGAGGGATCATTCAACAGGGAGTCGTACACCTTCAAAAGCGAGTCATACCTATATGTAAACTATATATATGGTGTCGTACATATCTTAAAAGAAAATCGTACCTAACTCAAAAGGGATTCGCACATTTCCAAAAAGGAGTTGTACCTCTCGAAAAGGGAGTTGCACATTTTTAGGGCGAGTCGCACATGTTAAAAAGGGAGTCAGTCATTTTCAAACGAGAGTCACACAGTTTCAAAAGGGAATCACTTATTCTCCAACGTTCAAAAGAGAGTCATCCTTCTTTGATGAGGAGTCAGATATTTTGGCAAGAGAGTAAAGCACCTTTTATGGGAGTCAAATGTGTAAAAGGAGTCTCGACTCCATGTTAAGTGAGTGCAATAACGTAGAGTCAAGACACCTCATTTTAACTTGACTCTCATAAAGGGGTGTCTTACTCCCTTGCTAAGATGCACGACTCCCTTTTAAAGATAGCCAACTCCCCAACAAAGGCGTCAACTATTGTCGTTTTGGTGTCGGACACCCTCGCAGAGCTCACTGATCCGATTTAAGGGTGTCATGACCCTCTCAGGAGGACACCATATTTTGGCTTCGTCGGAAACCGACGCCAAACGATGGGGTTAATGACCATACATTTTGGAGTCGGACACCAAAATCTAAGCACTCAGACTCCAAAACATGGAGTCGTCGTAGAGGTGGGGTGTCAAAATTTTTATCAGTGAGTCATCGCCTATAATGGCTCTAGCCACGTCGCGGTATTTTTCTGATCAGCTTCAACTTCAAGTGCGCAAAAACAGCATTATCCAGTCAAAAGAACCGGACAAAACCACACTGCGTGCACACTGCACACGCCTCTTATCGGTACAGTCCTTGACATCACGCAGGTGCAGTCTCTGGCACGGGAGTCGCTGCGCCGCGCCGTCGCGCCGGGTTCGTCACCCCGCTGCCTGGATGTAGGTCAAACATCCAACCAGTGACCGGTCGCCGAGCGACGCAGCGCTCCCCGATCGGCCCGCAGTGACGTCACTGCTGACGTCACGGCGGCCAGCTGAGCCGAGGCGCGTGGGGGGCTCCCTCTCGGCCTCTGCGCAGAAGGATACGCCCGAGGGAAGGAGCTGAAGTATGTAGGCTAGACGCTGTGTGTTCGTGCTGGTTCTGGAGTGTCATGGTAGTTATTTGCTGCCGGAAACACCTTTAGAGTTTAGTAGCGACAGAACACTGACCTGAGTGTTCTTTATAGGTCACATTGAATAAACATACTCCAGGGATTGGTGCGATTTAAACACCACCATCCTTGACGATGCTTTTTGATGATGCTTTATTTATGAATTTAAAGCGTAATAACATCAGACAATATGGCAATGTGAAGCAACTATGTTTGGAATGCCGGGGACAGCAAACACACTCGAGGATAGGAAGGACCGTTAGAAGGAATGCAGTCAAAATGCTAATCTCACTTCCCAGGACAAGCAAAATTCACTATGGTATCACGAAATAGTGTGTCAGTAGGTATATGTCAAGTGCAAATGCTCACTACCCCACTTAGGTAACTCGTTTCAACCTTGTCAAAAGAAATATTGAAGCAGCATGTCACATGCAATTGTTGATTGACAACTGGGGCATTCCACGATAGATCGTGCCACTTTTTTCCAATTTGACACCCTCATCTCTCGGTATTTGACGAGAATTGGTCTCAGGGGTAATCAGGGGCTCTGAATCCACCTGTAACAATTTCAGGCTTATCAGATAAGTATTTTTTGAGTTATGGTGTATAACATTTTTTGGATCTTGCTTTGCAGCGCTAAGTTTGGCGGGCTGTAACTCTAAGACGGATTATTCAAATGCCAAATGTTATATAACATTGAACTTGCAATGAAACAGAGATTAATATGTATTTTTGAAGCTTCGAAAAACACGCTATTTTTTATATATGACATATCGAGTTTTCTTTCATTTGTATTTTTTTGGACTTTGGGACCAAATTTTTTTGAATTTTTATTTCTTAAAAAAAAATATTTGGCTTATTGTTAAGAAGTATGCAAAAAATTAGGAAGGTGTTCTTTCTATAAATGTATTTATTTTACGTCACGATAACGGTTTCGAATAGTGATTTCGGGAGGGGAGCTTACAAATGGCGTGGTAAACTGCTTAGTGACTTCACGGGTTACTGAAATTTCAATTGAAGTCTGAGTCATCTGAAAAAAATGAAAAGAGGGTTCATCCAACCCTCTTTCCTATAAGCGCGAGGGTGAAAAAGGCTGTTTGGTTCTGACATTGTTTTGGACGCCAATGACCATAGATGTCCGAGATAAAAGTTACAGGGCGCATACATGGTGTCCTCCAGAGGTCTCACAACTTGTATATCTGAGAATTTTTAAGGTTACATGAGGTTAGGTCGGTCACGTGACATCACTTATAAATCAATGGGGAAATATAAAAACTGTTATTTTGGCGCCGAGAATGATCTAAAGCTATCTCACGTACATGGTATCATGATTTCATGCACTCCTTGCAAAGTCCAATGCTTCACTTTTGCATTGTTAACCTTGCGTGACGTCATTTATGACGTCATTAGGGTCGTACGAGTTTTTCGTCAATAACTCCCGATCAAATGGAGCTAGAGAGTCGGGAAAGCCACCAACGGACTCGGAAAGACCTTCCGAATCGAATGATATGCCATATGATACCCTTTGCCCAGCTTCGTGACCTGAGGGGCTCTGACCTGACCTTGACCCGAGGTCAACTACGTAAGTTGACCTCACCCTAGCAAAAAGTATACCATTCGATGCACCTGAACTAGGCGAACACAATGATGCCAAAATCGCGGCTCTGCGGCCATTTTTTACGAAGTTATTTACTAAAAACCGAACCCGTAACTTCAGTCACTTGACCTGACCTCAGACGCTACCGGATAGCCTGAGACCTTAAAATCGGGTACCAATCGCTGCGACTTGTAACGGCACACACGCTCGTTTTTTTCCGCGAGGCCTAGCTCTATTAGAAGCGAAACGGCGTGCTGGGGTCGTATCAACCCCTCCGAAACCCTTTTTGTTTGCGGGAAAATGAGGAACTTATAGAAAGAACATCTTTCTAATTTTTTGCATGTCGATTTGCAATGACATGAAGTTTATTTTGAACAAATAAAAATGTGAAAAATTTTGGTCCCAAAAGTCATTAGAGGTAAATGAAAAAAGATTAAGGTTTTTGCTCAACAATGTAACTTCTTCTTTGGAATTTTTAAATAGTAATATTAATTTTTGATTCATCTCAAGCTTAGTGTTGTTTACTTTTTGTTGGTTGCCTAACCCGTTCTTGAGTTATAGGCCATCAAACTCACCGTTACAATCCGAAGTTTAACCCTCGCCCGCACATGCCATTTTCCCATCCTAGAACGCACATGGGGGGGGTGGTTGCCACCCCCCCCGCGCCATTTCGTTCCTGTTGGAGATAGAGCTTAGCAGTAAAGACCAAAAAGATTCTTTGGGAAGAGACGAATCCAATGATACCCAGTTTTACCTTCTCAGGTTAGTCATTGACCTTCCAGGTCAGGTCAAACTAAAAAATGTTGCTGTTTTGGGTCACCGTTGGATATCAAGTGCGCTGCTTATCAAATACCGATGACGATGCTGTTTTCTGGTGCCAAGCCAGCTAGAACCTCTTTGTCACACTATCCGACCAGAATTTTGCTGCTGAGGTCATTTCAGGTCAAGTTAGGTCAAGGTCAATTATATGTGTTTGTATGTCTGTGTGTGTCTGTGTGTATACTGATGTGTGCACCGATTGTTTTTGGGTCCATATCACATGAAATCATGATCTGAGAAGCTTTTACCAAAAATGCAGTCAAAAAAACTTCACAAAATGTAAATTCAGCTTGCTAAAACGCAATTATCTTAGATGACCTAGGTTGACCTTGACCCTGACCTTGACCCCTGTACATCGTCGAACAACATGTTCCATGATAGGTGGGAGGTAAGACTGGTAAAAAAGGCCGAAATCAGGGTGTCAAAAGCTCACAAGGCCCATGGCAAACGCAAGATGTTGAGAATTGGCCATTTGGGTCATGACATGACCTGAAAAACAAGGTCATATCTCCGAAACCAAAAATCACAGAAACTTGAAATTTTCAGTGGACATCAAGAAAGGATAGAGGAGCAGCTATACGAAAAATCAGCCTTCTAGCTCTAAAAATGTTGAGTGCAGAGCAGAAAGACTGCCTGGGGGGGTGGCAACCACCCCCCCCCCCCATGTGCGGGCGAGGGTTTTAAAAAATGTAATGCAATATAACTCAAAAAGTTTTGATCTGAGAAGTCTGATATTTTGCCAGGCGTCTTTGGGGCCTATGATTACCACTAGGACCGATTTTCATTAAAATCTGAGAGATGAGGGTGACGGGCCTGTTACGATCTATCGTGGAATGCCCCAACTGGACAACATCAAAGGAACGCATCTCATCGCTACCGTTCGTGAAACGCTGTTCCGTCATTTCTGTGCTGAAATTAGTAACGCAACAACATGATAGCGCTTGCATGGTGTGTGGACTTGAGGTCACCTGAAGCGATGCATGCACTTAACGGTTACTGCGCTTTGGTGAGAAGCCAAGTGAGACAAAATTACGTCCAATTCGGCCTCTTTGGTCAGTTGAGGTCACAGTTCCTATCTCTATACGGTGTTTCAACATCTCTGACCTTCAAGGTCAGTTGAAGTCACCGTTCGTATCGCTATACGATGTTTCAACATCTCTGACCTTCAGTCACTAAGCTTTTTGGTGTCACTTACTCCACTGATGTGTAATGAAAAGAGAATGAACGTCGGAACACCGGCTGAACGATTGAAAAACTGCATACAACAAGAGGAACTCTTAGGATGGTGCAAACCAACTGGTCTCGAAACATGGGTTCTCTATGCACCTTGGAAATATGGAGCTGTCACAAATAAAATACAGGGTGGGGCAGAAAGATTTACCTGTTTGTTTTCAGTCCATAACTCAAAAAGTTATGAACGGATTTTGATAAAATTTTGCATGCAGCTTCCCCACTGACTCATGTATCAACATTAGGATCGTTTTTGCATTTCGTAATATTTGTTGGTGAGCTATGGCGAAGATGACTAAGAGAGCCCAAATTGCGTCGCTAAAGTAGGGTGGCCATAGCTCCTGAAGCGTTGCCAAACAGCTCGGTGTTGCCGTAAAAACTGTTTGCAGTGTAATTAAATGACTTAAAAAGACAGGGTTGGTGTCGACGAAGTCCATGCCAGGCAGAATAAGGGATAGCTGCTTCAAAAAGCTGGTTAATATCGTGCACAAGAAGGTGTTTCAAGTTCTAGGCGAAGCATGCGCAAACTGCCAAGGGAACTCGGTGTTTCGCCCAGAACCGCCAGGAGAATCATAAACGACGGCTTGGGCTTTATTTCATACAGGGTGCAACATCGGCACCTAATTTCGGCGGCATCCAGGGAAAAGCAGCTACACAGGACCCAAAAGACATTGGAGGGGATCAGGAGCGCCGGTAACAAGGCAATTCTTTTGGTCCAATGACAACATGTTCATGCTTGAGCGCCAGAGACACTCCCAAAACTGAGAATTTTGGCAGATGGTTCATCCAGCATTGATCCTGCTATTCGCACCATTTTTCGTCGCCAGAAGCGTGCTGGTGTCTTGGTTTGGGCTGCCGTCGCATCCGACGGCTAAAAAGGATCCTTGGTCTTCATCAAGGAGGCTGTGAAAAAGTTAATTTACAGGTTTAAGCCCATCTGCTGGAGGAACATGTTTTGCCTTGGGTCACTCAGTCGTTCTGAGACGAATACGTCTTCGTCCAGGACGGTGCGCCGCCGCAAACGGCCAACATCGCTCAACCGTGGTGGAAGACCCACATGCCTGGGTTCTGGGACAAAGACATTCGGCCATCATCAAGTCCAGACCTGAACCCGATGGACTTCGTAATCTGGACCATCTTGGAGAGGAGGGTGTGTGCAGCAGCACACAGCAGAATCGCCGCCCTGAAGCTGGCCCTTGAGACGGCACCGTCGAATCTTGGCGGGGACACCGTGCGGCGCTCGTGCCCCTCCGCAGAGGAACGTTTCGAGGCAGTGGTGAAGGACAAAGGTGACCATATTGAGTCATAATGCCGTCGCTGAGAAGTGAACATGCTACTGCATATATGTGCCAGAAATCAATTCGATATCTTTGTTCAGGGCCAAAATATTTAAGAAAATCAAGAGGTAAATCTTTCTGCCCCACCCTGTATAACTACATACAACAACTTATCCTACTGAGTGGCAAGCTTCATATGCCACTTGGTACATTATTTCCGACCTCCCATTCGCTCTTTTAAGCAACGATAACATGTGGTACATCATGCGTCTTTTTCAGTCATGTAAGAGAGTTTGGGGAAACTTCGACAAAAAAGGAATCATATACATACCCACACAGATAGATAGGTATGCAGCTGACTGTACGTGACGTGTGAATCTGTAATCTGTGAGTGTGTAAAGCATCCCGTGACACATTCGAAACTCGTTCCCTCCCGCTGTTGTAATCCCTGACAGACGAGTTGGACGAGGATGTAGAAAGCAGTCAGGGGCCGGATCCCCTGGCATGCTCCCATGAGCCGGAAACGGGACCAGTCACGAAACTAACAGGCAGAGCCCTAATTCCTGACCGGATCTAAGTCCTAAAGAACTTTACTGAGAAATATTTATTCCGTCAGTTTGCATAACCTATTAGTTATCGTAATAATAAACAAGAAGTTGAGAAACAATTGATTGGAAGATCCCGTGCCAGAGCCGTGACCCAGTCGTAGCACATTGAGCCGGATGCGGTTAAAAAATATAAAATTACCAGATAGAAATAGACATGCCGTAAACGCCCCTCGACTGCCAATACCATGAGCAATCAAATGGGTGTCTTCGATATTCAGTTGTCGTTTCACATTTTCCAAAATCTTGAACTGAATCTTGTCAATTTTTCATGACTACTTCCGACCATGATGCATGCATTTCTTAAATTGCCTTTTTTAGCCGAAAACGTACTCGTACGAGTATGATACAAAGAATGTCGCCATCGTGTTCTACGTCCAAAATTACCCATAAACCATGTATCATAAGCTGCGAAAATCAGTTTTGATTTTTGGGAATATTTGCTTACCTGATTGACCTGACCTTGACCCTGGCCTATGTTTGACTGACCTCTTCATAGATCTTACACTCTTTAGGCCTTTTATGAAGCACTGTGCACAGTTTTGACAGAGTTTATCACGACAGGCGCCCATTACCTATACGAGGTTCTGAAGTCCATGCTATTGAAAGCCCGATTTCAGGTGTTTGACCCGACCTGTGACCTCGAAATTTAGCTTTCAAGTACTCATCTGAAGTGAAGCGTCTCGTCGCGTTCTTTCGTTTGCCGCCTCGCATGCGTTTCGCTGCGCCTATTGGTTCTCGAATCTCGAGTAATCGTTGGGGGCTTTTACATAATGCTGTTCAGTTCTAGTTTCGTGAAGAATCATTGACCTTTTCCTCGAAGAAGTAAAACAGTGCCAAAAGTTATATTTACGCGTAGGTTAAAGGTAGTGTAGGAGTAGGGTAGGGGTAGGGTAGTGTAGAAGTAGGGTAGGGGTAGGGTAGTGTAGAAGTAGGGGAGGGGTATAGTAGTGTAGAAGTAGGATAAGGGTAGAGTAGGAATAGGGTAGGGGTATGGAGTAGGGGTAGGATTGAGTTCGATAAGCGCCTAACATACAAAGAGCTATAACAGCCCGCATCCATCACCATTAGGGTTGTTAAAAAAGAAAACGAATTTTGGAAAAGTATATGGGGTCATGGCTCATGTGGTGCGGTATTCTTTTCTGAGTCCAATGATGCCCTGCCCTTTTTTCGAAAAGTATTTATTACTGCTAGGCGCTGCTCAAACGGCTTAAAGGTAGTGTGCCAGCTTTCCTGGACCGTATGGAGTTAATGGCCCAGATAAGGAGAACCGGATTTTTAGAACTTATCCATACCTTCAAAACTCATGGAAACGTCTTAAATTCTTCAAGTTTTGAGTATCCCAGTGCGAAATTCGCCCCGACGGGTTGTCGGTCGTACCCCAACCACATTTCACACCACTATGAACAATAAATGCACACACTGAAATCGCTATTACCGATAGGCTCATCCAATCAAGTTTCGATAAACCCGTTCATCATCATCTCCTGCGGTTTCGAACACGCCTGTTAGGTGGTGCGGTATACCGCGCCCAAAGCCAGGGCCCCGGTAACGTGAGGTAGCCGAGTCGGGGCAGCGTGCGCTGACCCAAGCCGGGGCCGCGCGTCCTCCCGGTGTCATGTGATAGCCCGGGGCTGCCCGCGGGGATGCGGTAGACCGCGCCCAAAGCCGCGGCCCCGGCTTGGGTCAGCGCACGCTGCCCCGACTCGGCTACCTCACGTTACCGGGGCCCTGGCTTTGGGCGCGGCTTCTGCTCATACTTTGTGGTGCGGTGGTGGTGCGTCGGGCCGCGCGCTCTGACTTCGGCCAAAAAAAAATGCGTCAGCTGATCATTGTCATTTCTGCCACTTTCATATGGTGAGATGGGGTCATAACTTTAGAGACGGCTGTTTCATATCAATTATTTTACATAAAATAATATTTCAAACCATAAATTAATGTTTGACAGCCAAATTAAAGAAACAATACGAATACAGGCTTACAGTTTAACCCGCGCACCGACGGGGTCTGCGCCAACTTCGCACCGACGGGGGGGGGCGGATGACCGCCCCCCCTGAGATCTCGAAAACGAAGCAAGATAGCGACAAGCGGTAACAAAGAACATCGGATACGCACGGCCAAGATCTACAATGTTTACTAAGGTCATTTTCAGGTCAGGTCAAAGATGACGTCACAGGGGTCGAAAAAGTCAAAATGGCGGCGCTAGATATGGAGAGAGTTTTTCTCGAATAACTTTCCAATCAGTCAAGATGGGAACAAACTAAGGGCGTCATCGTGATCCTCTCGTCAATCCGCATCGAACGATATATATGTTGACCTCGAAAGGTCAAGGTCAAAGGTTGACCTCAGGTCACGTGACCTCGAGGTCATCATGTATATCATTCGATGCGTCTTGACGAGCTGAACACAATGAGACCATCCACGCGTCTGTATCTTGTTCCTGTACGGAGTTATTGGCCAAAAACCTTTGGTGACCTTTGATGACGTCACATGACCTCACAGCTGCCCAACAGCAAAACAGACCTCAAGGTAGTGAAGGTTGATCGTATATGAAGTCATGTATGGTATATGGGGCCATTCCGACCCGTTTTAGTGGTAAAAACAGGGAGTTGATTTTTCCCCCATTGACTTATAATGGGGAGGTCGCGAAATTGACCTGACCTTAGGTCACCGATATCAAAATTCCGAGATATACAAATTGTAGCTACTAATGACCTAATAATATCCTGTGACTTTCAAAGGCCTCCGACATCTACTGTAGCTCTGGCACGGTGACAAAGTTGCAAAAAAGTGACTTGAGGTTGGGTCATTCAAAGTGACCTGGTGACCTGACCTTAAAAGGTAGGAGGTTCAAACTTGCACACCATGTGTAAAATTGATGAGGTTATAGTCATACCAAATATCGTGGCGCTACGCGCCGCGGTTTTCCCGCTATTCGCGAAAAACCTCAGGGGGCGGATATCCGCCCCCCCGTCGGTGCGCGGGTTAAATTCGACATTGTGTTGTCTACGATTAGACATCTGATAACTCATTCCTGTACGTCGTAACCCTATAATGACCTTTGCTTATTGTCACATGTGCGCCGCATTCGTAATTGTTGCCGACGCCTGTTTGCAGGTCAGCCCACTACAGTTGTTATACATATCGAAAAACCGATAAATTTTTAGGCGAAAAAAGCACTATTTTAGGCCCATTTTTGATTTTTTTTTTTGCGATATTAGGTCTTTTTTGTCTTTTGTTTGTTTGGTGCTTCGGTCCTTTTGGACCATTGCGCACCATTGTGTTGTAAATAAGTTTGATGTATACTATATTATTTATGCTGGAAGAGGGAATAGAAATACATCGCTAGACACCGAATACCTTATCCCTCGCCCGCACATGGGGGGGGTGGTTGCCACCCCCCCCAGGTAGTCTTTCTGCTCTGCACTCAACATTTTTAGAGCTAGAAGGCTGATTTTTCGTATAGCTGCTCCTCTATCCTTTCTTGATGTCCACTGAAAATTTTAAGTTTCTGTGATTTTTTGTTTCGGAGATATGACCTTGTTTTTCAGGTCATGTCATGACCCAAATGGCCAATTCTCAACATCTTGCGTTTGCCATGGGTCTTATGGGCTTTTGACACCCTGATTTCGGCTTTTTTGCCAGTCTTACCTCCCACCCATCATGGAACATGTTGTTCGACGATGTACAGGGGTCAAGGTCAGGGTCAAGGTCAACCTAGGTCATCTAAGATAATTGCGTTTTAGGCAAGCTGAATTTACTTTTTTTGAAGTTTTTTGACTGCATTGTTGGTAAAAGCTTCTCAGATCATGATTTCATGTAATATGGACCCAAAAACAATCGGTGCACACATCAGTATACACACAGACACACACAGACATACAAACACATATAATTGACCTTGACCTAACTTGACCTGAAATGACCTCAGCAGCAAAATTCTGGTCGGGTAGTGTGACAAAGAGGTTCTAGCTGGCTTGGCACCAGAAAACAGCATCGTCATCGGTATTTGCTAAGCAGCACACTTGATATCCAACGGTGACCCAAAACAGCAACATTTTTTAGTTTGACCTGACCTGGAAGGTCAATGACTGACCTGAGAAGGTAAAACTGGGTATCATTGGATTCGTCTCTTCCCAAAGAATCTTTTTGGTCTTTACTGCTAAGCTCTATCTCCAACAGGAACGAAATGGCGCGGGGGGGGGGGGGGGGTGGCAACCACCCCCCCCATGTGCGTTCTAGGATGGGAAAATGGCATGTGCGGGCGAGGGTTATAGACGATTGATAAGATTAGTTGTGACGAGAAATGAAAAAAGAAGTTGCAGGAGATCTTCGTGATCGTCTCCTAACAGGGAGGGTAAAGTAAGCTGCATTGCATGCGTCCTACAGTATTGTTGTAGTGCGTTTCTTTCATTGTTATATTTCTCACAGTGCAAAATTATGTGTTTCAAGCTCAATACTGTTCTACATCGTGAACAGGTTGGTCGAGGATTATTCGTGTATATGAATGAATGAGTGAGATACGTATGACCGATGCGGAGTCTAGCTAAGGCCTTTTCTTCTTTTTCTGGAAGTTCGAGAGGACGATACCCAGTATCCAAGACGAGGTTTAATTTGATAAAGGTGAGAGCCAGGTCCGTTACTATCCCAAGTGAGTTGCCAGAGTCGATGGCAGCGAGATTTGACAGAAGTATGAACGGCATTTACATCAAAGTGTGTTTGTGAAACATGCGCAAGTTGAAGCGCTTGTTTGGCGTATCTATCCGCCATTTCATTTCCGATGATTCCTTGATGTCCTGGCACCCATAGAAATTGTATTTCTATTCCCTCTTCCGAAAGATGCTGATGAAGTTGAACTATGCTGATATGCGTATGCTGAGTGATGTTGAGACTCCGAAGACTTTGGATGGCAGATTTCGAGTCGGAACAAATACAGGCTCGCTGTATACGATGTTGTTTGATGAGATTGAGGGCGGTTAGAATGGCATGGAGTTCTGCCGAATAGATTGATGTATTGTTGCTTAATCGTTTCTTAACTCTAATCAAATCTTGCGAAAAAACGCCAATCCCTGTGAGGTCCTGGTACTTTGACCCATCAGTGTATATGAAACGAAAAGTAGGATGTTCTGTTTTGTATTTCAGGAAAGTTTGCTGTACTTCTTCAGACGAGAGAGACCTTTTTGAGACTGTGAGAAGAAAAGAAACAGCAAGAGGTCGGAGTAACCAAGGCGCGACATCAAGACGAGGTAGAGGAGGAATTGCTGGCAAGCTGTAATCCAATTCACCTTCATACTTTTTAACTCTGGAAGCTATTGTAAGTCCTGTTCGCTTTTCAGCTGGTCCCAAATAACTAAAGTGAAGTCGAGGAAGTGTAGCTATTGCTGCAAAAGCTGCATGTTCTGGAAACTGTTTTATTTTTGCGTAATATCTCATAGTGAGATCTATACGTCTAATGTGAAGTGGTGCTATATTTGCCTCAACTTGTAGAGAAGGTATAGGAGAAGTCCTTAGAGCACCAAGTGCTAGCCTTAAAAATTGTTTTGTATCACCTCCAATTTTTGAAGCGCTGTACGGCTACCGCCAGCGTACATTGCGCAACTAAATTCTATGATAGGAAGAACTAAAGCTTTGTAAAGACGGAGAAGAGTAGACCGATCTGCACCAGCTGGTGTAGAGGTGAGACAGCGGAACAAGTTGAGTCGCCTTTGGCATTTGGTTTTTACGTGTTCTACGTGTTTGTGCATTGTTAATCGTGGGTCCAAAACGACCCCTAAGAATTTGAAGTGGCTTACTAGTGGTATGTTGATGTTATTCAACTTTGGAAGACGAGGAGGAACTAAAACGGGACGTTTAGAAAATATCATCAGAGCGGATTTCTCTGCTGAAAATTCTAAACCATACTTTGTGGACCATCGTTGGATTTTATGTAGAGCAATCTGTAAAAGTGCGATGCCGCCATCATAGTCCGAATGTGTGCACCATATTGCGCTATCATCCGCAAAAAGTGAAAAAGAAACACCAGGAGGAATATCTTGGAACAAATCGTCGATCATAATGTTGAAAAGTAAAGGAGACAGACAGCTACCTTGCGGAAGGCCATTTTCAACCATGTGGACGTCAGAGAAGATGGAGCGATGTTTGACCCGGAAACGTCGATCTCCAGTCAGAAAATTGTACAAATAATGACCCATGTTTCCTTTGATGCCTAGTTTGTGAAGCTTCCATATAAGTGCCGGCCTATAAACCATATCAAAAGCGTTTTTGATATCTAAGAAAATAGCCGTTGTATATTGTTTCTTTTTGAAGCCCTTTCGTATCTCGCTTTCTAATGGAATCAAGTGGTCAGTCGTACTGTGATGTTTTCGAAAACCGCATTGGAATTTCGAAAGCATACCGTGTTGTTCGATAACGAATGAGAGACGCTTGGAAATAATCCTTTCAAAAAGCTTTCCTAAACAGCTCGTCATTGCGATCGGTCTATAGCTGGAAGGAGTTTGTCTTGCTTTGCCCGGTTTGAGTAGCGCAACTACAGTACTTTCTTTCCATTCATCCGGGAAGATGTGTTGAGTGAATAAATCATTGAATGTTTCGAGAAGTACAAGTCGCGAACAATTCGAAAGATGACGAAAGAAGGAATAGTGCAATTTATCCGGGCCAACAGAGGTGTTTCCAGCAGAGCTAATAGCGTTGTTGAGCTCTTCAATCGTTAATGGAGCATTGTATGGTTCATTGTTGTTTGAGAGAAAAAGTGTGTGGTCTATTTGAAATAATTGCCGTGCGTTGTCAGCAAAGCCATGCTGATAACGTGCGTTGGAACTGGTGTGTGATATTTGCGAGGCTAATGTGTTAACTACTTCTTTCGGCTCACTGATGGTTTGTCCGGTTTGAAGGCGAAGAATTGGGAAAGTTGGGCTCACCCGCTTTCCAGACATTCGGCGTACGAGATCCCATATTTTACTAAGTGGTGTAGCGGAAGTAAATGAAGACAGAAAACGTTGCCATGATTCACGTTTTGCTGTTCGTATAATGCGTTTTGCATTCGCTCGCTCCCGATTTCTAGCGACTAACGCCTGATCTGTCCGTAATCTCAAATATGCACGGAAGGCTCGCTTTCGTTTGGCGATGGCCTGTCGAACAGCAGACGACCACCATGGCACCACGTTTCCTTTTCTATATGGCTTTGTAACTGGAATGCTTTGATTCGCGGCTGAAATTATTGTATCGGTAATGTACGATATACCATCTTCCGGATTTGGAAAGCGGTCCTGGTGTTTAAGTTCGCTCAACTCAGTGAACTTAACCCAGTCCGCTTTGCCAAGGTTCCAACGAGGAAGAAAAGACGTAATCCCGGTAACAGAGAAACTAAAGCGAAGGTAAATTGGGTAATGATCACTGTCGTGTATATCGGAATCAACTGTCCAATGGAACCAAGAAGCAAGACATGGAGAACAAAGGGACAAATCGATGGCTGATTCAGAGTTGTGAGATAAATTAAAATGTGTCGGCTGGTTGCAGTTCAGCGCAACTAACCTATGTATGTCTATGAAGTCTTCTATTATTTTTCCTCTACCGTCTAACGACTGCTCATCCCACCAAGCTGGACTATGAGCATTGAAGTCACCAAGCAGAAGAAAAGGGTGGTGAAATTGCTGGGCAAGAGTATTCAACTGTCGAAGAAGTTCGACATTATCAAAATCCGGAGGAATATAAATACTACATACATCTATGTCCCTACCGTTGATGTGTATGGTACATGCAACGGCTTGAAGATCTGTGTGGATATCGAGTTGGCTATGTGTATAATCGTTCTGCACGTAAAGCGCCACACCACCGTGTCGGCGTTGTCCGTAAAGCTCGTCGTGTCTATATAAAGTGTAGTTCGATAAATTGAAATTGTACGGATCGGTTGGTAAAAACCAAGTTTCTTGTAATGCAATGAGTATAGGTGTAAGTACAGAGAAAAAGTTTTTTAGCTCGGCCCACTTAGAAAGCAGGCCTCGACAGTTCCATTGTAGCATGGTGTATGGATTCATATTTGTCGACGAGAGGAGTTTCCACGGCTGGGCGAGGCCCAGCTCGACGCGCGGTTCCTACCCATCGAGACGCGAATCGGCGGACGTGGTTGGCGATCCCCTGTGTGAGGAGAGGTTTGGGGGTGGGCACCGCTGCGCCCCTGTACTCTGATCCAGCCAGTAGTACGGCTTGTTCCTGGGGTCGGTTTCGGTTTCTGGGCGATCTCGGGAGACACAGCTGGCTGGGAGTCAGGTGAGGAGGGCGCTGGCTCATCGATCTCGATAGCCTCAGTGGTCTGAGTCGTGCTCGTGGATGCAGCCGGTTTGGGAGTGAGGGGCTTGAGAAGCTCCAGGGGAGGGAGCGCGGCGATCGGTTCGGTTTGGGTGCTGCTGGACACAGTCTGAGTGCTGGCGGCCTTTGCGTACGATTTCCCGGGAGTTGGAGTGGCGTTCTCGGCTTCTACTTGACGTCGTGCATCAGGATAGGAGCACGCAGTCTTAGCTTTAACCTCACAGATACGTTTTTCTTTTTGCCAGATGGGGCACTGAGAGGACGAGACAGAGTGATCTGTGCTACCACAGCTGAGACACTGGACAGGAGTGGAACACGCTGAGCCCTCGTGTGGAGCTTCTCCACACTTCTGGCATCTGGCAGACTGGCGGCAAGTGGAACTGCCGTGACCAAAACGCTGACACTTGAAGCAGCGGAGAGGGTTCGGGATAAACACGCGGACATCTTTTTTGACCCAGCCGATCGTGATCTTTTCAGGCAATGTCGTGCTATCGAACGTGAGAACGAGTAGACTGGTATCACGTCGCTGACCGTCTCGGAAGGTAGTCAGGCGGCGGATATGCGAGACTCCATCACCCCTGAGCTCAGACAGAATCTCGTCCTCAGACATATGGCGGAGTTCCGGGGCGAAAATCGTGCCTTTAGAGGAGTTTCGGCTTTGGTGGAGCGAGACTGTCACCTTCTTGCCGCAGAAAGTCGTGGTCTTCAGGAGCGGTTTGGTTTCTTTTCGGGAGTTTGTTTTGACGATCAGGGAGCCGTTTGCCGGAGCCTCGATGGCTAAATCCATGGAACCAGTGATAGCTGCGATCTGCTTCCTAGGCCAAAAAACGTTCATCTTCCGGAAAGAAACGTCGTCGTCGCAGGGCTTGATAACCAGAAAAGAACCGTGGAGAGGCAAGTAAGGCTCGAGCGGAGCGCGATCAACCGAATCACAGGCAGGTGCGTTGTCTAAGTTCGTGCGCGGGTCAGAGCTCCGGGAGTGGTCGGTGGACGGGCGAGGGTCATGGCTCCGGGCGAGGTCGGTAGACGAGCGAGGGTCAGAGTGCCGGGCGGGGTCAGAGGTCGAGCGAAGGTCAGAGGCGTGGTCAGTGGACGAGCGAGGGTCGGTACCGGGTAGATCAGTCGAGGGGCGGGCAGAGGAGGGAGGGATGACGATTGGGTGGGAGTCGGTATCCATGGAGGCGGGAGGGAGGTCAGGAGCAGGAGTAGAAATTGGAGGGGAGTCAGAGTCGGAGTCGGTATAGGAGTCAGAAAGCGGGCGCTGACGGCGCCGCTTCCCCATGATGGGGCAAACGGAATGCGGGCGTGAGCAGGGAGGGTTCAAGGAGTGGGACAGTAGGGAAGAACTGGATCAAAGTGGGTAGGTAGGTGGGTATAGGAAGAGCTCTCAAACAAACCCGTGAAATGCTAACTGCCGGAGCAAGTCAACGATCACCTTAGCCTGTGTGCGATATTAGGTAAAAACAGAAGCTTCTTATCCTAGGAAAAATAAAATGGGAAATCATTCAAAGGTGGCACACTACCTTTAAAGAGGACCATGTTACGTCCGCCGACAGGCCGGTATCAATAAGGGCGAGGACTCGACGCCGCACGCCGGCGGTAGCGCCTTATCGGCACCGCGCGCCACGACATCTTCCGGGCGGCCGGCTAGGCTGGGCGGTGGGAAGTTATCTTATCAAGTGCGTGGTCTTATTGCACACGATCGGGGTGAGCTATCCCATGTTTTCGGGGCGGAAAGTTTCAGTGCAGCATCGGTGCGTCTGCCACGGTGGTCTGTGTCGATGGTACAGAAAATAACTCAGACAGAACTCAGAAAAGACTGAATGATTCCGCGACGCGCTAGCTCCACCAGGGGCGAAACGGCGAGGGGGGTCGTACCCCCCCCCCCCCTCGGCCGGTGCGTATGTAGAAAACCAATAGGTCCGGCGAGGGTTAATAAAAACAAGTAGGTACACAAATCTACCCAAACGATACGAATAAGACATACGCTTCTTCACCCAAACTAATGCATCCGTAAAATAAACTATGATCAAATAAATGATAAATGATAAAATAAATGATCTTTTGGCATTTTTTTTTTTACTTCTTCGAGGAAACGGTCAATGATTCTTCACATTTTTATTCTCACTATGTTCCTCGCAAAAGGACGTCACACCAGTTATAATTTCGTTGAAGTGGTGGCTTTCGCAACTGAAGTGCGTAGTTTAGAACCCTCTTCGCTGCAGATAGACGGTGCGTAGTGCACCCTTTGTAGACATTGACGTATGAGTGCCTATTTAGGACAAAGTTTGCAAGCTCTGCAAAACATTCAGCATCTCAACTGCTCAACATTAAATGCAAAAGCGGAAAGTAACCTCGTGCGCAAACACAGGTGAATGATCTCATTATCATTTGGCTTCATTATGTATTGCATTGCCCGGCCAGACACTGCAGAGCAATGCTGCCAAATTTAGATGTGTGATCCCGCCGATATCTCCTTTTTCATTCTCATCCTCATCCACCTGTCATGTTGTGTGCCCTGCCGATTTCAGGCTGTTGCAGATGATTCCCGGATGAAAAGTCAAAACGTTAAAAGTAAACGGATAAAAAGTCAAAGGACATTAAGTCAACAGACAGAAAGTCAACATCGGGAACCCGTTGCAGATGAGACTGAATTGGTAGTGTCGCCATCTGGACGGGAGCCTACATCAGCGTCGGTCTGTGCTGATACACTGCACAGTGGTAGATGGCAGCACGTTCTGCGCCCAACCGATATTCATCGCAGCTTAGTCGGCATCTCAGGCAACTGACAATTTGGCAGCTGACAAGTTGTGGGTCAACTGACAGCGACAGAAAATGTTCCATCATCTAAACGGCATTTTGAAACTATGGCGTTCCGTGGGTGGTAACTAAGTGCCGAGTTATTTTGACCATTGCATATTTGCTAACGTTTAGACTTTAGACACACCTATAACTAGGGAGGTGTACACAGACCACAGTCCAAGTCAAGCTTTTAGCTAGATATCTACAATACATACGAGTATAACCTGTGCAAACACATATACATATGTATAGTCACTTTTCGGATTATTCTCTGCGATAATAATATCTAACTCACAAGTCCATATATTTCGGATGATGTTGCTCACCCTTGGTCACTGGACAAAATAGAAACAGTTTCAAATAAAAACAATTATAAACAATAAATAATTAAACAATAATTAGTAATTGTTTTTATTTTGTCCAGTGACCAGGGATGAGCAACATCATCCGAAATATATGGACTTGTGAGTTGGACATTATTATCCCAGAGAATAATCCGAAAAGTGACTATACATAGCTAATTTCCTGGGGAAAAATGACTTTAAAACAGCACATATACATATGTTTCAACCTGTTTCCATACAGAGATAATGCCCAATCATTTGTACGATCATGACATGTCACAGTCTATTCATTTTATGACGCACGGAATATCTTCATCCAGCCTCAGAATCCAGTTATAACTCGCGCATCAGCAAAGAAGCACAATGCCCTTATTGTTCTCGACGTCTAACTCCACTCCTCTCAGCTTCTATCACTAGCGCACTCAGTTCTTCCACCAGTCTCGCGCCCTCACTGACGAGTTTCCCGGCCCTTCGCAGCACCATCGCCACCTCTTCGTCCACCGCCGCCCCTCTGAGCGCCCTGCCGCCGCCGCCAGCGTTGTTGATGATGTTGAGCAGCGTGATGGCAGCGAAGGTGGCGAAGGCCAGGTACCCCAGCAGGGTCAATAGGCCGTCCAGCACCGGCAGCACAGAGCCACTCATGCTGGTACGCGGTTCGAGGAAGCTGCGGTCGGTCCGAAGGGTGGATGACTGGGAGGAAATGCGCTGGAGCCACTCCCGAAAAGAATGGAGGGCGGTGGCTGAGATCGCTGTGCGGCTCGTGGACTCAAAAGTGGAGTTTGATACTTTGATGTAGCTTTTGATCTTTCGCATGGAAGGGTCGCTTGAACCACTGAGGGCGTGCACTCCTGGGTTCTTCATGATGGTGGTGTCTGCTGTTACTTCGGGTCCAACATCAGTGCCCTCTTCGCTGTTAATTAGCCCCTCATGAATATCATTATGCAACATGTAGTCATCAACATGGAACGAAGTTGGCTTCGCAGAAGAGATCAGTATGAAGGAGAATTCCGACAGCAGTAGGAACAAAAGCCGTCTTTCTATCGTATTCATGACGCTGAAATCATGCTGTGCTCAGTTTCAACACGGACAAATCCATACCCTCCACTCAGTTAATATCATGCTCAGTCTCAGTCTCGGGTTCCTCTTCTTACGTTTATCACCACATTCTTTCACGCACCACTTATTCACGTATCACCACTTCGAACATATCTTCACTTCCCTTCTGACCGAAGATAAGGGATCACTAAAAACATCGATCCTCTGCATCGCTTCTCCACACTGTGCACTCACTGCGCTCCCAGCTGAATCAGAGTCGCGTCCCGTCGAGGCTCGACCCGACTCCGGCCGCCCTAACCTTACCTCGTGTTACAGAAGCGGCATATCGTCACGCCACACCGCACCGCGTGACGCCATCCCGTAACGCTGCTGACGCGTGACGCCGTCACGCCGTCTCCGTGAACGCACCGCTATCTGACACCTCTGCGGGATCATCTGTCGCACGAGCGTCACGGCGAAATGGGCAGAACGCTGCAGTGTGAACGGTGAATAATGCTTCTCAGATGAGCTCAGTGCGCGAACATACGACAGTCGAGCATCGTGCTTGTTTTTATCATCAACTTCGCATTTAGACCGCATCCCACGTTTTTCTGTCTTGGCCCTCTTGAGTAGAGATCTGAACAATACTGCTTGAGCAGTTGAGCGCTATCATGTGATTGATATGGGCTCTTGATTCTTTTCCTGCGTCCATTTACAATTTGTTTAGACGTTTATTTGTTTTATGCGTGCATATATATTAATGCATTCCACTACGTCGCTCTGAGCAGTTTATAAGATATTGAACTAGAAATATACCTATTGCACCTTCAATAGTAAGCGACCGACGATACCTATTGTAAATGGATATTCATGTATCAGTATCAGTATCATGTATTCAACAGCATCCTCATTGTATATAAGGCTTTTCATGAGTCACGTCAAATGTAAAAGATAAAAGGTGAGTAAAAGATAAAAGAAACATTCATACAGTGACAAGATAAACATAGGCGCAGTTACACATCACACGTTCGTTTGTCACTGAGTGTGGACCTCAGTGCGCGCTTAAAACCGGCCATGGTCACAGCTCCCCTCACTTCGCGCGGTAAGTTGTTATATTTTCGGGCACCTACGTTCGAAATGCGCCTTTCGCCCGCTTGGGTTCTGGCACGAGTTGTCACTAATTGGTCTGCGTACCTAGTGCCATGTTCGTGGTCGGGACTTGTAAAAAGTGACCTCAACTCTCGTGGGCACCCGGTCACCAAAACACGGCGCACTAAACAAAGCTGGTGATACGCAACAAGCTGCTGTGCTGTCAAAAACCCAAGACGGTGTGTTTCATGACTAATGTGGTCGTACTTTTTCTTGCGACAAATGATTCTAGCACTGAAGTTGATCAGTTTTTGAACGCGGTGAAGCTGGGTTACGCCACAAGTGCCATAAATCGACATGCAATACCGGATGGCTGACAGTACCAATGACAGCACGATCTGCATGATATCGTGAAAGGTCGTGAAAGGTCATGATGAACACAATATCCATGACCTTTCACACATTTGACGCGTAGTTATGCTGTCATGAGAAAGGAACACGTCTGAATCCAAAGGACAAAAATGTCCCAGTCGTAGCGCATATGCCTTTGTGCTTGAAAGCTGCTGTACCATAGTCCCTATATCTCTGCATAATGGAATGCACTCAAGAATATACGTTCTGAAATGTTTCTGAAAATACTTGTCTGATTGATATAAACATAAACAATTTGATTCCTTGTTTTCGTTGGTTTGCGTAAAAAAAAAACAGAATGCGACGTTGTATATTTAAAAACAATTTAATTTATCGCGCATGGATATCAGAATCATCAAAAACACATTCTTCTATAGTCACATTGAGGCACTGATATACATAACCTGGTGCCACCTCTCTTATCGTTGTTGCTGCTAGGCATTCCTCTGAACCGAAGCACACCAATTCAAGAAAAACAATAGCTGTTACTTGGGCTCGTAAACCTTCTGGTTTCTAAAGTTTCCAGCGGGACCATAGTTGCAGAAGTAGAACCTCTCTACATACCGGCCTCTTGGGCGTTTAGTCTCAACATATCCGCAGCCAATTTCTGTTGTCTTCGCCCAAATTATCTGAGTGAGATGACCGGCATTACCCCCGCGATATTTGAGATTATTCAGGGTAGACCGGACGTAAGGGAGCTCACTCGAGAACCAAGCTTCCGCAATTCTGGTCTTCCAGTCCTTCTCCATGTTTCTAGTCCAGGCGTAATTTTGTCCTATGCTTTTCTTGGGCGGCAGATCGCGGCACTGGTCGTGTCCAGTCTGGCATTGGTTGGCCCAGCGCTGTGCGATCCTGGCCAGTGACGAGCTCCAGCGCAGGTTGGGTATGTACCGTGCCGCCGGCAGACCTCTGTTCCTGTGGGCACCCCTCTGGACGGCGCGGCGCAGGTCGTTGTGGACCCGCAGGATCTCGGCCCTGTCGGCGGCGCTTACCGAGCTGACGCGCACGGCGCCGCACGCCCGGGAGACTCTGGACGAGGTGAACCGGCACATGGTGTGCTGGCTCGGCGACCGGCACGAGGAGATGTTGCAGAAGTTTTGGGCAGAGCTCGGCTGGAGCGCGGCCAGCGCGGCCAGCAGCACACAGGAGAGGCGCAGGGGCGCGGCCATGGTGACGTCGGAGGCTGCGAGTTGTGCTGACCTGGCACTGACTGCTGCGGCTTTATACCCCGCCATACGTACGGCATAAATTGCAGGTTCACCTACGCTCTGTCAATCACTGTTGGAGGCTATCATATCCTCCCATGGCAACACGAAACAACGAAGTTCATGGCAACTCAGTTTACACCCACAGTTTCATGACATTCCGCTTTCAAAGCATTACAATGAAACAGGTCGTAAAAGAGTGAACGTATTTTTGAAGCGACCAATTACCAATTTGACGTGGCCGGGCCCGGGGGGTAATCCCAACCACCGCAGCCCGGGGGGGGCGTTTTTCGCCCCCCTGTCTAACTCCGTCTAACTCCGGAGCTACGGAAAAAAAGCGATACCAAACGAAAGGTCCTTACGAGACGATTCTAAGCACCTAAAATTTTTGACCTAAGGTCAATTTTCAAGGTCAGAGGTCAAGGTCAAAAGCAAAAACCGGCACATGTGTAGTGATCTCAAAGTAAGCCTTCTAGAGGACGGTAGGCTGCATCGAACCGACAAAAATGGGTGTCAAACAAAAGAAGAGAATCTGAGGATTCTGAAAATGTGCTTAAAATTAAAAGTCAAGGTCAAGGTCACGCTCAAAATTGACCTCAAACTTGGCACTTTTTCGCACATCTTGCGTGCTAGCTTCCAAGATGTTTTGAAATGTTTTGAGGCTTATCAGTTCCCCATTTGTGGTTCATCTTACGATACAAGGCTGCTCAAAGGTCAAGGTCACAGAAGAATATCCCTGCTAGAGGCTATTTCACTGATTCAAGTTAGTAATAATAAATAAGACAATTTTGCCGTCCAGAATCTCCAAATGAAGGCTTAGAGGAAAATAGATGCCAGATTCGTGATCAGCGGGTACAAATCCATCATGAATGACCTCTCATGTGTCAAGGTCAACCAGAGGTCATTCGAGGTCACATGAGGTCAACATAAAACTTGAACTTTTCCAAACAAAATATATATCATTCGACGCGGCTTGACAAGGTGAATGCGATGGTACCATTGCCGTAGCACTAGGACATTTTTTGTCGAAGTTATTTGCGAAAAACTATAACCACATTTCGGGGTCGTTGACCTGACCTCTGACCTCAGGTCACCAAAACTATTTTTCTATTTTTCTCTAGGCCAAACGCTACACAGCCGTGCTCACAATTTGTCTTTATCTCTAAAACTCTATTTTTAGCAGCTATTTGAAGTTTGCGTCTGTGACGCCGAAGTTTGCCGTGCAGGGGTCTAGGAAAATGGACCTTGTGACGTCATCAATGGGGCTAGATCCAAATTTTCTACTTCAGAAGATGTCAAATTGATGAGAGAAAAGGTACTGAAAGTTTCGCTTTCCTATCCCTAAGCGTTCGGGAGCTATCGCAAATATTCGCCAGGGGGGGGGCCAAAAACGCCCCCCCCCCGGCCCGCGAGGGTTGATGGATGCGTATTTTTTCACCTTTGCCTACAAGCTACGATACAACTGCTGTTGAAAGTAAATTGCATTATGAATGAACGTACACAAATGTTTTTGAGTTCATTCTGCCACTACGGAAAAAATGTCGAGCTTGAGATAGTTGTTACTAAACTGTTCGATCAAACAGAGTTTCTATTTTGCCCAGAATCGTTGCCAGTTGCAAAATATTTGCTTTCTATCATCACTTGACAAATTAAACAAATGTTCATTGCTCGGGGCATACATAATTACATCACACATTTTACGCGCAATTAGCACCGTACCTATAGGTAAGCTGCTGTGTTCTCTATTTTGCTCGTTTCATCATATGACCATACTATCAGCATTTGACTATTCGCCTCAATTATCGTGCGGCTGAGCATAGCAGCCTGACCTTGACCGCGCGGCGGGCCGCGGTGGCCGGCCGGCCGGCCGTCAGCTGACCTCGCCTGCGGCACGGAGGGGTCAAGTGACCCGCCCTCGGAAGGAGCGGGGCTCGGCCGCGGCTGCCCGGCAGAATAGGACGGGGTGGGCCGCCGGACGGTCGTAGGGTCTCTGGCGGTAGTGCCTCCTTGCCTTCCGTCTGCACGTAGTCTAATCTAATCGATCAGCTCTTTATTAGGATTGTGTTCGTCTACTCGTTCGGCAATAGTTCAAACATTATTTTGCTGCCCGACAATAGTTTGCATTAGTTTGCAATAGTTGGTTTTGATCAGCATCTAGCCGCTCGCTTGCGTTTGAGTTGCTGGAGATGACTTTTGAGTGCGCACTTCCATTCAGGCATTGCTTTAATATGAGTTGAAGATTCGTTATCCAGAGGCTGGCACTTCCTTCGCTGTTGTTTCGCTCCATTTCTCACGACTATTGGTTCAGTGCTATAGGCACCTGAAGACTATGATGATTGCATACCTACTTGTCTCCAATGTATCGTGGCCGTATCTTCAGATGGCGATAAAGGAGTAAGGATATTATCCCTCACTGGATTAGTTGAATATATGTGTATGGAAAAACATAGGGGCTAAAAAGAAATTTTCTAAATGATGCATTTTTACGTTTAGTTGACTGTTCCATAAGCATAAAGACTCTACTTTTTATCAATGGCTGAGAGCGCATCACATGTATTCACAATTCACATATTTACAATACTTGTGCAACAATATTGGTAAATACCTAACCTAAAAGCCATTGATCCTCGACAAATAATCATATACAATCATGATACAATGAAATACAATAATATCCTAAAAAAACATCAGTTCCTACAACTAAAAAGTAAGAATGGCTACGCTACTAGAAAAAACAATGCTGACGAAATTTGGAAAGATGCATAGTTATTGCTTAAAGGTGTCCATTGTCCAAACCGTTCCCTAAACATTGTCCGGGTAGCTGTGACACCGTTTCTGCCGTTATCGCAGACGTCACTCGCCAGTGCTCTCCAGATAGTTCAGCGTACGGACGATCCAGTCGTAGAAGGCCGCCACTCGCGTATACACCCCCGGTTTGAGCGGCTTGCCGCAGCCGTCACCGAACGATACAATCCCCGCCAGATACCAGTGTGGCTCGGCGGCCTCGGCTTCGTAGCACGCCAGAGGCCCACCTGTGCGAAGAAAAACAGGACGGTAATTTACAGATTCTGTAAAAAAATGTTTGAACGGTGACGTGATTTTTACTCTTCGACTTGCAGAATCATTTGAAAAAATGAGGGTTTGCATTTCCTGAAGGTTCAAGCGATCTTCAATCTCTGTCACTTTTATACAAGTGGTATAATGAATTATTAAATACGTATCTCTAGACAGTGGTTAATCATCCACGAGTTCACGAACCTGAGTCTCCCTCGCAGGAGTCGACGCCGCCGGTGAGGTTGCCGGCGCACACCTGAATGTCGCCGTCAAAGTTGTCTCCGTAGCCGTGGCGGCTCTCGCAGAAGGCCCGGGAGACGGTGGGCACCGGGGAGCCGGCCAGTACCTCGGCGAGCCCGCCCTCCGGGTTGGTGTAGCCCCAGCCGGAGACCACGCAGCTCTCCGGGAGCTCGGCACCCGGCGTCGGCTCCGTGATACACAGTGGCTGAACCTGTTGGAAGTCATTGGAAATTATTATTGAGTTTGTTTCAATGGTATTCTCGTCTTCTCTTAATCTAGTGCACAAGATCGGTCTAGCAATAACTTAAATCAATAGGCATCGCAGAAATGTGTAGATGTTAAATATATAGCCCTTAGGCACTCATCTCACCTTGTCACTGAAGATGATTCCTCTGTCTCTGCGAGGGAGCAGCTTCAGAATGGCGATATCGTTCGGGTAGCCCACCGATGCCTGCGCCTGGTTCACGAAGCCAGGATGAAGAATCATCTCCTGGATGGCGAAGGTCTGCTCCTGTTCGTCGAGCTGTCCGCGGTCAAACTGCCCCACCACCACCTGATACATGCTCCTGGCATGTTCCAGACAATGTGCCGCCGTCACCACATACCTCTCCGCAACCACAACGGCGCCGCAGTGGTGCTCAAAGTAGCGCCCCTCGCGCACCTGCAGCTGCGCCATCCACGGGTACTCTCCATAGGCGGCCCTGCGGCCCTCCAGACCCACCACCCGCAGGTCGGCGGCGGCAGCGAGGCGCGGCCCGAAGCCGGGAAGGCCGAGGTCCTCGCCGAACACGGCCAGCTCAAAATGGGACGTGTCAGGCCCGGAAATAGTGCGGAGGCCGCAGGTCCCAGGAGCCGGCAGTGGGCTCGCCTCAGACGGGTTGGATGGAGTCCCCGGGTGCGCAGACTGCAGCCGGGAGCGCAGCAGGCTCGTCGCCGCCGTCGCGTTGTAGAGGTTGGCGTTGCTCTGCTGATGTGTGAACGTGCGCCAGCCGCAGTCGTCGCAGCCGATCTTGCAGCTGCGGCCGCCAGACGCGGCGTAACTGAACATGGAGCAGGACGGGTGGAAGAAACAGTAGGCGGCGCACGTCTGCAGGCTCACCTGGAACGCCATGAAGCGGCCGTTGTCGATGGAGGCCCCCAGGGTGAGGCGGTAGGTTCTCAGGATCGACAAACAGTGCTCCTCGTCTGCCGAGCCGGACCCCTCGCCGCCGCCGGACAGCGCCCTACAATCGTCCACACCATCACAGAGACTGGCGAACGGCAGGCAGGCCTCAGAGTCGCAGCCGCCGGCGCAGCGGCGGCCAGAGTTGAGGCAGGTCTGTGAGACGGACGAGCACTTGAACAGATCGCCACTGCACTGGTCGCTGCCGGCAGGCGTCTCTCCCAGGGAGACCACGGCGTTCTGGGAGGGCGTGTGCAGCTCGTGGCAGGATAGACCAGATGCTGTAGAGACCGCTGATGCAAGTAGAAGAAGACAGACGGACAGCATGTTGGCGGAAGAACACTGACAAAACACAGAAATAAGTTAGATCGTGTTGAGGCAAGGAACATCCACGGAATGAGCGGCTGTGATTCAATGACAATCCGTATGCTGTCAGGTAGAGTTCTGCACGGCTGCAATTTTCCACAGCCTAGCCGCCCCGCAGCCGTGGCTCCACAGCCACAGCCGCCCATAGCCGTGGCAAACTGTGGGCAGCCAGCCGTCAGCCGGCCGGGCATACTTTCAATGAAATGCAACCAAATAGTATATAATAAGTTGTTTTTAGTGGGCTATAGATTCCCAAGCTCATGAAGCATCATAGGTTAAGCGGTTGTGTATCTGGCTTTAGGCCAAAGGCCTGAAGCCTGATGCGCAACGCATGCCTACACAAGCCCTTGCAAGGGGTTAAGAAAGATGGGTAGGTAGGTACCTACATCAACAGAATACATAAACAACGAACCAGAATAAAAGCACTAGCAGTGTAGACATCTAATGCCAAATCCTGAAGCATGGTTGTGGGACAGAACAACAGACCCTGATGCTTTTCATTATCAATGTTAGGTAGGTATGGAAAATGAAACTGAAGTTGATGGACTGTCAAACAGTGATTGTCTAGTCAAAACTCTTGCTTCTTTCTTACCTTGCATATTTTCTGGGGTGTGATATGCCAGGCTTGAAGCAGCCTTCTAAGCAAGTCTCAAACTAATTTGATATGCAAGGCATCAAAACACTAGTGAGCATCGAAGAAAGAAAAACATTCATCTATTTTGATTTTTCCAAATAATGATCTTCGCTCAAATCCCCAAGGACGTGCGAGCCACAATTGCCCCTTTCAATCAAAATTTTACTTGAGTTTTTGATGACGTCAATAGCAAAGAAGTGGCAATTAATTGTTTTGTGTCACTATAAACAGCCATACAAGTTAAAAATAATAAATAATAATGCTATACAGTTAAAAACGTGCTCTCAAACAAAGAATAAATATCAAATTTTTACATTTCCAGAAGAAGACGTCATTTTATTAGTAATGTCAACAGCTCGCGTATGAAATATTGTGTTCAGGGTTTTCACCGTCATGTGAATCACGTGTTCAGGGTTTTCACCATCATGTGAATTAACCGTAAGTAAGGTTCATGCTCACTTATAATCTAATTCCATTGGCTTCGTTGATCAGCATTTTCTGTTAGCGGTCACTCACACACCAGTTAGAACATAAAGCGCCAGTTTTATATTATGTAATTGGACTTGCCGAAAATCCAGAAATACATCTAAGAGTTATTTTAGATAATATTTTATGAAGCCTTTACCTGCCTTTACCTAGGCGTGATTTCTTTTTTCTATTACCTGAAAGAATTATTGAACGCTCGTCTTCAATAGCTGTAAGGTGCTCTCCTAATGATCAGGTGAGATTGGTTTGAGAGGGATGTGACAATGCAACATGTTGCATTTTCTGAAACTGTCAAGCTCTTGATGATGAAGGAACAATTGGTACCTATAACTAGTATGCTGTACCAGAGTGCAAACTCCCCTACAGCAAATGGTAAAACCATTACAGGTTTTCAAAGGCTTCACCACTTTCAATGTTGCTGGGCATCTTTTGCATGATTTTTACAGGCTAGACTGCTTATCAGAATGTAAGATTAAGGATTTAAAATTTTATATTTGAGTACTTAAGATTGAGCTTGAAATCTCACAGCCGTGGCCACAGCCGTAGCCGTGTTCTTGGAGATAATTGCAGCCGCCCCGGCCCACAGCCGTGGGGCTGCAGCCAGCCGCGGCTGCAGCCGGCCGGTGCAGACCTCTACTGTCAGGTTGACCCACACTAACCTGTACAACTATCCTAAGACGCCGGCTTTTGACGTTCAAATGTGGCGTAGCAGCTGCACACGACCGTTCTGCATCCGTGTCGCCGACAAACTGAACCTAGACGGAATATGGACCGGGTCGATCCCTCGTCATAACTCTTCCAAACATCCTACCAGGACACCAGCGACCCTGGTAGATTGACACTGATAAGGGGCCAGAAGGTGAATAACAAGCGCTCCCCCTCCATCCCCGGTTGGACGCTACTATGGCCATGTCAATCAATGTAAAATGATTATTGTAGCGAGTTCTGTGGTACGAAAAGATCCAGTTTATCATTATGTCGATCTCGCCATAACATTTCGCAATTGACGCCGCTCTGCTGGCGGAGGGACTCGGGATAACGTAAACAGTCAGCGCTAGGCCGCATGCCAAGTAAGTCTCCGGAAAAACCAAGTGAGTGGGCCATTACGAAAAGCCGTAAAGATAAGCCGAACTCGGGTACTTACCATTCATAGGATTATAAACAGCATACCGATGGCTGCCGCGCAGTGCCAGGTTCGGATGTGAGACACGAGTACTTTGGCATGGTCGCTGCAGACTGAAGCCAGCGTTTTAGCATAAATTTTATATTCATACGTATAAGTCTTCGCTGGCTGGTGACATATGTTCGGAAGTTCAGCACTGCTACTCGTATTATGTAGTCTCTACTCTCAAAATTAATAAATTATTAGGAGAATTAGTTAGTATCAGACGTTATTCCTCTGGTTTCTCCATAGCCGCTGCAAATGAATTTCCGGGTAAAGTTTTTACGGTATCACCAGCACATGGCAAATTACAACAGTAGACCTGCCTGCACCTACCTATCTATGGAGAGGGTGATACCGGATCAACGTCCTCCACAACCCCGTCGAAATCCAGCACTCACTCCGCTATGTCCGTGGCTTGGAGCACCTCGTCGCCAATGCGATAGACGCAGTGGTTCTGCTCGGACTGTGAGTTTGTGCTGGTCTTGGCCCGAGGTCACCGCCCAGTGCCCCCGAGCGGTCACGCCACACTGACGTCATCACACTGCGCACGGTGGATCGAACCAGGGGCGCACAGCCAGAATGCAGACAAATTTGCAGCACGCTTTTGTCAGCATGGCCTATTGCACCTCCCTGATCAAGATATGCCTAGATCTGCTATCTTTTTTTGCCCATACAGCCTCTGTTGTTCACCTGGTTTTAAATCAGCGCTAGGCACCGTTTCCTTAGGATTTCAGCACTGAAAAACAGTTCTCGATGGGATTTAGGAATGGTGAGTAGGGCTGGAAAGGCTTCAGTGAATTCCTCGTCGATGCGTCTTGCGGATCACGGTGACAGGAAGATTTGTCCATGATGATGGTAGCCCGCTCGACCCGCAGGATAATGGCTGGGGGACAGATGGCATGTCGGTATCATGCATAAATCCCTCATGGCTGCAGGGCGTATTTTAACATGTTAACTGGGTCGGCAATTGCCGACCCAGTCACGGAGAATGCCGACCCAGTGACAGCCGTTTGCCGACCCAGTTGCCGTCCCCTCTAGGATGCAGCACGCACATGCAGGCTAGGTGCCGTCATTCATAGTGAGGCTGCTGCCCTCCGAAATGATAATGCCGCCTCTTAAAGTGAAGCAGCCGTCTATAGAAAGTGATGATCCCACAACTCAATGTGACAGTGCCGCCCCTAAATCTGTTAGTAGTCCCACTCAATGTAATGGTGCCGCCCTTCTAAGCATCTGTGGAGCCCCTCAATGTGATGATACCGCCCCTCAAGAAGATGATGCCGCCCCTTTCAGTATCGGTGGCGCCCCTCAATGTGATGGTGCCGCCCTCAAAGTGCCGGTGGCGCCCCTGAATGTGATGGTGGTGCCCGCCAACGAGTCGATGGCGCCCCTCGAAATGATGCTGCCGCCCCTTAAAGTGTTGGCGCCGCCCCTTATAGTGTCAGTGACGCCCTTCTAAGTGTCGGAGGAACCCACCAATATAATGGTGCCGCCCCTCTAGATATCCACATAGCCCCTCATTGTGATGGAGCCGCCCCTCAAGCAGATGATGCCGCCCCTGAATGTGATGGTGCTGCCCGCCAACGAGTTGGTGGCGCCCCTCAAAATGATGCTGCCGCCCCTTAAAGTGTTAGTGCCGCCCCTTATAGTGTCAGTGACGCTCTTCGAAGTGTCAGAGGAACCCACCAATATAATGGTGCCGCCCCTCTAGGTATCCACATAGCCCCTCATTGTGATGGAGCTGCCCCTCAAGCAGATAATGCCGCCCCTCAAGAAGATGATGCCGCCCCTTTCAGTATCGGTGTCGCCCCTCAATGTGATGGTGCCTCCCTCAAAGTGCCAGTGGCGCCCCTAAATGTGATGGTGTCTCCTGTCAACGAGTCGGTGGCACCCCTCAAAATGATGCTGCCGCCCCTAAAAGTGCTGGTGCCGCCTCTTACAGTGTCAGTGGCGCCCTTCAAAGTTTTGGAGGAACTCATCAATACAATGTTGCCGCCCTCTAACTTTCTGTAGCGCCCCTCCATATACATAATGGTGCCGCTTCTCAAACCATCCGTGGCGCCCCTCAAAGTGATGGTGCCACCCCTTACAGTGTCGGTGGTGTCTCCTCAAAAGTCAAGGTGCCGCCTCTCAAAGAAATGCTGGTGTCCCTCGAAGTGTCGGAGGCGCTCCTCAATGTCATGTTGCCGCCCCTCAAACCTTCCGTAACGCCCCTCCACGTCATGGTGCCGCCCCCCAATGTGCTCACGGCGCCCATATGTGATAGTAACGCCGGTCAAAGTGCTCCTAGCAGTGTCGGTGGCGCCCCTTATAGAGTCGGTGGCGCCCCGAACAGTATCGGTGGTGGCCCTCAAAGTGATGATGTTACCCTCAAACAAACGGTGGCGCCCTTCGAAGTATCGGAGTTCCTAAATATCATACCTATTGCCGCCCATTAACGATCTGTAGCGCCCCTCCATATGATGGAGCCGCCCCTTAAAGTATCCGTGGCGGTCCTTAAAGTTGCAGTGCCGCCCCTTACAATGTGGGTGGCGTCCTCAAAATAAAAGTGATGTCCCCCCCCCCCGAGTAATGTTGGCGTCTCTTCTTTAAGTATCGGAGGCGCTCCTCATTGTCATTTTGCCCCACATCACTGCTCACATGGCGCCCTTCAATGTAATGGTGCCACCCCTCAACGCTCAAAGACATAATTGCGCTACTCACAGTGTCGGTGATGCCCCTCAAAGTGGTTTAAGTGCCCTAAAAAAAAATGGTGGCGCGCCTCAAAAATCAAAATCATGCTGTCGTCCCTTAGCATATCTGCAGCGCCCCCAAAATGATAGTGCCTTCCCTTAACCGGCGCCGGGCTGAGTTTGTTTAAACCCCCCTCCCGACCCCTATAACTTGGCTACTTAGGCCACGTAGCGACACGCGGTAAGCGGTATTCGAAAGAGTGTCAAAAACTACTTGGGTTAGTTGGTTAACCGTGCTTTGGTTAGGTCAAGTCAAATGTCAAATATCAGGTGACCAGAGGTCATCAAAGGTGAAATGTGGGTGAAATGTTGTCTGTTTCAACATTTATTGACAAACTGGCGCATAACTCGGGGAAGAATAGAACTACAGCACCGCGAAAAAGCGCATTCGATAGCTCTTCAACGTTCCTATGAAGTCCTCAGACTTGACCTAACATCAACGGCTTAACCTCCAGAGCACAACTTGTTTAACCCGTGCCGGGCCGGGGAGGGTTGGAGGGGAAAGTGGACCCCCTCCGCCCCTCTACTGAGCTGTTTTAATGAAGAACCTTTTTACTGTAATAATTATTGACTCACGAAAGTTATGACATTGTTTTTTTCAGTACTGTGCTCCTCTCGTCGAGATGCGTCGAATGAACTATAATTTGACATTCAAACGTCATTTGGGAAATTTGAGCTCAGGTCCAGGTCATGACCTGGCTGGTAAAGGTCATGTTGCATATCAGTCGATTTGTATCGTCAAACTGAAATCATCTATGTAAGGTGTTTTCATCGCTCAGGCATGTCGCATGTCTCTATCAAAAGTTATTGGAAAAAACTGCTGGAGGCCTACCATGACCTGACATGACCTCAAGGACATAACGAGGGGTCGTGGGTGGCAATTTTCCGATTAAGTGTGTCATTTTTAATTGTTTTCTGATGTTTAAATTCGTTAACTTTGACATTTGTCTACCTATAAAAAGAGGCACATGCCTTGATTTTCTCCCATTTCCTTACACCTAATGGAAGGGTCGCAAAATTGTCCTTACCTTTGGTCAGAGACATCGCAATTTCGAGACTTACATTTTAACCCTCGCCGGCACAGGGGGGTTGATGCAACCCCCCTAAGGTTTTTCGCGAATAACTCGTGTAAAAAGCGGCCGATCGCAACGAAACTTTCAGTACCCTCGAATTGATCAATTTTACACCTACCCTGCAAATTTTATGACCCTGACTTCAATGACCTTTGACCTGTGACCTCTTTTCCGTGACCATGTTTGGCCGAAATCAAGATTCGGCGTATGTCGGCTCGCATTAACCGCGCGTTTGCAAGCTTTTCGTGGTTTCAAACGTTCAAACATGTGATTTGATGTTGCTCCCATGCATTAGGGTGGGTGTCAAGGTCACCTGAAGGTCAGGTCAGGTCATTGACCTTTGGTGACCTCGGTTCACTTTTTCGAGTTTTACATGTTTTTAGGCTAGTTTTTGGAGCTGAATTCGAATTTAGCAACCATTTAAACATTTACGAAGTAGTTTTGGTGCCTTCGTAACATGTTACGAAGCTGTCAGAGGCGGATGACAGGTACTACGAATACCCGTTTCGACCCCTACCGGTTGACCTGACCTGACCTGACCTGACCTGACCCGACCTGGTCTAAACGCTTAACGACATCATCTGTGATCAAAACTAACACGATATTTGTGATCAGCACCCCGGAAAACCCCTTAGCAGCCACAATTTACGAGTTTCAAACAGGTCCCGATATTCCCGATTTTTGGGTCATTGACCTGACCTGGAAGGTCAACCGATGACCTAGGACCTTGAAATTGGGTATCATTGGCTTCCTCTCGTGACGGGCAACACGCTCGTTTTTTTCTGCGAAGCTCTAGCTCCATCAGGGGCCAAACGCGAGGGGGGGGGGGTCGTACCAACCAACCCCCCCTTGTGCCGTCGAAGGACTCAAAATGGCCTGTGCCGGCGAGGGTTATATATACAGTTACGTTACACACTGTTTGTCTTATCAATCGCTGAAGTTATAAAGGGATCGTTCAGTCGGTATATCTATGGTGAGCATTTGCCTGTTCCGTGGCGCAGTTGGTAGAGCACCGGACTCCCCGCATTGTCTTCGCTTGCGTTTTGTCCGCCGGCCGAGCCGGAGAGAAAGTTACCGAGTGAAGGTCATTCAAATTTCAAAAACTCAATGACAATGTCACTGGGGTCACGAAAATGTTTGAGTAGGTAGGTATAACATTCATTAACCTGGGGGGGGGGGATGAACGTATCGTTGCAATACGCTGTTCATTACGCGAGTGTTCATTACGCGAGTCATTACGCGTTTCTCGACCTCCCCATTATAAGTCAATGGGAAAAAATCAACTCCCCGTTTTTACCACTAAAACGGGTCGGAATGGCCCCATAAACCATGCATGACTTCATATACGATCAACCTTCACTACCTTGAGGTCTGTTTTGCTGTTGGGCAGCTGTAAGGTCATGTGACGTCATCAAAAGTCACCAAAGTTTTTTTTGCCAATAACTCCGTACAGGAACAAGATACAGTCGCGCAGATGGCCTCATTGTGTTCAGCTCGTCAAGGCACATCGAATGATATACATGATGACCTCGAGGTCACGTGACCTGAGGTCAACCTTTGACCTTCACCTTTCGAGGTCAACATATATATATCATTCGATGTGGATTGACGAGAGGATCACGATGATGCCCTTAGTTTGTTCCTATCTTGACTAGTTCGAAAGTTATTCGAGAAAAACTCCATATCTAGCGCCACCATTTTGACTTTTTTTTACCCCTTTGACGTCATCTTTGACCTGACCTGAAAATGACATCAGTAAAAATTGTAGACCTTGTCCGTTCGTATCCCATGCCGCTTACCGCTTGTGGCTATCTTGCTTCGTTCTCGAGATTTCAGGGGGGCGGTCATCCGCCCCCCCCCCGTCGGTACGAAGTTGGCGCAGACCCCCGTCGGTGCGCGGGTTAACGTGGGGGGATGAACGTATTGTTGCAATACGCTGTTCATTACGCGAGTAACTAATAAATAAGAAATGTATGAGTTCATCCTTACTCCACCCGCTCTCCCTCTCCATAAAAAGAGAGTTAATTGTGTTGCATTTTATTTATATGCAGAAAAATAGAGGCGTCAAAGGATATGGCCGAATATCAGCGACCCTTGCTGTGTAAGCAATGGGGTATGACAAGTGGGGGTAATGGCCCCGTCCAGCGCCCATAAAGTGGGCACACTCGTGCGACCTGCCGACCACTGTTCTAGATAGAGCCATAAAACGCCGTGAATATTTTAAGCTTGACGATACGAATCGACTGGTATGTAACATGTTTACCTCAGGTAAAATTTTAAAATTATGTTTTGTTAGTTCAAATTATAGTTCATTTATCACATTATGATGAGAGAAATACTATATCCCGGAAAAATAAACGTAATACCGCTGAGCTTAGGTTGAATCTGAAATCATTACTTAGGAAGAGTTATAAAAGAACCGTCGAACGTGTCTTTTTTGGTAGGTAGGTATGTAACAGTAGTAGGTAACAGTAGGTAGGTAACAGTAGGTATGCCGCCCCCTCAGATGCCAAGTGCCGCCCCTATGAGTGCAAAATGCCGCCCCTAATTGTGATTGCCGACCCAGTGAAAATCCCTTAAAATACGCCCTGCATGGCTGTATCCATCTCGCTGGGTATTTCACATGCGCTGTCTGCTGCTCCAGCAGCGCCCGTATTGCTTGGTATAGCGCCAGCCGATCAAGTGGGCCGACGGCCGTCCCGCGTCAGATTCTTAGATAGGCTGAGCACGCCACGTTTCGACGCCTTCGCAAAAAAAAAACACCCACCCACAAAGACAGTCATTATCTTTATTTGTTGCGCACTTTTATCGACAGAGTGATATTTTCGGAATAAGGTCTGATGTAACACTAATAATGGAAGATTCTCGTCTTCGGAGATAAGCATCTGTGCAGAAAATAGGTGATATTACCGATACTGGTTTATATTCTACATTTCTTCGAAGTTCTTTCCGACTATCGTACTGAGAGCACACGAGCGCATTAGGTCGTCCACAAGAACAGCTTCGATAGTTTTTCCTTCGGACACATGGTCTACACATTATTTACGCAAAAGCGCACACAAAATTACGAATTGAGTCGGTCATTATTTTTAAGATTTTAGGAGCCTCAGCATATGTAATTGCGTTAAGCAAACTAAGTGTCCAATGCGGGATAAGTGCATATGCAATATGCATACGCCACAAGAGACCTGTTATCAGAAAAGGTCTTCAAAGGTCTTGCAAGGTGAGTGGTCAACATTGTGTGATCAACATTGCTTTTCGTGTACATACTCACTCATGTGATCGCTAACGGCGATTCAATATAGCATACATGATAAGAGTTTGCCCCCATCGCGCCCCCCCCCCCCTAGCCGAGGCCGGGCGCCGTGCGCCACATTACTGACTACAACGAGTCCTACACTGATTGCAATCAGGTGTCTCACCACCTGCAATGTGCCTGGGGAGCAGCTCACTCCGGTGTGATTTCCTCAGTGTATGAACCTGTGACTTTCTGTACATTTATCTTGTGCCCGGCCAACCAGGATGACCTCCTCTTCCGTACCTACAATGGTTCTTTCCACCCATGTCATTGCTTGCCTGGCCCCAGTCATTGACGTTCTTAGCCTGCCATGCATTTTTAGCCCTATATACTCTTTGCTTGCCTGGCATCAGTATTGATGTCCATGGCCTACGCCCAATGCCCTGTCGCCCTGACGCCATCTTGGCGGGTCCGACCAGCCATTGCGTGATCGTGACGTCAGCTCTAGGTGGCACTTCCAACGCTGGTAGCGCCGCGGGCGGCGGCAGCAACGATAGCTACTGATGGTCACGTGGTTGCCAGCGGCGCAGGCGCGGGCGTGTGACACTTGACCGTCCTCCGCACCGGGGGCCGGCCGGGTGACTCATCCGGCGTGACGTCAGCTGCCCTTGACAAGGTCGTGACGGCCTGTGGGCGGCGGTCGGACTGCCGTTGATCGGGGGTGTTGCCTTGCACCGGTCTGCAGCGGGCCGAATGGGGGTCAGGTCACTGCTGGCAATGTGCCACTCTGTGGATGCACGTATGCCTGCTGCTATGCTGCATTGCTGACATGGGCCTGTCCACCGACCGTATACCTACACAGAACGCGCACCTACCTGACACCAGTTGGCAGCGCCAGACTGTGACGCAAAGATGCTTTCCGACCCGGCGCCAAGGCTGAGAAATAATAAGGGTCGGCAGACACCGCCTCTGGCGGCGACTGTTTGCAGTAGTGGCCCTGTCCCATCCCCTCACCTGTCCACTTAGACTCCCCTACAGACATCAAGGGCTGTTTGTGATAGCTGCATCTACACACATGCACGGTCTCAACTTCCCCTCCTCGCTCGCCCAGGTGTCTGTGTCTGCCGATTCCTTCTTGCGTAGCTGAAAGACGCCCCGAGCGGAGGGGAAGGAGACTTGGGAAGGAATGGGGTGACGGTGGGGCGGTGGGCGGGTCTGTTAGGATCCTAGTTTTACTCTCGCTGATGCTAGTTGGTGTGGAACCCGTTCGGCGTAGGAAGACTATGGTGGTGATGTTTGCCAGCGTTGCCTTTCTTTCACGGATTTTGTTTTCTTGTTGGATTTTGCTGCTCACATATCGATTCACACATACATCACTCGCACTCAAGACTGAACAGTGAACATTCAACTCGACTAATGTGCCCCGCGCCCTTGCCGACGGCTCGCCGGCGGGCACCCGACTCCGTCTCCCGGCCGGCCCGGGCGCGGCGCCGCGGCGCGGCCGTCCCGGTTACCTGACCCGGCCGGCTAAAGGTCAGACCGGCTCCGGCCGCCGCTGCCAGCCCACGGCGGGCCCGGGGAGGGGTACTACGCTACATTCTTCCATTGTCGTGGTAACATGCTTGGTAAGGGCAAACATTGGCATTATTTCTTTCCCATTAATATTAAAGTATTGCCTGATTATCTCGTCTAGTGCTGCCATCTGTCGAATGTTGTTCTCCCTAGTTGTTCTTCCTAGGGGTCGCCGCAGTCTGCCCCGCCGCAGTCTGCCCCGACACTAATGTTCCGTGATTATCGCCAGCTCTAATACGGTCCCATTATTTTTGCTCTGTGATAATTTTATGCGGAGTTTCAGTTTTTGGACTGTTTCTGCTATGTTTTGACCCCGTCCCTGTGGAACACTTAGATCAAAGGCAAGCTTACCTGACCATTCATTGTCTTTCATTCTCCTTGTTTTAGCGGTAAAACAAAAAGTAGTTCTTGCACTGATAATATGTATTACCTACTACACGAGAGAGGTGATACAACAGTATGGACGAAGACGGTGAAATAAATAAGTAGATGAAATATACGTTTGACGGTTCCTCTGCTAGCCTTCAGGGCTCCCTCCCACATGGGTCAGAGCCGTCGTTGGCGCAGCAGCAAAAATCGCGTGGTAGCCAACCTCCCTCCGCGCTACAACATTACAAAGCCATGTCATACCACACTTCGTGGAAGACATCGCGAACCGCTCTTCGCGGCACGCGTCTGGCCCCATGTTGAGCGTCGTGGAGTCTGAGTGAGATCTCCTCTCGTCTACATGATGCGGGCGGGGATCTGGGCGCAGGCCATCTGGGCTCCGCTGGCGTCCTTGAGGCGCCATTCGATGGTGACGGAGACGGGCGGGTACTCGTTCAGCACGTCCACACTGGTGGTGAAGCCGAACTCGTCGCCGCTCGACAGCGGGCACGAGCCGGACGTCAGAGAGCTGCAGGCCTGCGGGTGGGGGACGGACGTCAGAGAGCTGCAGGCCTGCGGGTGGGGGACGGACGTCAGAGAGCTGCAGGCCTGCGGGTGTGTGTGTGGGGGGGGGACGTCAGAGAGCTGCAGGCCTGCGGGTGGGGGACGGACGTCAGAGAGCTGCAGGCCTGCGGGTGGGGGACGGACGTCAGAGAGCTGCAGGCCTGCGGGTGGGGGACGGACGTCAGAGAGCTGCAGGCCTGCGGGTGGGGGACGGACGTCAGAGAGCTGCAGGCCTGCGGGTTGGGAGCGAGGGGTGCGGTGTTAGAGATGTATGTACAGCTGGGCTGGTAAATGTGGACATTGGGCACTGACCAGTGCAATGCAATGGTGTGAGTTTATTAGTTGGTGAGCATGCAAAATGAATGAGTCGTTGAATAATACAGAGCACTCAATGAAAAATTAAACACTTGGTGACAGATTGCGCGGCAAAAAGTAGCGCAGGCTCAAATAAATGGAAATTAAATAAATTGACTCCACAAATTACACTCCTAACAACTTTAAAAAAGGTCAGGCAACACAAAACTCAAAAGTATCGCACATATTCTTTCGGGAGTCTATCTAACTTTAAAACTAACAACTGCTTGGTTGTATATTGTGTAAATAGCTGACAGGACCGCTGCCTGTCATGTAGGTCATCCGTGCTGAGCGAAGAAGGTGGCAGGTTTGCACCAACTACAAAGCCCATGCTCAGATAAAGTCATCGCCCTAACCCGCGCCCCACTGGGGTCTGCGTACAACACGCCCTACTGGGGGGGGGGGGGGCTATTCATAGCCCCCCCCCCTCCTAACTCCGAAACTACTGGGCCGATCGTCAAAATTCAAACGGCGTCTGATAGCCCCGGAAAAACTGTCGAGCGAAACCTAATTTCATTGACCTCGAGGTCACCGATGACGTCACAGGTCAGGTCAAAGTGAAAATTATTAGCATTTTGGCTTCTTCACATTTTGGGCTCTGGCCGCCGTCTTACAAGTCAGATCAGGCTCATTTTTGGTTCACACACTCGTGAACAGATGCTCTAGATACTCTGAGGGTACCAAACTTGTACTTTGATTTTCAGGTCAAGGTCAGGTCATCACAGGTCACGAAAATAGTATATCATCCGTCGGTCACGTGACACATGTTTTATGGTCCATTTAGGCCAAACGTTTCGAATTTGATGTCGTCTGTGTCATTCGAGGTCATTTTGAGTCAAATTTAGCTTAGGTCATGTCACTTTCAGGTCAAAAAAGGTCAAATTTTGAAGTTAAATTTTTTTACAAAAAAGGTGTCTATTGGATGCAGTTTGAGCTCAGGAACACGATGGTGCTATTTATATTGGCGTACGATGTCAAATTCATGCTGAAAATTGATTTGAAAAAATAAATAATTGTTAATTTTTTGCAATAATGCGTATAACTTGGCCATTTTTGAAGATATTTAGCTAAAACTTGCTAGAGTTAGTGATAATAATGCGTTCTATCACATATATTCCGTTTTTTTTTTTCGAAAAGTTTGGGAAAAAATGTAAAAATATAAATTTTGAACTTAATTATATAAAATTTTCGAAATTTTCAAAATTTCGAAAATCCGAGATAGCAGTTTGATAGCGCAGTCTATTTTGAGTCCTCTCATGCAAAGAAATTGGATCTAGCTTAAAAACTGAGCTCTTGGGAGCGATTGCCGTGGTTCAATGTTTTGCGTCGAAATCGGCCGAACATGACGTCACTCTGACGTCATTTCCGGCCGACCTATGGTAGGTACGAAGTTCAAATTTCGACACAAGGTGTCAAATTGATGCAGCCGAAGGTACTGAAAGTTTGGCGTCGATACGTCAAGCGATTTGGAAGTTATTGCAGAAAAACGGGAGGGGGGGCTATAAATAGCCCCCCAGTGGGGCGCGGGCTAATATGTTTCTCTGGTCATTTTCGCTGACCGTTACAGGCCCGCTCACCTGGTCGTCGGCGCTGAAGGGCACCAGGACACCGTTGAGGTTGCCGTAAATCTCCGACGCCAGAGTCGCCGTGTCAGAGTCTGGGGAGTGGGGATACAAGACCATGTGTGAAAGGTAACATTTAGTTAGAAGCTGAACGCGTCTGCAATTATTTGTGTGTTTGGAGGACTTCCGGGACCAATGTACTTGATGCAAATGCTATTGGTGTATAAAGCACACTTACAGCATCGGATCCCTTCCAACTGTCATTTGGGCAAGAGATGGAAAACTACTCACTACTCACTGCAGACGATGCATAGTGTCACATACATATATCCTCGTGAACTGATCCCCAAAGGCTGAACTGTTCTTTGAGAAGAAAGATGGACAGCTACTGACGTGACATGACATAGTGTCATATACATTTTCGTGACCACTCAAAACACGTTATTTGGGCAGCGAGATGGGCATCTACTCACTGGAGACGATGTCGACGTTGAGTGTGACAGTGGTTCCCCGTCGCAGGATGCACGGCAGACTGGCGCAGCCCACCACCTTCAGGGTCTTGATGGTGTCGGCACCTGTGCCGAAACGACTGGTCAGACCCCCTCATCAGCTCACAGTGCTGATTTGTTTGGTAAATGACAGATGCTGTACCCTTGGAAAAGGACATGGATACATACAATAAAAGTGTAAAGACCGAGCATGTCGAACACTATCAAAATCTTGCTGCCGATTGCAGCATTGGCTCTAGACTTAGCCTGTACCGACTGAGCTCCTGCCTCCTGATCTCCCACCAGTTATTCCCTCACCTTCCCCACAGTGAAGGTGTGCAAAATGCACCTATATCCTGGTCCACATACCACAGCTGATGAATGGCGTCTCGGGCAGCAGTTTGGCGGCGGGGCTGGCGAGGGCTGACGCGGCCAGGCCGCACACCAGAAGCGTCATCTGAATGGCGTTCATCTTGGCTGGAAGCTGCTGCTGGGACCTGCTGAGAGCTGCTGAGGGCTGCTGGCTGGCACTGTGTGGACACTCCTGTGCCGGGTCGCCGTTTTATAGGGCAGATCGGGCGATGGCTACGTCACTTCTCGCGGTGGTCAGTCGGCAATTTCCCACCTTATCGGCTCGGCGTGCGGTGTTGTCAAGTGCCGAGTCCACTGTTCGGGCATAACGTGGCCGGAACGGAACTAACGAGATCGACAAAAAGCCGGGCAATCCAACCCAGCGAGTGCCGAGCTGGCTGACGACTGAAAAATTCGCAAAACTTTGCGGGACAGGGAACGTCTAAGTAAAGCTTGGCTCAGGGTATAGCTTGATTCATGACATCCGCTCAGCACTGAATAGGCTCTTGATTGCCTACGCACACGCAGGCTATCTTGAACAGCTTGTGGTCATAATGTTTCTTAGGTATGTATCGTCTTTATGTATTTATATTTCTGTCGGCGTGCTTTCTCATGGCACTTTTGTTGCTGGTTTCTTATTACAGTCTTTTTACCTGAATGACAAAACATAATGACAGACGGCTTTACAACCAATGCTGTATTAGCTTTGTTTTGTTCATAATAGGCAATGCGATAGAATTGCTTATATCAACTAAATGTGAACTACATTTTTCATTTGTTTATTGGTTGTACGAGATAACCAGACTTTGAGTTGCCCAAAGCAATTTACGATTGAGTACATACGCACACTGATTGATTTAGCCGCCCACTGCTTTGTCGTGATCAGAATTTAGAACTGAATAATGGATTGATTACCGATGTGGGAATATACATATGTTGCAGTGTGTTTCTGCGACTCATTGCAAATTCGAGCACCACATCTATTTCGGTTTGCTGATCAATTTGTAAAGGAGAATTCACCAAACTGGCTTTTCGTTGTCTGGTGTAGCGGCACGTTTGGTTTTAGATGCAGCGATAGAAGTCGGCCGTCTGGCATTTTCTCATCAGTCGTTTGGCTTTATCACAAGGAAACCATAAAGATAGCGTGACAACAAGCGTCACTCAAACACGTGGTAGTCTTATATTTATTTTCATTTTATCTTCTGAAAAGACGACCTTCAGTTTTTGTGACATCGGAAACCGTCAGCAAAAATATATACTTTGGTTCTGGTGTCAGTATTTGCCAATAGCTGTCCATTGCTTTTAGTTGCGTGCGTGTACTGTGTATAGATCCGAGTGATTATGTGACTATGATTCCTGACCTGACCATCAGGTGACCTTGACACCCACCCCAATGCATGGGAGCAACATCAAATCACATGTTTGAACGTTTGAAACCACGAAAAGCTTGCAAACGCGCGGCTAGTGCGAGCCGACATACGCCGGATCGCGATTCCGGCCAAACATGGTCTCGGAAAAGAGGTCACAGGTCAAAGGTCATTTTGGTCAGGATCATGAATTTTTCAGAGTAGGTGTAAACTTGATCAATGCGAGAGCACTGAAAGTTTCGTTGCGATCGGCCGCTTTTTACGCGAGTTATTCGCGAAAAACCTTAGAGGGCGTTGCATCAACACTGTGCCGGCGAGGGTTAACCCGCGCCCCACTGGGGGGGGGGGGGCTATTTATAGCCCCCCTCCCGTTTTTCTGCAATAACTTCCAAACCGCCTGCCGTATCGACGCCAAACTTTCAGTACCTTCGGCTCCATCAATTTGACACCTTGTGTCAAAATTTGAACTTCGTAGCTACCATAGCTCGGCCGGAAAAGACGTCAGAGTGACGTCATGTTCGGCCGATTTCGACGCAAAACATCGAACCACGGCAATCGCTTCCAAGGGCTCAGTTTTTAAGCTAGATCCAATTTCTTTGCATGAGAGGACTCAGAATTGACTGCGCTATCAAACTGCTATGTCGGATTTTCGAAATTTTGAAAATTTCGAAAATTTTGTATAATAAAATTCAAAATTTACATTTTTACATTTTTTTTCAAAAAGTTTTTGACTTTTCGAAAAAAAACCGGAATATCTGTGATAGAACGCGTTATTATGACTAACTCTAGCAAGTTTCAGCTAAATATCTTCAAAAATGGCCAAGTTATACTCATTATTGCAAAAAAATTCACAATTATTAATTTTTCAAATCAATTTTCACCACTTATTTGACATTGTACGCCAATATAAATAGCACCATCGTGTTCCTGAGCTCAAACTGCATCCAATAGACACCTTTTCTGTTGAAAAATTATAACTTCAAAATTTGACCTTTTTTGACCTGAAAGTGACCTGACCTAAGCTAAATTTGACTCAAAATGACCTCGAATGACACAGACGACATCAAATTCGACATCTTTGGCCTAAATGGACCATAAAACATGTGTCACGTGACCGACGCATGATATAATATTTTCGTGACCTGTGATGACCTGAACTTGACCTGAAAATCAAAGTACAAGTTTGGTACCCTCAGGGTATCTAGAGCATCTGTTCACGAGTGTGTGAACCAAAAATGAGCCTGATCTGACTTGTAGGACGGCGGCCAGAGCCCAAAACGTGAACAAACCAAAATGCTAATAATTTTTACTTTGACCTGACCTGTGACGTCATCGGTGACCTCGAGGTCAATGAAATTAGGTTTCGTTCGACAGTTTTTCCGGGGCTATCAGACGCCGTTTGAATTTTGACGATCGGCCCAGTAGTTTCGGAGTTAGGAGGGGGGGGGGCTATGAATAGCCCCCCCCCCCCAGTAGGGCGTGTTATACGCAGACCCCAGTGGGGCGCGGGTTAAGCATGATCTTGAAATTTAAATTTAATGTTGGGCACATCATCAGAATTCTCAGATTCTCTTCTTTCGTTTTACATCCATTTTGCCGTTTTTCACTTACATTGATATCACTACACATATGCCTTTGCCTTTGACCTTGACCTCTGACCTTGAAAATCGACCTGAGGTCAAAAATTTTGGGAGCATTAGAAACGTCTTGTGAAAACCTTTCTATTGTTGCCGGTTTTGTTTCCTTATCTCCCTTATTTACGGAGTAAGACGGGGGGGCAAAAAACGCCCCCCCCCCGGCTATGGTGGTTGGGATTTTCCCCGAGCCCGGCCGGGTTCAGCTTTTCTGTGTTGACAAAGATTAGTGAGAATCTATGATCTCATTAGATCTAAACTAAAAATAGACTGGGATCTATGATCCCATCGAATCCCAGATCAGGATCTGTGGGATCAGATCCAATGTTCAGTTTCTCTGATCCATGCACTTATATGCTCTATATTGTTTCATTTTTGTACTGTATGTTCGACGTTTGTTAGACCCGCTGAACTGACCAAATTCTCAAAGTTATTTAGAAAAGCAGTGATGATGCTTGACATTTCGTACTATTTTACACTCGTGCAATTACAATGACAAATATCAAAAGCACGAATTGCAATTCTCAAATGACCGTGAAATAAGTGCGTCAGATGCAATGATTCCACCTCTTTTAATGGGAGCTCCGCCGCGAGCAGACAGCCAGGTGGCTCGATTCCCAAGAGGCGCTCGTCTCGCCAGCGCTGCGCTGGGTCACGAGGTGCGCTGTCACAGCGCCGTCACGTGATAGTTGGCTGCTTCTCAGACGGATTGCACACGCAGCTGCCACGGCGTTCACCGCAGAGACACGTGGGGTGTCGCTGATATAGTAGCTGAGGCGATAAGGGCAACTACACTACAGACCCCCTACCATTGGAGTTTCGACCAACAATAAATTGGAGTTTTGACAAACAATGAATGGGAGATTTTGACAAAAAACCAAAGCAAAAATTATGAAACTACATGAAATATATGACATTCTTTCGTGTCCAGTGGCTTTGATGCTCAGAGGTTCGACAGACCACTGCCATCTTTTTGTAAGTTCTCCTGTTGTGAATAACAATGCATCAATCTCGCTCCCCACCCGTCTCCCTCCCCGCCCAGCCGCCTTCCCCAGCCGACCCACCGCGCCAGTCTGGCGGGACGCGGCCATCGCGCGGGAACCCGGCACGTGTCACGCCGGAAACGACAGGTTTGCAGCGCGGCCGGCAGCGCCGTGTACCTCAGAGACTTGACTGAAGGGCCTGCCGACCGCCGCATCACCATGAGGCTCCCCCACGCGCCGACCATTGGCCTGCTGCTGCTGCCGCTGCTGACTACAGGAACAGAAACTCCCTACAGTGACTGTGGTAAGTGGGGAGGTCGATTTCTGGGAACGACGTATTCTGCGGAAATCTCGAATGGTCATGATTAGATAACTCTTCGTAGGTTGTGTCGTAAGTGGTCACAGATGCCAGATGGTGTTTTGGGTGAGCGGGCTCTCAGAAATACAATATTTTGCATAATCATGATGATACATTCATGCAGATTCAAATATGCATATTCGGTGCATTTTATGTAAGTTTTACTAATGACATAGTTTTTACCAATATAATGTCCAAATGAATCAGGTTTGATGCATTTAAATGTTAGTTCAAGCCCTGTCAGACTGGCGTGGATCCATTCATGCATTTGCTCCTAAAACCTGTCACGTTTTCTGCAGGGAGCCCTCAGTTTTCACACTGTTTCGGCAGGGTTTACCGGCTCCCTGGTCGGACTTCAGCTAGGTAGCTGCCGAGAATGGCCGTGCGTCTTCGAACGGGGAGTGCCCATCGCTGGAGAGGTTCTCTTCAAGGCGGGTGAGTTTATTTATTCATTTTCTATTTATTTACCAAGACCCTCGATAGGATTCCTATGATATCACACAGTCAATAGGATAAGTGGGTATGTGGCATGGGTGTTAGATATTACACATTGTTGCAACTCATGTCCGATATTTTAATGTTCATAAATCTACTAAAATGTTGGTTATTATGTGTTGTTTTTTCCTACCATGTATCGTTCTTTTTCAGTCTCGAACTATCGCACCCTCAAAACGACGATTAATGCTCTGTTCGGAGGCATTGCAATTCCGCTTTATGTCGACGAACAGGTAAGATAGCCACCACTGCGCTGTTTATGGTGTCGTATCTAAATATCACGAAAGCTTTATACTCATTAATTTTTCATGACCCCACATAAGCCTTCCCCAAGCACGCCACAAATATACGTACATCCAAAACCGACACAAATGAACAGAAAGAAGGGATATAAGTCCAGACGGGTGGATGGAGATTGGAAAGATAAACAAGATAAATTAACCCTCGCCGGCCGAGGGGGGGGGGGGCGGGTGCCGCCCCCCCATAGGGTTTTTTCGCGATAGCTCCAAACACGCTGGCGATAGAGAGCTGAAACTTGGCATACCTGACCTTTGATCCAAGCCGCATCTTTTGACACCAACTGCATTTTTGGGTCAGGTCAGGTCACTGACCTATGACGTCATAAGTGAACCTCTGCACGGTCTTCAGATGTCGCAACTTCGCAACGCCCTCACTGCCAGAGGAGATGTCACAGGGAAATGAAACTTGCAGGATCTAGTATCCATTATGAGTCTCACAACTTGTATATCTCGGATTTTTCCTAAAGGTCATATGAGGTCAGGTCATTTTCGTGACCTCACCATTATAAGTCAATGGGGAAAAATTCAAACTGCTATTCTGGCGACGGGAACGATCTCCAACTATCTCAAGCACACAGAATCGTGATTTGACGCACTCCTTGCAAGGTTAGATGCGTCACTTTTGCAATGTTGACCTTCTGTGACGTCATTTATGACGTCATCAAGGTCATATTAGTTTTTCGTCAATAACTCCCGAGCAAATTGAGCTAGCGAGTCGGAAAAGCCACCAATGGACTCAGGAAGACCTGCCGAATCGAATGATATGCGACATGACCTCTTTCGACCAACTTCGTGACCTGGGGGTGCTGACCTGACCTTGACCTGAGGTCAACACCCCAAGTTGACCTGACCCGGACAAAAAGCATATCATTCGACGCGCCTGATCAAGGCGAACACGATGCTGCCAAAATCACGGCTCTGCGGCCGTTTTTTGCGAAGTTATTCACCAAAAACTGAACCGTACCCTGGGGCACTTGACCTGACCTCAGAGGTCACCGGTTGACCTAGGACCTTAAAATCGGGTACCAATCTCTGCGTCTCGTAACGGCGCACACGCTCGTTTTTTCCGCGACGCGCTAGCTCCACTAGGGGCGAAACGGCGAGGGGGGGTCGTACCCGCCCCCCCCCCCTCGGCCGGCGCGTATGTAGAAAACCAATAGGTCCGGCGAGGGTTAAGTTATGACAGACCCACGCGAAGCTGTGCATCAGTAAAAGGTCAAAGGTAGTCGAGCGCACCTACCTCTTTCCTGTAAGGAATAACATCATAATCATTGGTCAGTGTCAAACCAGGTAATCCCTCCTCCGAAGTCGGTTCGGAATCGAGGTCGGAGTCGGAGTCAGTGTCACCCACAGACGAAACAACGCACCAGGAGTCAAAGTCGGAGTCGGTCAAACTGCCACGACCCCGATTCAGGAACGTTGGTTAGAATCTGTGGAACCCCCATGCCTATGCGGTATAGAACTATCACGTACCCATTGCGTTTTGCCTACCTTTTTACTCGTAAGCCCACTTGGAATACAGTATAGAGCCTTTGAGAGGAAAGGAACACATTTTTTATCCCTGCCATTCTCCTGATACAATGTGCGCTAGGGTGCGCAGCACCCCATCTGTTCCAGCGGTCGACCTGTTTCGCTACCCTGTCCGCAGATGTGCACCAAGCTGCTGATCGGCCAGTGTCCGGCGGACATTGGAGAGTCGCTCAGTTACCTGGCCAACTTGACCGTGGGCCACGACCTACCGACCATCACCGTCACGCTGGAGTGGAATATCGCCAACGGAGACGGAGAGACGGTCGTCTGCGCCCAGGTGCCCGCCCAGTTCCACTAGCTAGTGCTGTCGACGACGCAGGTCCACCAGCGCGAAAATGGCGAAGAAGGCGACGTCAACTTCTAAGCTTCTTCAGTCGTGGACCGCGAGGCTCCACTAGCAAGTGCCGTGGACGGTCCATTTCGTCACAGCTGTCTTGTTCTGGGCGACTTCAGCGGCAGTCGCGCCAGTTTCATTGTATTATACGCCGCATACGAGCTGTTAATTACTTCCGATCTGAGATGCAACTGTGAATGGTAATATGGGCTATTTTTCTGTTGTAGGGTTAGCATTGATTGTTATACTAGATAGTAGATATGATTATTGTCTTGGTGCTGTGACATGCTTCTCATGAACAGCGCTATGTCATCGATGTAGGTGTAAATGTGTTTTATGTAGGGGTTCTACTGTTATCTATGGTAGGGGTCATAGGGATTGTTATCTGTGTGGGTTTTATCTATAGATAATGATGTTTCAACGGGTATCTTACATGCAAAAAATTATCACGCTATTTTCCTCGGAAACCAGGCTCCGTTTGATATTAAGATTATATGATCCTAAACTTGATAAACAATAGTTTGGGACCCCAAGCGTTTTGTGAGATTTGTTTGTTGCTCGTGTCACCAGGCGATTTCCCGCTTGCACTTGCTAGGCTAGATGGAAACGTGCACTTTAAGTTCGATCGGCCTGTTAGTCATGTACCTAATGCTTAGTGAAACATCACGAGTTCGCTATACAGACATAATATAGCTAAGTAGTCGATCTAAGCTCCTTGTAGCGGAGTGCTCAGGATTCTACTGATGCCAAAACTACGTCCGCGAAATGACAACATTCTTTGAGTGGATCTGACAATGTGGCGCTCCAAAAACGCACCGTGCCGATGCCAGCCGTGTGTTTTTGTGCGGCGAGCGCAAATCGCAATCGCTCTGTGTCTAATTGATATTACATTCAGGCATTTTTCTCTGATAGCTTCCATTGTGCCTTGGACCAGTGTTCCTTTTTTGTTCATTTAGTGTAATTGCTTCACCAGAGAGCTCTGATGGGGGTCCGGGAATAGAGCAGGTTATGCGGAATGTGGTCCAACAATAGCACCGCTGATCGAACAACACGCGCAACGGAATCCGCCATTTCGCGGAGCAAATATTCGGCTGGCAAGTCGGGCTTCGATACAATCCTGAGCTCTTAGGAAAGATGGAATTCGTCTGATCAGACGATGCTTGCAATGCTTCCAGACCCTGCAATCATTGCAATTGTCATGAAATTGGGCAACACATTCACACAGAACCAATGCAGATGTCCTAACATATGCTTTACATGCATCTGTTACAACCTCCCGATTTCTGTGCTTTACACCACGCAATGGAGAACCGAGAGGTGGATGACTACAGGCATAGACCAATATTTATCTATGTGGTTATATAGAACACTAACTATACGGTGGTCTACCTACATCCAGACATAGGCCATCGATATATAGTGGTCTATGCTATATAGTTGGCTAGCTGGCAATATTGATGCACAGTGATCAGGAGGTGCCGAAACTGTAAATATTCTTTTTTCTTGCACATGTTCTTTGCATATTGATTTACCGTCCGTTACCGACTCCGCGTTTCCTGTAAAATGACTTTCATTTTCTGTCAGAACACAAATTAATAAAATGTAATAGTTACTAGGAAGCATTGCGGGGTGAGCGGTTCCCTGTTGCCTAGCCGGCTTATTGAAGCCTTGAACTGTGAATGACAGTGTGTGGGCGCTGCGACAATTAGCTGAACGCACAGCCCGGGTATAAAAGTCGCCGCCATCACTGCCATGACATCGTAACTCGGCACTCGCAGCCTCCGGCGTCACCATGGCTGCGCCCCTGCGCCTCTCTTGTGTGCTGCTGGCCGCGCTGGCCGCGCTCCAGCCGAGCTCTGCCCAAAACTTCTGCAACATCTCCTCGTGCCGGTCGCCGAGCCAGCACACCATGTGCCGGTTCACCTCGTCCAGAGTCTCCAGAGCGTGCGGCGCCGTGCGCGTCAGCTCTGTGAGCGCTGCCGACAGGGCCGAGATCCTGCGGGTCCACAACGACCTGCGCCGCGCCGTCCAGAGGGGTGCCCACAGGAACAGAGGTCTGCCGGAGGCACGGTACATGCCCAACCTGCGCTGGAGCTCGTCACTGGCCAGGATCGCACAGCGCTGGGCCAACCAGTGCCAGACTGGACACGACCAGTGCCGAAACCTGCCTGGAAAATACGTCGGACAAAACTTCGCCTGGTCCGGCAATCAGGCTAAAGACTGGAGGAACAGGATTGCCAACGCTTGGTTCTCGAGTGAGCTCCCCTACGTCCGGTCTACCCTGAGTAATCTCAAATATCGCGGGGGTAAAGCCGGTCATCTCACTCAGATTATTTGGGCGAAGACAACAGAAATTGGCTGCGGATATGTTGAGACTAAACGCCCAAGAGGCCGGTATGTAGAGAGGTTCTATTTCTGCAACTACGGTCCCGGAGGAAACTATTACGGTCAGAGAGTGTATGATCCTAAGTAAACAGTTGCGTGTGTGTGTTGATGTAAACTAGTCTGATGAAGGTTGCCTTGATATGTGTTTCTGAGGTTACCGAGATGTTGAAAATTGGCACACAATGTCATTGTTACTGTGCATTATAATGCTAATAAAGCTGCAATGGGACTACACCTAATTCTATTCGTTTAATGCAGTCACGAACAGTTATTTGGAAGCTATTATAGGTATACATACAAGAGAATATGGGAGGTCCAGTGTCATCTGTAATCCGTATATATTTCTTACAGAATATGCTAGTTATAACATTTCAAATGCCCCAAACTACAACAGATCATATCCACAAACAGATCTCCGACCAAACACGGGTATCTATTGTAACATAAATTGATATCATTGGATAATCGTAACATAGGTACCAGTATAGCGCCTTTTGGGGCGACTAACGGAGCGAGCGAGAGGGTGAGCCTTGCACGTGCGAAATTTCGAGGGGGTACCTCCAACTGACTTGTGCACGGCACCCTACTGACCGGTTTCTAGCGATGTGCCAAATTTGAGCACAATCGGCCCAGCCGTTCTCGAGATCTGGGAGCGGCACCCTGCACGTGCGCACGTGCAAAATGGGTCCCGACTGGCTTTTGCACGGCACCCTACTAACCGGTCCCTAACTGTGTACCAAATTTGAGCGCAATCGGTCCAGCCGTTCTCGAGATCTGGAAACGACCTCTGCACGTGCGCACGTGCAGCGGCACCCCAACTCTGGCACATGGATATGCAGTGCCTAGTGGGTGCCTACCTACATGCCAACTTTCAGCGCAATCGGCCAAGTAGTTACCGAAATATTGCAACAATTGCAAAACTGACACCTCTTCGTTTTGCACGTGGCACGTGCATAAGGGGTCACCCACATGCATCGGGAATAGTCCAATACTTGGTAGAAGGAATGAAGCTACCCTATAAAAATTACCGCGTGTAAATCGGTCAAGTGGTTGCTGAGATATAAGCCTCGCAAAAGCGTCCGCACGGCCGGCCGGCCGCTCATACTCAGAAATTTCCGTTATTCTACGTAAGACTCCGCTCGCTTCGCTCGCTCCGTAATGACGGGACATCTATGCACTTATTTAGGGGTACTCACTGCCGATCTGAAATTCAGGACTAACGTTTGGCATTATATATATTCAGACCATGATCACGGGTAGTAAGAACAGATGACATGGTTTTTCGACGAAATGTCACTGTCTTATGTAAGTCATTGCGTGGTCTGAACTTTATCACCCGCCTGTGCGGTGAAAAGGCTGCGACACTGCACTGCGCATTGAAAGATATACACTTTTGATAATTAATATTTTATATTCCTTAACGTGGCGCTGTGGCAAGGGTGGATGGGCAAGATATGTTTTACTGCGCCTTCATTTTCTTTTAACCCGCGCCCCACTGGGGTCTGTGTATTACACGCCCCACTGGGGGGGGGGGATATTCATAGCCCCCCCCCTCCGAACTCCTAAACTACTGAGCCGATCGTCAAAATTCAAACGGTATCTGATAGCCCCGGAAAAACTGTCGAGCGAAACCTAATTTCACTAACCTCGAGTCCACCGATGACGTCACAGGTCAGGTCAAAGTAAAAATTATCGATATTTGGCTTGATCACTTTTTGGGCTCTGGCTGCCGTCTTACAAGTCAGATCAGGCTGATTTTTGGTTTACACACTCGTGAACAGATGCTTTAGATGGTACCAAACTTGTACTTTGATTTTCAGGTCAGGGTCAGGTCATCATAGGTCACGGAAATCTTATGTCATAAGTCGGTCACGTGACACATGTTTTATGGTCTATTTAGGCCATAGATTTCGAATTCGGTGTCGCCTGTGTCATTTGAGGCCATTTTCATCTGAATATAGCTGAGGTCAGGTCACTTTCAGAAAAAAGGTCGAATTTCAAAGTTGAATTTTTTTTTTCAACAAAAACTTGTCTATCGGATGCAGTTTGAGCTCAGGAGCACGATGGTGCTATTTATACATATTGGTGTACAATGTCAAAAACGTACTGAAAATTGATTTGAAAAATATAATTGTGATTTTTTTGCATTAATGCGTATAACTTGGCCATTTTTGAAGATATTTAGCTAAAACTTGCTAGAGTACCTAAGTCATAACCATGTGTTCTATCACATGTATTCCGGTTTTTCGAAAAGTCAATTAAAAAAAATATAAATTTTGAATTTTATTATATATAATTTTCGAAATTTTCCGAATTTTGAAAATCCGAGATAGCAGTTTGATAGCCAAGTCTATTCTAAGTCTTCTCATGCAAAGAAATTGGATCTAGCTTCAAAACTGAGCTCTTGGGAGCGATTGCCGTGGTTCAAAGTTTTGCGTCGAAATCCGAATATGACGTCACTCTGACGTCATTTTTGGCTGAACTATGGTAGCTACGAAGTTCATAGTTTGGCACAATGTGTCAAATTGATGCAGCCGACGTTACTGAAAGTTTGGCGTCGATACGTCAAGTGGTTTGGAAGTTATTGCAGAAAAACGGGAGGGGAGGCTATGAATATCCCCCCCCCCCGTGAGGCGCGGGTTAAGGTAGCTTATCACGCATCTCTTTAGCATTGCATTTGTGAAAAGTTTTAACGATGACATCAATGAATTAGTTTTGTGATTTTTAAAGATCTTTTAGGGAGCTATCAAAGGGTTTTTTTCACATCATTCTAGCTTTCTTAATTTCCGAGATAATTTGGTGTGGCTAAATACCCCCCAATTCATCATGGCAAAGTTGGCTGATACCGAGAGAGAGGCCCACCCGGGCGCGGGTTAAGGACTGATGGCCATGTGTTTGCATTGTCAACCGAAGCAAATCATTAGTAATTTACTGGGCTAATTTGTTTGCCAAATGGCGACCGAACTACTTTCAGGGCAAACAATATTCCACTTACGTATATTCCCGTTCCATGTCCATTTCGACTCGGATCATTAGCAAATTACGTTACATTTCAACATCAAACGCTTATTGTGCCATACTCCGCAATGTCATTACTTTGTCTGTTCGTGCAGCTCGTCGCTTCCGCATGACTAGCATGCATAATGCATATTGTAAAAAAAAAACATCAGCCAATGTTCGGGTGAGGCATACCGGTCCCACTCAGGTACTCGTCAGCGACCAGCCGCGATGGACGCGCTCCGTCCCCTGACCGTGCTGCTCCTCAGCTGCGCGCTGCTGGCCGGCGCCTCGTACGTCCGCAGGCTGGATGTGTTCTCCGCAGGACCACTGGCCGAGTCTGCGGCGCCGTCTCGTCTCAGCTGCGCCGCCTGGTGCAACAGGACGTCCGGCTGTGTCGGCTTCACGTTCACCGACGGCGGACAATGTCAGCTGTTCAACCAGGTCTACAACTCTACTGCTGATAACAGAACCATGATGCCGGTCGACTACTACTACCCTCCGACGTCTCCCTGTTCAACCGGCTGGTTTCCCTTCCGTGACCGATGCTTCTTTCGAGGGGTGTTCGACACGGAGCAGCTCTGGGACGCACACCGAGCGGCATGTCAGAGTCTCGGGGAGCAGTCTGACCTGGCAGTGCCGAATGACGTACAGGAAAGCAGCTGGCTGTTGTACCACCCCTCTCGCACAGCAGGGCCAGAGTTCACTGGTGTAAAGCTGGAGAACGGCACCTTCACCGGTCCGGACGGGGCAGCCGTCTCGTTTCAGCTACCGATATATGAAGCCGCTCATGATCCTGGACACGTCAACCTAAGGTTCCATCATGTAATGCAATATAGCGCCTTTCGATCATCAAAAGCAGTGTCACGCTATGTTTGCGAAGCGCCGAACAAATGCCGGCTGATGAGCCCCTGTCCCTCCGGCTGGCTCTTCGTGGACGACTACTGCTACCACTACGTCTCCACGGCCATGGCCTGGCAGGACGCTGATGATCACTGTGCGGGACTGCAGCCTGGAGCCCGCCTCTCGCCCGTCATCAACATGGAGACGTTCAAGCTGGTCTACTACAGTCTCGGCCTGGCCTCATCTACTTGGGCTGGAATATCGGATGCCGAAATGGAGGGAACGTGGAAGTCGGTGGAGGACTCCACCTCATCTTTTGCATGGCGATCACCGGAGCCGAATGGTGGAACAGATGAAAATTGTCTCGAAATGAAAACCACCGGAGGTAGCGATTATGGATGCTCCGAAGGTCGGCCCCTCGTTTGTCGCGTGCTGGCTGGCGTTTGCGGTTAACCCTCGCACGACCAGGCCATTTCTCATAACACGAACGACCAGGGGGGGGTTGTTACGACCCCCCCCCTGGCGTTTCGAAACGGAAGGTCGTAGAGCTTAGCGGAAAAGACCAACGGATTGCTCTCGCCGAGATCTCGCGATTGGTGGTATATTTTTTGGTCCTAGGTCAACATTTGACCTACTTTTGACCGGTCAAAGGTCAAATTTTCGGAAAAATAGACTTTTTTCAACTTTCGGCGGCGATTGCGGCAAAACGGTGGGAGATATCGACTTGAAACCTTCACTATCGTGTTCCTTGATCAATTCTCTATCGTTTGGTATGTATTTCGTTTCCCTAGCTCTAAAAATGGCGCGTTGGGAGCGCCGGAAGTCGGCAAGGTCACAGTCGGCGGCAGAAATTCGAAAAATCAAAATTTAAATTTTTGAAATCTGATTGTATTTTTGGATTTGGGAGGTCCATTTGCTCCCTGTAGAAGCTAATATTGCTGCATATTCCCATTGAGGTGACAAGAATTAGCAAAATAGTGGTTCGGGCGCTTTTCAAAAATAGTACCGGACGCTGTTCCTCTTGTGACGTCATAGCTCCGTGACCTGACCTGACCCGGTCAAATTTCTTATACCATATGATAGCCAATACTTGCCCCAACATGCATGGGAAGTTTCATCACGATCCATCAACCGATGTCCGTACCACCGGCAGGAAACCTCGGGCGTTGGCACTCAGTTTGTGAAAATCCGGCCGGAGGCTGTACCTCTTATGACGTCATAACTCCGTGACCTGACATGACCCGATCAATTTTTTTTCGGCAAAAGATGCGCAAAGGTTGCCCCATAAGGTACCCAAAATTTGGCGGCGCTGCGCGCCGCCGTTTTTGCACTATTTCCGAAAAACCTCAGGGGGGGGGTTGATACAACCCCCCCCCCCCTAGGCGTTCTAGGGTTAAGGTGCAAGTTCACCCTCAAGCCCTATTATATCGCTAGTTATATTACAGCCTTATTCGCACACATAGGATGAATGTCTGCAAGGGGAAGGCAACGCTTAGGTTTAAGGTAAGTGCACGACTTATAAGCATCCGCTAAGTACCGATTTTCCACTTTCTATGAAATCGCTAGCTATTGTGGTGTGTGCATGAAGATACGAGTGGCTATCCCACCTTTGCATTAGTTTTGAGTTGAGATTGCCAAATTGGGGCCCCGGCCCTGGGCCGCTCGCAATTATCGGCTTGGGTACTCGCTAAATCGAAAAATTCCTTAGATGAGTATGACTGTATTTCAAAGCCTGTAGCACTCGAATTAAATCAGGATACACTTCCCACAATCGGATACATATTATATATATATATATATATATATATATATATATATATATATATATATATATATATATATATATATATATATATATATATATTCATTCAAACAATGACCACAATGACCATTAAAAATCACGGCATGTTGTGCTTTAGAAAGCTTTCTGTTGAGTTTTTCGATTCTTCTTATCAATGTTTTTAGGTCTGAATTCAAGTTGAACAATAGTTCACCGAGAGGCATGTGTCATCGTTTATATTGACAAGTCATTGACGTTTCGGATAATCGACTATATCCATTTTCAAAATGATACAACGCTAGTTCTAACTAACCATAATCCATTTTGTTTATACTAAACACGAAGATTGCAGGCTTCCTTCGGTAGACTACATTGGTGTTACTACAACATCTCTATCTCGCCGTCTCACAATGCATCTGTCTGAGGGGGCTCCAAAGGACCACATGCAGCGGGAACACAACACACAGATCACCCGAAGAACACTCACACAGAACACCACAATCATCGCCTCGACACATGACACCAGGAAACTGGGCGTGCTGGAAGCCATACTCATACATGAACAGGCACCCATACTCAACAAACAAGTACAACAAACATGCAATTTGTCACTGTGGAGTCAGCGCACTCAAAGAGGGGTGGGCTGAAGGTATAGTGTATGTTCGTGTTGTATGCGTGCGTGTGTGTTTCATATGTGTTAGTTAGGTCTGACCAAGTGCCTGGTTATCGCTATAGGTATGGTTAATTTTTAGTACCCTACCGCAAAACTGTCGCAAACGAAGATGTCAATTTATGTATGCTCGTGTTTACTCTTTTAAATTTCGAAACATGTTTAAAAACTGATAGCATGTGAATGAGCTTGTGCAGCGTTCTGGTTCTTCAGCGTGTCTGTTTAGTGTTTAGTATAAACAAAATGGATTATGGTTAGTTAGAACTAGCGTTGTATCATTTTGAAAATGGATATAGTCGATTATCCGAAACGTCAATGACTTGTCAATATAAACGATGACACATGCCTCTCGGTGAACTATTGTTCAACTTGAATTCAGACCTAAAAACATTGATAAGAAGAATCGAAAAACTCAACAGAAAGCTTTCTAAAGCACAACATGCCGTGATTTTTAATGGTCATTGTTTGAATGAAGATATTCTGCCTAATTATACGAATATATATATATATATATATATATATATATATATATATATATATATATATATATATATATATATATATATATATATATATATATATATATATATATATATATCAGAGTATTTGGGCAGGATATTTTCTTTGAGGCATATGTCGTTAAACAGCACCGCAGTTTTGGCTATAGATAGTTTTCTGTTAAGTTTTTGTATCTTGTTGAAAGTTTTCTTGATTGAATCAGGAACTGTATTGATTATATCGGTTATACTCATTTAAGTCATGTTTTCCGACGCGTTTCGATTGTATTTGAGACAATCATTTTCAAGGAATGTACTAAAAAGTACCGCTAAACATGGTCGTCAGTGTAGCTATTTTGATTTGCAAAATATTGAAAATAGCCATGTTACAAATATTGCAGGTGACGAAGATACATATACACTTACACTTCACTATACTGGGTCACTGAATCACTTTAACTTTCCACTTTTTCATCATTTCCAACTCCCTTGAGTCTTAATGCATACCTAATGACAAATACCAGCACCGCAGCCAAAACTGCGGTGCTGTTTAACGACATATATATATATATATATATATATATATATATATATATATATATATATATATATATAGCCATTTTGGATACGTTATACGGTGTGTCAGGTTATACGGGACATTATGATAACTCTTTGAATTAGTTTTCCAGAAGAATGCAAGTAGAAAGATACGCAACGCATAGTTTTTTCGAACAAGTCATTCTTTTCACCTTCGGCCATAATTTTCAAAGTTGACGTTCAATGTCAAATTATAGCGCATAAGCAGTGTCTACATAGACTTAACCCGCGCCCCGTAGGGCTACCGGCGGACCCTGCCACCCGAAGGGGGGGGGGGCGTTTCGGCTCCCCCCCCCTAAGATCTCGGAAAGTTACCGGCCGATTTTCAAAATTCAAACGGCGTTCGATAGCCCCACCCGGGAACTACCTTGTGACCAAATTTCATTGACCTAGGTCAAACCGATGACGTCGCAGGTCAGGTCAAAGGTCAAATTTTCACCGTTCACAGGCATTTCAAGAAATGTGTTGTGAAATCGAGTAAATTGGTAATTTATTGAAAACCATTGATAGTACATTGTTCGTCAAACACATACTTTGCTATCTGAGGTCACTGATACCAGGTCAGGTCACAGCGAGGTCAGGTCACCGGGGGTCACAACATTGAAGTGTCGTGTGATACATGTTTTATGGTCCATTTTACATGACAAATGCGATTATGTGGGTTAGGCAGTCTTTGGGGCCAGCCTAGGTCACGTTTTAATGAAGGTCAGGTCAAGGTCAGGTCAAATTAGGTCAAATTTCAAAGTTGATATTTTTGCATAAAATGGGTATCCATTCGATGCAGCTCGTCACGGGGAGTCTAATGGTGGTTTTGAACAGTTTTCTCGCTATAACTTGGCCAAAAAACGAGGCATCGATCTGAAATTTGGTATGAAGATAGAAGACGGTAGGTATTATCACATTTATTCCGTTTTTTTTTTTCGAAACTCAAAAAACTTTTTAGATGTTTTGGCTAATATATCAAAAAATGCTTTTTTTGTTTTTTGGGGATCAAAACTCAAAAATTTTAAATATCTGAGATAGCAGTTTTGTAGCCCTGTCAATTCTACACCTTTTATGTCTCAATCATTTTTCTGTATCTTCAAAGCTGTAGGCCTGACAGGTCTTCTCGCGAAGGTCTTTTTTCGGTCGAAAATGACAGAACATGACGTCATTCTGACGTCATTTGTGGCCAACCTATCATAGCCTCTGGAAAAATTTTGATCACCATGTGTAAAATTGATGCCCGGAGAGGTCCTGAAAGTTTGGTGGCGATATCTTCAGCCGTTTAGGAGATATCGACCGAAAAGGACAAGAGGGGCCGTTTCGCCCCCCCCCCCCTACGGGGCACGGGTTTTAAAACCATTGTTGCATGAAGCTCTGTGTTAATCTGGCTCGGCGCTTCATCTTCATGACTTCGTGATGCAGGCACCGCCGAGCAGCCAGGTAGTCCGTGTTAACTCACCGAAAAGTTTGGGCCCATGGCAAGGCTGCCGTCAGCGCAGGCCAGAACTGACGACTTCGTCAGTCGTCACTCATTGCCCGCCATGGGCAGCCAGACGCCCACGGGCTGGGGTGACCTTTAGGGCGGCATCAGGTCACACCCGCCACCCACGCGCCGGAAAGTGACGCAGCTGCTCTTTAAGTCTTTATGTGCTACACGCGGCATTGCCAGTGATGTGGTTAGATGTGTCACTGTCAGGTGTGTGACATTTCCTTGTGTCACCACTCGGAAAAAGCGCGAGTCATGGTCGATCACGGTCGATTACATCAGGTGCTGTCAATTTTGAATCCGCCAATAACGACTACGTATAATGTTTTATAAGTGCACTGTGCAAAATGCTTATGCTTTGTTTTTGGCCCGTATATCAAATAATTGTGTCGCCACTTGGAGGTCGTATCGGAGATATCCTACCTTGCATTATTTGTTGGTGAAGACTGGCAAACAGCATTGGCAAACGCCATCGGCCGCCATACCTATAACCAGAAAGACGTGCCTAGCGCAGCCCAGATACAGGTTTCTGTGGTGGCCCGTAAGGAGAACCTACCTACCTACCTACCTAGCGCAGCTTTGACCGCAACTCTTTACGAGAAGCCCGGGCGAGTGAACCAATATCGAACGGATGATAAGCCAGCATGTTTGGGTGTTCAATACAGAAAGGCACTGCTGTTACCATGGCGACGGAATAAAGAGTTGGCTGAGTGCATCTGTGTGTTTTATTTGAAATATTCAGCTGCTTGCAAGTTGCATCTTCCAAGACCCATGTCATGGGACAACTAATCGACATGGAACATTGGTAGCGCCTCGCTACCAATGTTTTAGCGAGAAAGGTGCGATGAATGCCGATTGCTGGGGCAGTGCCGCGTCCTCTGAAACCGCGACATTATACGCCTGATCAATGCGCCACGCTAACGCAATTCCTTATTGCTATTACTTATCATCCTATCATTACCCCGCGCCGGGCCGGTGCTCGGCGCCAACCGTACCGGGCCGGGGGTCTGACTCTGAACACCCCCCTCACTTCTAACTCGGCTCCTGGGCCACGGCGACAAGCAGTAGGCGGTGTACGAAAGAGCGTCAAAGGTAATGACGAAAATACTCCGGTCATTTTTTAGTTAAGGTCAAAGGTCAGGTTACCAGAGGTCATCAAAGGTCAAATTTTGTCCATTTCAATAAGTTTGGAAACAGCCAAGGGCTAACTTGGGAACCGATAGAGCTACAGCGCCGCAGAAGAGAGCATTCGATAGCTCTTTTAACGCTCTTTCGCCGTTTAGTCCTCATATTTGATCTCAGGTCAACGGTTTAGCCTCCTGAGGGCAAAAACTAAAAACTAGCAGTTTTTATTTTAAAAAGGTGTTTTATTGCAATAACTGTTGACTCAGTACCTAAGGTGACGATATTTATTTTGCCAGCATCGTGTTCCTCTCGTCGAGACGCGTCGAATGAACTACAATTGACATTGAAAGGTCATTTGGAAAATTTGACCTCAGGTCAAGGTCATGACCTGACCGGAGAAGGTCATGTTGCATATCAGTCGATCCGTATCGTTGAGCTGGACACATCTGAGGTCTTTTCGTCGCTCGCTCTAGCATGTCTCTATCAAAAGTTATCGTCGAAAAAAACTCCTGGAGATCGATCTGACATCAGGGAGATAAGGAGGGGCACGGGTGCAATTTTTCGGTTCAGCTTGTCGAGTTTACCCGAACTACGATGTTTGAGAGTGTTTGGAATGACATTCGTCCAAAACACGCTTTTCAATTTTCTCTCATTGACTTATGATGAAGAGGTCGCAAAATTGACCTGACCTTTGGTCACCTATATCAAAATTCCGAAATGAACATTTTTTATATTCTGTTACTCTTATCAATCGCTGAAAGTTTCAAGGTGGTCATTCGGTCGGTGCTGCTATGACGAGGATTCTAACTTTTTTTCTGAGGTGAGGTCACTTGACGTGACCTGGTGACCCGACCTTGAGTGACCCGGGTCTAAAATTTTCAAAACATGTGTGTAAAAGGTGTATGGACAGGTGTGCCGAAAACGGCGGCGCTCCACGCCACCGTTTTTGAAATATCATCGAAAAGCCGCAGCGGGTGTTCAAACACCCCCCAGTCCGGCGCCGCGGGTCACGCGACACACAAGTTTCATGATTACGCTGAGAGACAGCATGTTAGAAGACTCAGAGGATCTTTACAAGAGCTGGCGATGGTTTCCCGCGACATCGCAGGTAACGCCTCTAGTTTACTAGGCATGACCACGTTTATTCAAAGATGTCAGATATGGAAAATTGAGCCTTCAATGATCACGTATGACCTGACCTTCCACCAATAGTGTTTTCTTATTTCTCTTTGCTTTTTCGACCACCTCATACCTCTTGTCACTGCCTGGTCGAGGACTTGGGCTGTGGGCGGGAGAGGAATGACGTAAAAACGTCATCTCCCACATCGATTTACTATATTTGGACCGCCGCGCCGCTACAGCGCACATTTTAATCCATCATAATTACTTTTTACATCTGTCGATTCAAGCTATTAGTTGCTGTAATGCCAAGCGTCCAATATCCAACGCAGCAGCTCGTCGGCGTTGGGTTGGTGATTCGTCAAAGAGAGCTCGTCGAACGTCGGCTGGCCTGCCAGCTGCCAGCTCCCGCTCCCAGTGCCTCTAATGACAGTGCTGTGCAGCGGCGCCGTCTCCGCACCGACACACCGTCTGCGGCGTGCCCGGTGGTGCTGGCTTCCAGCATGTATCTGAGTCCTGCGACTGGAAACACCTCTGCGGCCGGGATGGCGGACCCGGTGGTGGGGCTGACCTCGATGACCTCGGTCAAGCCAGGTGAGCAGGGTGAGCCGCTGGATGTTTTCACACAGCTACTCTTCGTGGCTCAGACCGTGATCTCAGCGGTTCTGTCACTACTTCTAGTGCGCGACATTAGACGCTCACGCGGCCCTGGAGCTCTCGATGAGTTGCTGCTGCTGAGAGCTGTCATCAACGGCATCTGTTGGCCCGTGCTAAACGTCTTCAGCCTGCTGGTGAACAGTCTGCGAGGGATGCTGCCGGCGACGTGGCTGCACCCGATCTGTGTCCTCCACGGTCTGTTGATTGTGTACGGGGTCGGTCTGGTGACAGCCTCGAACAGCCTCCTCAGTCTGTGTCGTCTGCTGCAGCTGACGGTCGCCCGTCGCCCGGCCGTGGCCTGGCGCATCACGCAGCGGCTCCTCGCCTGGCAGAACCGGGTCGCTATGTTCCTCCTGACTGGCCTGTTCTCGTTCCTCTTCTTTACCAACACACCACCAGCGTCCTACTTCTGGTGCACAGGCACCTCGGAGCTGAAGGTCTTGACCAACATGCCTCTCACCATCAATAGCGCCATACACTTGCTGACGTTCTTCTGCAGTCTGGCCCTCCTCCGGGTCAGCAGTGGCCCGCCGGACACGGGCAGGCCGCGCAACTACCTGCCGGCGTACAGCTGGGCGCAGCTCTGTCTCGTCACGGTCATCGCCAAGACTCTGCTGGTGCCGCTTAACACCAGCAACCTCAGCCTGCAGCAGAGGTACCTCGGCAACTTGGCGCTCTTCACCGTCATGTCGGGGATGCTGGATCCGTGTCTGCAGATGCTGATGGCCAGACGCTGGCGCCAGCAGATGAGGAGACGACGACTGCAGATCGCCCAACTGCGAGACACGCATCAGCGCGGCTTCGTCATCCCTGCCATTAGGCTTGACCTGATCTGAGCAGGGATTGTTCAGCCTATGTTGGAACTTGAAAGCCTATGTCGGCCATGTCGACTCCTCGCCTGAGACGGCTGGACTAGTCGACTGTGCCTGCCTTTTGTGGCGAAGCGCTAGATCAGGAAAAAAAAACGCGTTTGGAAGCAAAAAGTAAACATTTGAGACGGGTTGTCGAACGAATGGTGTTTTAGTCATAACAAACACACTAACAAACTTACTGAAGTGATCTCAAAGTGAGATGAGCGTGTGAGCATAGGACACTGCTTGAGTGCAACACAAACGTGCACTTATACAACACGGGTCATCAAAGCACCTATCTGATGAGCATACTGCTCGATACACTGAATATACCTACTGATGTGATGTGCATAATTACTTCTTCTTTCACTCGATCCTAAAATGTCATTTGGGCTTCGATCCATATTTACATAATACAAGTCATATGTATCCACCTGAAACTGCGTACCTATGTAGGGTAGACCGGGGCAAGTCGCCCCGCCGAGGTAAAACGCCTCACCGATGTTTCTCGGAACTGGCAGGGTTCTGGGGAAACATCATCTCTTCTATAAAACGTGCACTATATGATCATTATATGAGCAGACTGGAAAGAAATTGTGATGACTCTTTCGGGAGATATAGCCAAAAATGTGTTTTTTTTTTGAGTGATTTTTATGTTTTGTTGTCAGATTATGAATCATGGCGTTCTTTTATGGTCCACATTAGGTTAACGACTTTTGTGTATTTTGAACAACTATTGTCTAACGCTTATCATGCCGGGTTGGTTCGTGTTAAATTATGTCTTACTGGAGTGCAAGGCGTTGTTCTCTGACCGAACTACGTGATGGGGTAAAACGCCCCAGTAGGTCGCGGGGCAAAAAGCCCCTGGGGCGTTTTACCTCTTGTGTTGTTGGGGCTACCCACTTTCTAATGTTCGGTAGCTGGCGAACAGTAAGGTTCTATGCCTTTATGTGTATTTTTCTCAGCAACTGGATGGCAAAGGAAGTATTTTGTTAACATTTGCATTGCAATAATTTATTATTTGGTCTTATGAGGTAGGTGAAAAACCTGCTCATACAACAGTGTCATATGCTGAGCACCTGACAGGATGGAATGTGCGAACTTCAGTGCCGTGCCTCCAGAGGTCTAACGGACCTCTCACATAAGATTTAGCCAACTACCATGTTAAATCTTTAATCTAAGGTATGGGGCTACTTGCCCCAGGCCGTGGGGCGTTTTGCCCTGGGGTTGGGGCAAAATGCCCCATTTGCAGTTGCTTCACAAATCACTTCCTAGCTTGGAGTCCGATCATAAGTGAATCAATTTGAGGGGTGCAATTTAAAGTAAAATGTCCAAAGAACGCATTGAGCACAAATTTGGCCTTTCAGGTGATGTGGGACAAAATTTATGTAGCAAAATAAATTATCTGGGGCGTCTTGCCCCAGGCTACCCTACCTAAGCTAGCCGACGTGCTGTGAGGACTTACGCTCTTACAGCACGCTTTGTCAAAAGAAGTGGTGACCGGTGCTTATTCGGATTTTTAAAATTTGTACGTTTCAATGCCTCGTAGGTATAACATATTGTTTTCTTTAAAAAAAACTGCATAATATTATCAAAGTAACCTCACGGGCGTTCGGCGAGGCAGGCAATTATGTCAAAAGAGCTGACGAAGATGTGACGGGATAGGGCGAAGTAGCCGCCCCAGTATGTCGAGTATGAAAATATCTCATAAAACCGTGAGCTAAAGACATCATTGTGATTTTTCGTGTAAGGAAACCAATCATCAAAACATCACTGGCTTGGGCTTTATAAAGACGATTGGTTGCACCCCCAAGCGTCTAATCTTACGTAGGTAATGCGTTAGCCGTTACATTTAGCTTCCAAATAGGTACTGCTACCGCTACATAGTTTGCTCATGGTAGGTAGGTATTTGCTACAAAATGTAACACGACTCGCTCGATCTTCTTTGATGTTCCATCCACTCGACGAGCAAATCACGTATTCCCTTTTAGGTAAGGATACTGTTTCAGCATGCAGGCCTTCCTCCATTAGCATTACGGTAATTGCGAGCTGCTATCAAATATCTCGCGATCAATAGCCACGGGCCGCGACCGCCTACGAATATGGTGCGTCTCTTGGTGTATGGTGGGGAGGGAAGGAGTTGGGCTCACCTGGTTTTTGCTTGTGTAGGGATGGAATAGTAATAGGTTATTTATCAGTGCATTCCTTTTTATGAGTTATCCCGCGCCCTGATGGGGTTTGTTTATAACGCGACCTGGTGGGGGGGGGGGGGGGCTATTTTTTGCCCCCCCCCCCTCGTATCTCCGAAACTACTGGACGGATCCGCAAAATTCAAACGGCGTTCGAAAGGCCTGTCAAATTTGTCGAAGGAAACCAAATTTCATTGACCTCGGGGTCACCGATGACGTCACAGGTCAGGTCAAAGATGAAATGTTTCACCGTTCACGGGTCTTCTAGGGAATGCGCTATAACACCGAGGAAAACGCATTTTGTCGAAAATCAGCGATAGGGCGTCAATTGCCTAGTACATATGTTGCTATTAGAGGTAACTGACAATACCAGGTCACGTCACAGGTCACGTCACCAAGGGTCACAGGTCAGGTCACATGAGCCCAACTTTACTAAGGTTGTGTGATGCATGTTTTGTGGCCAATTTTGCATTTCCAACTCAAAGGTGTTGGTTATAAGACTATCAGGTACGGCTTAGGTCACTTTCTGGTGAAGTTCAGGTCAAGGTCAGGTCAAGGTCATGTCAAGGTCAGGTCAAGGTCATGTCAAAAAAGGTCAAATTTTAAAGTTGATAGTTTTGCATAAAATGGGTATTGATTCGATGCAGCTCGTCACGGGGGGGTCTAATGGTGGTCTTTGTTTTGCGCTACGGGGTCTAGAATTGCTAAAAATTGAGTTTGAAAATTTGACGTCATCAATTTTAAACAGTTTTTCGCTATAACTTCGCCAAAAAAGAGGTATCAATCTCAAATTTGGTATGTGGATGGAAGGCGGTAAGGACTATCACATATATTCCGGTTTTTGGGAAATTCAAAAAACTTTTTGGATTTGTCGATCATTATATCAAAAATAGTTATTTTTTTTTTATTTTTTGGGGTCAAAATCAAAACATTTCAAAAATCCGAGATGGCAGTTTTGTAGCCCTGTCAATTCTACAGCTTGTATGTCCTTATCATTTTTCTGTATTTGCAAAGCTATAGTCCTGACAGCTCTTCCCGCGAAACCCTTTTTTGGGTCGAAAACGGCAGAACATGACGTCACTCTGACGTCATTTCCGGCCAACCTATCATAGCCTTAAAAAAAAGGGTCACCATGTGTAAAATTGATGTCCAGGAGGGTACTGAAAGTTTGGTGACGATCGGCGCAGCGGATCTGGAGATTTATCGAAAAGTCAGGAGGGGGGGGGGGGCAAAAAATAGCCCCCCCCCCCCACCAGGTCGCGGGTTATGATCTCAAGCCATCTACATATGATCAGGACATCGGGTCAAGTTAAAATCGAGCCTCGAATCTGAAAACTACAATACTTAGAATTTTGAAACTTGTGAATGGCATCGCTCGCATCTCGTTTTAGTGAGATGCGGTAATTCTGTTCTCTCGCTGTGTTAAAAACACACAAATAAAATGTGTTTAATTATGTGTATATTTATCATCTGACACACCACCAAATAGCTCAGCTGTAACAACAACTATGGAAAGCGACCATCTGGCCCTGGATTATCATGACACCACCGGTGAATAGTCACGCCCATACATGCCCGATGCCTAGGTCAATTGCACAATTCACATCAACCTGCAGTACTTACAGTCTGACACAGAAAGAAAGCAAACAATCGACAATACAAAAGACGGAATCAGTCCTATGAGTGCATTTATATGGCAGATACTAGACTAATTCGGAATGCCAAGCCTCATATTGCCGTAACACGACAGCGAAAACAATGGTTCGAAAACGGATGGGACCAGTGGCAAATAGTTACGGTAACACAAACAGTGATATATTGTACCGATCGCCAAAACTTTACTGAATGATACATTTTCATTATTTTGTCGGGGATTAGGGAAGAACGCAACAGCACTTATCCAAGATCGTAGCAACCTGGCAGAAGACTCGAATGCAAGATTGCATAATTGATCCATGTAACAAATATTATAATGCACAACCTCTTTTCATCTATTCAGTCAGTCATTGATTTGAACAAAGGATAGCGCCGAGAAACGGGAGGGCCATCCTGAACCAATAACATGGACATAATCAAGCCAACGTATTCTTCTGCACCAATATTCAAACCACAAATCACATCCCCTAACAATCCAGACGCCACTCCCCCCTCCAATTCCGCTGACAAAGTTCCCACTGCCATCAGGGACAGGTGCGGGGCTCCCAGCCGATAGGCGCCGCCGGCACCACCCCCACAGGCCGAGGTCACACTAGCACGTGGCCTCGAGGTGCGGCACTTCCGGCTGCGGTGTGGGGCGATACTCCCTCAGCGGGGGGAAGGGGGGGAGGGGGCGCTAGGAGTGATGGAGGCTGGCCCTCACTCAAACTCCCATCAGAACTGGCCATGGAGTGGTGTGAAATGCCCAGTCATTTTTAGAAAATTGTCTAGTGGAGCTAGACTTGCCTCGTAGATGTGGATATATTCGATCACAGACATTACTGATAACTATGAATTTTCTTTTTAAATCAAATGCCAAGTCCTTCATTTCCTCGAAAAAGAGGTGAGAAATCCATAGGGAGGAGGGTGGCAGAGAAATGCAAAGAAAGCGACTATCAGCAATTGTTTTTATCACAGTTACCTAGCCTTCTATAAACGCCTGGCCCCTACACCGCACTATCAACTTCACAAAACCCTCATCAGGCACTCGCCATCACATTCAAATTGACTCTCAAATCTCCGCATCAAAATCATTTTCAAGCTCGGTCATTTCGCCTCCATCACTAGCTCTGAAGCCCAACAGCCATGCCAGGCAGTAGAGTAGAGTATCCCAGGCAGACAGACATACCCTCCGACCGCAGCCACCAGGCTGAGTCCCCCAGCCCGGCGGGGGTGACTCCCGACACTCACAGCGCCGTCTATTTGTCGCCCAGCACCTCGAACTTGACGTCGTGCTCAGTGAGGCGCTGGATCAGAGTCGAGTCGAGGAAGGCCGCGCCCGGGGAGTACACACCGCCCCTGTAGACAGACGGGAGGGGTTAGGGCCGCGACAGGTCGGCAGAGAGGACAGTGGAGGTGGTGTGGGAGAAAACGGACAGACACGAGGTAAGACAATAAATTGGTTCACCGTGCAGCATGACAGCTGACTGAAGTGAGTACTTACAAGTGAAGAGCCGCTATAATTACACCGAATTATCAGATAAAGCACCTGCTCATGTACTAATTCCAGCTACCATTGGATATTACAGTTCTTCTTTTCTTCAAAATAATCAAAGTTTAGAAGGCAATGTTGCATCCTTTGGAATGGACCAATGTTATCCAATGATGTAGCAGACAAGCTTCGTCATCCACATTATCGTGTACTGGTGAAGGCCGTTGGGCACTTACGTTCCGGGCATCTTGTCGGCCTCCTTCAGAATGGTGATGGCGCTCTGGACCAGGCAGATGGGGGTTGCGATGTAGCCACACTCCGGGCCAGACACCTGGCGGCCGAACGAGGAACTACTAGTAGCCGCACTTCAATCGGAAGGACAGATGACGAAGCGTTCTTTGCTCAGAAACAAATGGAGAACACGAATGCAGCGACCGGATCGCTCCTACAGCTAACATAGGCGCTAATCACTAGTTCATCACACCGATCCGTGCTTCTATCCTCAGGATACAGAAGTCCTTCTCCTCCACGCCGCAACCCCCTTCCGGGCTGGACAGGCAACTTTATCTCATGTGGGCTGCTCCCTTGGAGCGGCACCGCTGCTCCCGAGGGAGCGCACCCCGTAGCCGGGTGCAGTGAGTGCCTTGGGGCTGGGTGGCCTGTCCTCTGGACGGGCTCAGCCCCGGTGACTCACTAGGGTGCCTGCCCAGACCAATGTCTCCCCCTATATCCTATCATCCTCCCGGCTCTGAAATGGTCCCATTGCACCGAAAGGGCCTAACCCAACAAAACAAAAACAAAAAAATAATCACTAGTTGAACCCACCACCCATCTTTGATTCGTTACAACAGTTCTTTACACACCTCCCCACTACACCGAGCAGCCTTCTTACCCGGGCCACCAGCGACTGGTCCGGTTTCTCAGAGTGCTGCTCGTCACGCGGCGCCTTCTGCTTCCAGCCGCTCGCGACGAACGTCATCGAGAACGACGTCTCGGCCATCTGCTCCCGGGTCGGTCCGTCGTGGCTGACGGCGCCCAGCGTCATCGCGCGGGGGTACTGCGGGACAGGGGGGGACGGGTCCGGTTACTGGAGACGGTGGTAGAGGGGAGAGTCTGCAGATGATAATTGGAATAAATAGAAATTTTGTCCTGAACTATAACCTAAAATTATACGTGATCAACATATGTATCGGAATTAAGAATGTCACAGCTATTTCTGATCCCGTCACTCATTGCGACTAGCAAAAAGCCAAAGCTGATCGCTGTTGTACTAGCGTCTACAACAGGGCATCATACTATAGACTCCGTAGCGAGGAGATAAAGCGGCTGTCTCAGCGTCTGATAACCTACCTTTTCCAGCAGAGTGCGGCCGAACTTGAAGCTGGCCATGAGACCGAAGAAGGCGAGAAGGATGGTCACACCGACAGTCCTTAGCATACCGCCTGTCAGAGATACACACATGGGGGTTAGAGGATGGTAAAATGACGAGGGTGAACATCGTCAAGCTCTGAGGGTTTGAAGACGATGAACGTCTTGGGTTAGTTAGATGGACACAAGTGAACTTCAGCCATCAGCTATTTGCCGAAGATGAGAGTCAGGTAGATCAGCGCAGGTTCAGCAGTGTATGAGAAAACCATGTTGCATCCATGGGGTGAGCTTGTTGTTGCTTTGCAGCGTAAGAGAAGGATTGTGATTTTGTGTCTTACAGGAAAAAATTATCAACGGCAAAAAAATCACTTGCCATCTGACTCTGAGGCATCAGGCGACCGCGGTATTGAGCTTTGCGATTCAGGAGATCAACTGTTTATCAATTGAGCAAATGTCACCACGTGGCAAACCACTTTTCGGGAAGCAATACCGGCTTGATTGATATAAAGCACGTAACGTTGTTCTGACTATAGGCCAGCAGCCTGACATTTACACAAAAGGTTACAACACCAGTCATGTTTCTCAGCAATACTAACTATATGTCGAGCATAGATTGCACCATAACGCCATCTACACTGTTCCCCACCACACATTTCCATCCTCCTGTATATCCAGGCCATTCAATCGCACCTCTGCAACACATACCATACTTTGTGCTCTCTAGTCTCTACCCTAACCCCCGGGTCTACCAGCTTCTGTGCCACCCCCCCCCCCCCCCTCTTCATCAACCCCTCCCCCAATCTCTACTCCTCCGCCACCCCCTCTGTCACCCCCGGGGAGGGGGGGGGGGCGCTCACCAATGCCGACGTAGGGGCTGTACTGGATGTTGCGCCAGCCGCGCGTCTCGTAGTTGTGGAACACACTGCGCTGGACAACAGATTTGTCCGAGCCGAGGAACGGCAGGCAGTAGGCGCTGATCACGTCACTGTAGTGCAGGTTACCGCTGACGGCGTGAGAAAACGGAGATCAGCGAGCCAGTAATCGTTAGTGGATCGCGAGAGACGCCGTGAACTATCTGCTGATACATGACTGCTAATTTTGGTAGCCATCTTTATGGCTGCTAAATTCGGCAGTCATGCTTCCTTCTGTAGTACCGCACGGATTTCAGTTAAAACCCAACGTTTACAGCGAATGGATCAAAATGCCCGCCTTTTGAAGATCAAACACCTAGTCAAATCAGTCACTTCAATCACTTATGCCGAAACACAGCCAGTTGCCCAATCCTAGCTCTCCCCTTGTCCCAGACTCCAGCCTTGTCAACCCCACCCTTACCGGTTGGGCAGCTTGTGGTTGGAGCGAGGCAGACGCTTCCCAAACAGCTGCTTCCTCAGCGGCCCGAGCTCGTGGGCGTTGGCGAAGCCGTGGATGGCCGACTGGTAGGTGGCGTAGTGGATGCCGCGGTAGCCCTTCGCGCGACAGAGACAGAACGTTAGTGGTCTGATGTTTTCAGGTCTCTGTGCTAGTCCTATTCCTAATGGAGTTTTGATACACGCCGGTGTTGATGAAGCGAACTAGTTAAACCTTCTAATTAGCCACCAGGCACCAACTTTGGACAAATTTATATGAAGAATGATGTCAGCACTCAGACATTATAACTGTTACATTATTAGGATGGATTTATAGCGAGCTAGTTACTAGGTCATTGGCTCAAGCTTTATGTCCTGTTCGCCAAATAACGCCCAAAATCAACACACACCGAATCAACTCCATTTAAACGTCCCACCATCAACCATATCACAGTTTTTGATACGACACACCATACATTCAAAGAGTATCACCGAAAAGCAGCGCCTACCTTGGGTCCCGTCTGGACTTTGAAGTAGCTCTCGATACCGTTCAGGTCACCGTCGAACTTTTCATGGACGAAACAGGTGCCCATGTCGGCCGGAATCGAGTCGAAGCCGCACGCGCCGACCACATAGACGCCAGCCTTCTCTGCCGCCTCGTGGTACTTGAGCTGCATACCCTCCAGGAACTGGGGGCACGGGAGGGGTGGCGGTTAGAGTTTTGTGGAGATTTTAGGCAGGTTGGGCGGGGGTTGCATATCCGGTCAGTTATTTCATTGCAAGTCAATCATTGCCTAAATACTAATGAGGATATGGGATAGCGTATGCCAATAAATATTCATTATCAACTACGTTTGACGCGGAGCCAAAAGATGAAAAATAGTTAGAAATAACCGTCTTAAGTTTATACATTTTATGTCTCTAAACCTGTAATTCAGGCTTTTCTACGTCATTGCAAGGGATACTGAAGGGATTTGAAAGCTACTAAAACTGACCGTAATTGAAACCCCTAAGGCCCGTCGCTGCTCAGCTCCCAAGTGAGAAGTAAATTTCCTTTCCAAATCACCCGATTTCCAAACCACCTAAATAAACCTATCGAAAAAGAACGCCATGGCAAACCAACACGACATTCATATTACAGCGGCTGGTCGTTGTTTCGAGACACGGGACACGTGCGACTCGGGTCTCCGTGTCCGCCGCCGACAGCGGGCCTCACTCGGTCCGGTTCAACTCCCCGAGACAGGGAGGAAGGTCATGCATAAACAAGGTGAAAGCGAGGGGCCAGCTCGTGGCCGGCCGACTCAGCGGTCCGTGCGTCTACGGACGACTCGGGCGCAAAGTGCGATCACGGAGCGGACTTCGGCCCCGCAGCTGCTGATACCGATAAATGAATGACACGACAACTTCCGAGCAGGCTCGAACGAATACCCAGTTGTACATCGACGATGCGTTATAGGAGCAGCCGACAGTGCTTTTTTCACAGTCTCCCCAGATGTGACAGATAAGTCACATCGCATCAGCTGGCACGGCATTATAGGCACTAAGCAGGGAGGACTTTTGACAGGCAATAATGTGTATCTTTCCCTGTGTACCCTGGCGGAATATCGCATCAGCAGCGATGCATCAGCCGCGAACAGCGCAAATGGACGGCTGGGACGGAGCATCGCATTCCCTCTCGGAGCTGCCGATTCACCCCACCTATTTACCCATTATCTACGCTCGACTGTACGGGCACTCCCATCCACATGTGCGTCTACAGGGTAGGTGCGTCTCCTACACCACTCTACCCCGTGAGCCGGCAATGGTTCCCCGGCTGGTAAGTGATCAGGGGCTCGGTACAGGAGGGGCCGAGTCGGGACAGGTGATCAGACCGGTCCTAATGGGCCTCATCAGAGGCCGGGCGGATGACAGACACCTGTGGCAGGCCCATCATACCGGAACGGATACAGACAGGCGGCAGGAGGGCCTCGCGAGCCGGCGACGACCAGCCCACACACACGGTAAACAGTCCAGAGATGACCAGAACTCGACCGCACAGATAGTAACAAGCGCCGGGAGCGATAAAAACGTGCAGTCCTAGTAAGACTCAGCGGTATTGGCCACACATAAAACGATAACGCAATCGAACATAAATGTCAATACGGACAAAAGTCAAGCCACTGGTTCCATGAGAATATCGTGATGACTTATAACGCAGTATATGTGTTTCCTCCCTAACAAACTGAGAAATAAAGATAGTCTTAGTCATGTACTTCCAAAAACGACAAAATACCCTGTTCCAGAAAGCAAGGCGCCTATTGCATATGGTTCAACATGATCACCCACCTACGACAAGGCTTAGCTGCTAGAGCCGGTCATAAAAACTGGCATATGCCTTGTTGCACACACGCCAAATGTCACTATCATAAGAAGCTCGAGCTAAAAAAAAAACTTCGTCCCGCAAGAGCACACGATGAATGGAGCGACAAAGTGGGCTCTGATTAGCTCTCAGAAGGTCTTATTTCCCGCTGATATCAAGCTACCGGTAGCTAATCTCTGCTGTTGTGCAGCTTTCGCCCGTTATTCTCCGCGCAGGTCCCGTCTCTCTATGCTATTTCCGGTGATGAGTATCTCTCGCCAGCCCCTACCTGTGACTCTCCGCTTATATAAGCTTATATACACCTCTCACCGCGGCCCTCCGGTAACAAACAGCAACAGCTATCACCGGTTCTTGCGTGAGGCACTCCGCTAACATATAGCAGCAGCTCTCACCAGCCCTTACCTGGGGCTCCCCGCTAACATATAGCAGCAGCTCTCACCAGCCCTTACCTGGGGCTCGCCGCTGATATCCACTGTGCTGGCGCCGTTGTTGACACAGGCCTTCACCACCTGCTCGCCGTAGAAGCGGTACTGCAACACCATGGGGTGAGGGGAAGAGGGTCAGCCCGAGTCTCTGTGGGGGAGTCGGGTATGCCTGTCCAATTTTCATACGGTGAAGAAGCAGAAACAGAGGACAAAGAGTGGACATGCCGCAGCATTATCAAATAACATACCTAGTCCAAGAATTACAGCGATCAAATTCATCCATAATAATTTTCACGATGGTTGAGATTCACTCAGATCTTTAATCAACCTTATTTCCCATAACATGCAATCTTAGAAAATATATGTATTTTTCAAATTAGTAGGTACGTGCCAGTGCAGAGAAGGTACAGCACGAAGCTGGAACAATGAAGCTCAATGAATCGATAAATGATTATTGTAAAAAAAAAACATAGAGTGAAAACAGCACGCCCGGCGCTTATCTGGGCAGACAGAAGTCCTAATCGCATTCACTATCATCGGTCGCCCCTCCAGACCGTTGGCCAGGCCCTCACCACCATATCAGGCGAGATAGGGCTGAGTGGAACAGCCGAGTATCAAGCATCGCTCAATGCCGGGTACGACGAGGCATGATTTAAACGCACGTGTGTAGTGGAACTAGATTTTAGGACGACACGTAGTACCTACCTAAATGAGAACAGCTTGTGTTCTGTTGATGCTTCTCAAGGAGAGACGAATAGACAACAAATAAATACAGTTCGGAAACGATAGCTATAAGTGTACAAGTGACCTTTGCAGCTCGTTATAGGCTCGTAACAATCAAACTAAATATCTAATGACGTACGTTTCATTCTCAAAACTTCTTATCCGATCTTATTCATCTGCAAATCTTCCGCTAAATGTCAGCAAGGAAAGCTCCATAAGCCGTATAAACTTAATAAGGTCAATGGTTATATCAAACATTCGTTTGGTTTAGCCACGCCCATCAACTGTAAGCACTTCTCATTTGCGTCACGATCGCAGCTCCTCTCCACCAGCTGCGGATCCGCCCCCGATGACGTCACGACACCCACGCTGACGTCACAGAGGGTACTCACCGGTCCGACGCAGTTGATTACCACCTTGGAGCGGCTGGCCATGCGGTCCAGGCTGTCCTGGTCGCTGACATCGGCCACCAGGATCTCGACGTGCTCCAGACTGCGGCCTGCTCAGAGGAGGGAATTGAACATTTAGGGCATGAAATAACATTGAATGGAACATCAGAGAATGGAACATTCGCCATCCCTATCCTCAAAGGTCCACATCAAATCAGGGAATGTCAAAGAGATACACCCATCAAGATAGCATGCTCTTAAATTGAAAATACAAACAAATATAATATGTAGATAATCCAGACCCAAATCTCAGATTAACAAGAAATAGGTAGGCCCTGAAAATGATAGCATGCAGGTATGCATGACCACTGACCAATGACCTCCCACTCCATTATATCAGTTACTCAATCACAAAACTTCCACACTAATCAGCCATTTATTGACTCACCCGTCTCTTTGGCCGCCTGCTGGCGGATCTTCTCCAGTTTGGCGCGAGACCGGCCGGCGATACCCCAGGACAGGCCAGCATTCTCCGTCTCGATGCGGGCGATCTCCTCCACGACAAACTGGCCGGTGAAGCCGGTGGCGCCAAACACCACCAGGTCCAGGCGGTCTCCTGCTGTGGCCATTGTGTTCTGCGTGTGCTTCACTGGTGGTGCGCGCAGCTACCTGGGGAATGAGGGAGGGGTCAGCAATGGGCAGAGGGGAGGGTGGTGGCCAGGGGAAGTCATGGGGAGGGGAGAGCAGAGCATGACCTTGCAGTATGGACTTGCCCGATGGTTTGAATTTGAATGCTGCATTGAAATGTGTCGGGCATTGTATAAGTATGCATTGTACCAAAAATGGATTACCGTCGACATGTTTGACGTAACAAGCGGATTGCGGCAAAATTTTGGGGCGGCGGCTGACGTAACTTAGCGACAAACTAAGGACTTTCGGCAAATGGTGTGTATTGTCATGGTTCGGTATACGTTGCAATTAACATTTTGGGGGAAGTTTGTTGGCTGAGGGAGCTGAAGAGAAACACAATTTCGCATGCAGTACAGTGTAATGATAGGAGTTGAGTGCTTTGGATTATTGTTATCCAGTGTTGATGTCAAGTTGAGTGATATTCCAGATGATGACATGTCCTGTGATTGAAGGCCTCAGTAACGCACAACAAAAGACTGCTGCAGGAGGCCGAGGGAAAGAAAGCCAACACCAAGTTAACCCCGGACCCCTGGCAGATATGGGTAGTGCATGCTTACAAGGGAGCTGGGCAGCTAGCACACTGCACAGCTGAATGGCTGCGCCACGGGCCTGGCACTCAGCTCGGCAGCAGGTACCTAGCAGAGGTGAACGTAAAGAGGATGTGCTAAATGGGTGATGCCTGGTGAAGTAGGTACCCAAATGCATCATATTTGTGTGCCATATCAATGTACTTGACAGTGATTCTCCTTCTATTTGTAATTTGGAAGAACTTGCAATGGAAACCATTTTTGTTCAATGCTTTTTAGCCACTAGCCAGCCAGCCTCCTTCTTAGTTGTTATCAAACTTCTTAGCATTTATGGTATAGATCAGCATATGTATGTACCTACCTATGTGCTCTAATGATATGGTATAATGGTTAAAATTTGGTAAAAATAAACTTTAATTTTCAAGCAAATAGTGCCAAAATTGAATAAATTTTGCCCAAAAAACATCTGCACTTACAGGGTATGAGACCCCGAGGCATCTGGAAGAAAGAATGTGTGGAATTTTTCCAGACTGGAGTCTGGACACTAACCATTAATGAGGACACAGGATGCACAAAAAAAAAATCACAGCACTCACACTGGGAGATTGAGATCCATGGGGTGCCAGGCAGGGCCACTCAGGGCATCAACTCAGTCCCAGCCCACAGGATTAGTATCCAAATCTGATGTTATATAGATGTTATAGATGTTATTTTTCTTCTTGAGAAGGAAAACCTTAGTTTTTAGCAGAAAATAGCCGAAGCTACACAGCGTAACACAAGAAGATACACAAGAACGATACTGATAATAGGCCAGTCAATAGGTACCAACGCCATTTGCTAATTGAATGAATTTGAAGGGCAATTTTACAGGAACTACATTAATCGGGAGATGTGAAACACCGGGTAAAATAGCATTGCTGCAGCCAAAATAAAGTATGAACAATAAAGTATGAACAACAAACAATAAAGTATGAACAGCAGAACAGGCGCCGTACCTGTCACACGCTCGGCCAGAGAGAGAGAGAGAGAGAGATCCAAGCGAGAGCCACCCAAGCGATCCAAGGCTATATGTAGAACTCCGAGAGATCAAGTGATTCACGCGAGAGAGCGCCGCGAGCTTTTTTTTTTTTTTTTTTTTTTTTTGCTCGGTCGGCCTAGTGCCATACCCGAGCAGGGGGCAGTTACTCCGGCAATTTTCGCCGGGCAGCAAGTCTTACGTTAAACCGGTTTATGTGAAACCGGTAGCAAAAACAACGTGGGATCCTATCTTAATGTGGAATCAAAGCTAAGGGAGGTACTTACGTGTATAGCCAAAGAGCCGAGATGTCTGGAGTCGCAAACACAACAGTGGGAATGACTTTTATTAACAATACATAATAGACATGAACACTTGTGAGCTGGTGTCAGTGTAATGGAGCCGGGAAGCTTTCATCGCACTGACAGAAGGTATAAGACCTTCTAGGCTCCAGCCCCCCGGCGGGGCCTTGTTGTGGGGTGTAATGGTCGGGAGAAAAAGTCCTAAATAATAAAAAACCCGACGCCTAACGCAAAGGGCAAAAACCTCGCACCTAAGCCAAAACGGCGCGAGGGAAAAAGCCCTGTAACCGCGATTAATTAATGTGTGAGTTTGGGGGTGAGCCGGGAGACGAGGGCTCTGATTAGCGTTTTAGGGGCGGTAGCCGCGGCCCTAACACGCTAAAGGCTCTTGATGATCCGAGCGTCGGCGAGAAAGACGAACAGAAGGTCGTGGATATCCGGATGAGTGTCGCCCAGGAGAGTCGGAAGGTCGAGAGAGAGTCCATGTGTGTTAATGTATTGTACTATATGTCTGCGGTGTTGGTGTAGGTGTGGGCAGTGGAGGAGGAAGTGTGAGATGGTGTAGCGTGGGTGGTCGCGGCAGTGGTGACATATGGGTGGAGGTGCTCTGTCCAGGATGTAGTTGTGGGTGAGTTGTGTGTGGCCGAGCCGGAGCCTGGCTAGGACTCTCTCTTTGATCCTTGTGTTTTGATGGGAAGAGTAGAAATGGCAAAGTTTCGGTTTAATGGAGAAGAGATGTGGTGTATGATCATCTATCCAGCATTTTTGGCGGTATCTCTGGAAGGCACGGAAGAGCGAAGACAGAAAATCCGGAAGGGGGAGAGCGAGATGATTTCGAGATGGGAGATGAAGACCTTCTTTGGCTAGCTTGTCCGCTTTTTCATTCCCCTGTATTCCAACGTGGGACGGAATCCACAGGAGAATGACGTGTTTGTTTTCATCGGTAAAGCCAATAATCATCTTTTTTATTTTATAAACGATTTCGTTTTTTTTCCATTTTTCTGTGAGCTATTGCCTTTACCGATGAAGCTGAGTCTGTGCAGATCACAGCCTTTTCTATGTTTTTCGATGAGACATATTTGAGTGCTGAGTGAATGGCTATCAACTCAGCACTAAATATGCTATGGTCGTCGTGTAGCCTACTTGTTTTGTTATGATGGTCAGATGTGACAGCGGCTGCCGTCCTCCCGTCACAAACTGAACCATCTGTATATATGTATGCATAGTCTTTATGTTCTTCTTTATGCTCATAGAAAAGTTGAATGCTTTCTTCTTTTGTGACTTTTGATTTTGCCTCTGCGTACAGGAATGCAATATTCTCTATGGCTGGCAGAAAGAAAGAAGAGATGGGTGGCCGATGAAAAATAGATGGAAAATCCAACTGGAAATCACTGAGTGTCCTTTCTATGCGATAGGCGATTATCGGGTATTTGAGTTGGGCCGTTGTGGGAGGGTCGTCCGTATATCGATTGGAGACAATGCGGTGCGAAGGCGAATAAGGGGACAAGAAAGTGCGCGCATAGAAGCAAAGGAGTTGGAGTTTACGGCGGTGAGAGAGAAGAGGAATATTACATTCTGCGTGGAGAGCCTGATATTTGTGGTGCATTGGGCTCCTGTAACTATACGCAGGGCCTTATTTTGTATAACTTGAAGTGATTCGATCTGATTAGAAGCTATATCATCAAATAGAAAACTGTTGTAATCCAGGATAGGACGGATTAGGGAAGTGTATAGGTTAAGGAGGGTGCTGAGATCAGCACCCCAATCCTTTCCTGCTATACACTTAAGTATGTTGAGGCGCCTAGTGCAACGCATTTTAACGTCTTCAAAGTGATGTTTAAAGGAGAGTCTACTATCTAGTGTGATGCCGAGGTATTTGAACGTTTTAACGTATTTGATAGCTTGGTTCTTTACTTTAAGTTCGGTATCAAATTTAAAACGGGTTTTATGGGAGAATATAAGTGCTACTGTTTTGCTGGGCGACAAGACTAGGCCCCATTTATCGCACCAGCTATGAATATCCTCCATTGCGTTTTGAACGGAGGCAAAAGCCGAGTCAATGTTTCTTCGCGTTACCCAAATGGCCACATCATCGGCAAAAATAGAATAAGGCTACTAGGTGGGTTTTGAAAAAGGTCGTTAATCATAATAAGGAAGAGGGTTGGGGAGAGGACACTGCCCTGAGGGAGGCCGTGATCCTGATTAAGATTGGGAGAAAATGTGTTACGCCATCGTACGTTAAATGTTCTATCTTTGAGGAAATTAGAGATATAATGGGCCATGTGGCCGCGAATACCTGTCTTATGAAGTTTGATCAGAAGGGCTTGTTTATTTACTTTATCAAAGGCGTTTTGAAAATCAATGAAAACTGCAAATGTATACATGTCATTTTGGAAGCCCTTCTGGATGTCATCAATGAGGTGGACTATATTGTCTGCCGTCGAGCGGCCGGACCTAAATCCTGTTTGATGTGGAGAGAGGAGGTAGTTACCTTCTAGATATGCCCTAATCCGTCCATTGACCATATATGTTCTGTCAATTTAGCAGCGCAACTGGTTAGGGATATAGGTCTATAACTAGAGGGGGAGGAGGGTGGTTTGGAGGGTTTAAGGATGGGGACGATGGTACTGTTTCTCCAGCTCTCGGGGTACAAATTGTTTTCCCATAGATTATTGATTACTATCAAAAGGTTTTCAAGGCCGGATAGGCTATCTGATCCGGCCCTACCGACGCTTCACCACATCGAGATATGGCGTGTCTAAGTTCGAACAAGTCAAAGTGCTTGTTATAATTTTCAGTATTTGCTGAGTCAAAGGAGAGGGTGTCGAGTGTTGTGTTAAAGCTGTCATGTTGTACTTGTGTGTATTGTTGAGCAGAAGATATGCGTGCGTAATGTTGGGCGAATTGTGTCGCAACTTGAAGGGGAGTGGTGTAGTGGGTGTTGTTAATGTAGAGATGAGGAATTTTGTAAGTTGTGCTGCGCCTTGTCGAAAAAACTCTAACTAGCGACCAGATTTTAGAAAGGGGAGTAAATCTATTAAAGCTGTTAGAGAAGGAGTGCCATCCTTCTTGTTTTGCTTTAAGTATTATTTGTGAAGCATCATATCGGGCCTTCCGGAGGGCATTTTCATGGTAATCGCAAATACATTTGTTAAAGACTCGTAAGGCACGCTTCCGCAGAGCTACAGCTCGATTGCAGTCAGCGTTCCACCAAGGGGCAGCTTTGTTTTCACGTGGGGGGTGGGTATGGGGAATATTTTGGTGAGCAGCAGCGAGAATCACGTTTAAAAAGGTGTTGATGTCAGGGGGAGGGGTGGGAGTGTGTTCATCTATATGTTTTTGAAAGGAGGCCCAATCAGCTTTCTTAAAGTTCCAACGAGGAAGAAATGTAAAATTGCCTTGTCCTGAAGGGACATTAAGTTGATAGTTAAAATGGTCGCTAAACAGTGTATCATCTCCGACGTGTTGAGTGAAAAGTGTCGCGGTGTTAGTGTCTGTGAAGGCCAAGTCGATGACGGAGTGTATGACTTGACCTTGGTTGCGTCTGGTGAAAGTGGGTGTGCGGTTGTTAATGCAAATGAGATCAAGTGAATCCATTATCTTATCAATTAGTGTTCCGCGCGCGTTGTTCGTTGTTGAGCCCCAGGATCTGTGGTGGGCATTAAAATCTCCTAGTATTAGGCAGGGGTGGGGAAGCTGGACAAACAATTGGCGGAGTTCAGAGGAGGAAAAGCGGTGGCTTGGGGAAAGGTACAGGGAAAGGAACCAAGCAAGCCAAGTTTGCCGCCTACCGCCTCGGGGCTTTTCGTGCGTCATTTTGTTTGAAGTCCAGTTTTGACAGCTCAAGGCAAATACCCCACAAAACAACCACAGTGTGATAAAAATGTAGTGTATAACTATTTTGCGTAGGGCGCTTGACGAAAAGCTTGCAAACGCGCGGCTAATGCGAGCCGACATACGCCTAATCGCGATTCCGGCCAAACATGTCTCGGAAAGTAGGTCACAGGTCAAAGGTCATTTGGGTCATGCAATTTTCAGGTTAGGTGTAAAATTGATCAATGCGAGGGTACTAAAAGTTTCGTCGCGATCGGGCGATTTTTACGCGAGTTATTCGCAACAAACCTTGGGGGGGGGGGGGGGGGGTGCATCATCGCATCACCAGGAATCCACCATCACCATCCCCCCCCCTGTGCCGGCGAGGGTTAACCCACGAGTTGCTGGGGGGAGGCGTTAAACGCCCCCACTTCTTTCGCTGCGCTATAGCATAAAAACGGCGCGCGGCATCAGGTGCGTCAAATTTTGAGTACCTACCTCTAGGGAATTGATTGAAGTTTATTGTGACAAAGCTTCTATCGGCGGATGGCAAGACGCCATATGGGCGACAGCAAACTTCCTGTTCTGTGTGTGGCAGCCCGTCTATACCTATTACTGTTCATTCTAACCTAATTACTGCTAAATGTCAAGAATAATTAGGTACATCAATTCCGGTAGCAGCTGATTTTGTCGAGTGTGTGATGCAGCGCTCGTCTAGTGATCGCTTACAATCATGATTTTAATTCGATTATTCGTAGTTACGAGCGATCAAAGCGCTGTCCAGCTCAGCTGAAATTAGCGTGATCCTCAGTCGGCATCCCTCTCAGGGGTTCGCCAGCGCGGCGGCCGATGGAAGGCGGGCGCAGGCGGCTGTCCGGCACGAGGAAACCGTCAGTTCTGGCCGGGATGGTGCAGTCTGGACATAACGCGACACGTCAGCCTGTGATTTTTTGTTTGGTTCGTTCATGTATGATGCAAATGCTTACACCTAAATAACGATATTATAGCCATAAGTTAGCCAATGCATCTACCATAGATAGCCTCTATGCATCTACCTACACATGATTTGAAGCAACAAAACCTACCAAACACAAGGGTGGCTTCACGATCTATAATTACTTAATCTTGATTACAAATTCGAAATGCCATCTCTAAATTGAAGAGTTAATTTAACCCGCGCCGTGCTGGGGGGGGGGGCGTTTTTACGCCCCCCCCCCCCTCAGGTTTTTCGCGAATATCTAAAAAACGGCGGCGCGCAGCGCCGCCGTTTTTGGTACACGTGTTCCTACATCATTTCCGCACATGTTGTGAAAATTTCAGACCTAGGCCGTTCAAGGTCAGGTCACCAGGTCACGTCAAGTGACCTTACCTCAGAAAAAGTTCAAAGGCTCGCTATAGCTACACCGACTGAACGATCACTTTGAAACTTTCAGCGATTGATATGAGTAACAGTATGTATAAAATGTATATCTCGGATTTTTGATATCTGTGACCTAAGGTCAGGTCAATTTTGCGACCTCTCCATTATAAGTCAATGGGAGAAAATTGAAATGCGCCTCTTTTGGACGAATATCGTTCAAAACGCTCTCAAACATCGGTTCATAGGTAAACATGACACACTGAATAGGAAAAATGCACCTGTGACCCCTCTGTGTGCCCCTGAGGTCATCTCAGGTCATGAACGGTCGCCAGCAGTTTTTTGGCTATAACTTTTGATAGAGACGTGCTAGAGCGGTGAAAACACGTCAGATGTGTTCAGCTCGACGATACGGATCGACTGATATGCAACATGACCCTTTTCGGTCAGGTCATGACCTTGACCTGAGGTCAAATTTTCAAAATGACCTTTCAAGGTCAACAAATAGTTCATTCGACGCGTCTCGACGAGAGGAACACGATTCTGGCAAAAGTAATGTCATGGCGCTTATGAGTCAAAAGTTATTGACGAAAAAACGTTTTTCGTAAAAACGGCTATTTTTGGAGTTTTTGCCCTCTGGAGGCTAAACCGTTGACCTGAGGTCAAATCTGAGAACATTACTCAGAAAGGTCTGTAAAAGGGCTATCGAATGCGCTTTTCCGCGGCGCTGTAGCTCTATCGGTTCCCGAGATAGCCGTTGGCAGTTTCCAAAATGTTGAAATAGTCAACATTTTACCTTTGGTGACCTCTGGTGACCTGACCTTTGACCTGACCCAAAAAATGACCGAAGTGTTTTCGTCCTTATTTTTGACGCTCTTTCGATTGCCGCTTACCGCGTGTCGCTACGTGGCCCAGGAGCCGAGTTAGACGGGGGGGGGCGTGAAAACGCCCCCCCCCCCCCCAGCACTCGGCGGAAAGTTCAGGCCACCAGCACGGCGCGGGTTAATTGTACGCTTTCAAAAACAATTACTCAATGACTGTCTTAACTTGAACCGCGCATATATTTTCGAATTACATATTGCACAGTGCAATCTATCATGCCTATGATAGTTAAAACCCGCGCCCCGTGCCCGTAGGGGAGGGGGGCCGAAACGGCCCCTCCCTGTCCTTTTCCGTCGATATCTCCTGAACGGCTGGACTCTGGAGATATCGCCACCAAACTTTCAGGACCCCTCCGGGCATCAATTTTACACATTGTGACCAAAAATTTTCAGAGGCTATGATAGGTTGGCCACAAATGACATCAGAATGACGTCATGTTCTGTCATTTTCGACCGAAAAAAGACCTTCGCGAGAAGACCTGTCAGGCCTACAGCTTTAACCCGCGCCCTGCTGGGGGGGGTGTTTGAACACCCCCCTTGTGGTTTTTCGCGAATATCTCAAAAACGGCGGCGCGGAGCGCCGCCGTTTTTGGTACACCTTATCATACATCAATTCTACACATGTTGTGAAAATTTCAGACCAAGGTCATTCAAGGTCAGGTCACCAGGTCACTTGAAGTGACCTCACCTCATAAAAACTTTCAATGTCTGTCATAGCTACACCGAGTGACCGATCGCTTTGAAACTCTCAGCGATTGCTAAGAGCAATAGCATGTACAAAATGTATATCTCAGAATTTTGATATCGATGACCTAAGGTCAGGTCAATTTTGCGACCTCCCCATTATAAGTCAATGGGAGAAAATTGAAATGCGCCTCTTTTGGATGAAAGACATTATAAACACTCCCAAACACCGAATTACAAGTGGTTTAGACACACTGAACTTGAAAATGGTGTCCGTGACCCTTGTTTATGCCCTGAGGTCATCTTAGGTCACGAATGGTATCTAACAGTTTTTCGCAAATAACTTTTGATAGAGGCATGCTAGAGCGATGAAAACTCCTTAGATGTGTTCAGCTCGACGATACGGATCGACTGATATGCAACATGACCCTTTCCGGTCAGGTCATGACCTTGACCTGAGGTCAAATTTTCAAGTTGACCTTTCAAGGTCAAGTTATAGTTCATTCGATGCGTCTTGACGAGAGGAACACGATGCCGGTAAAAGTAAGCTCGTACAAGGTTAGGGTCAAAAGTTATTGCAGAAAAACTGTTTTCGAAAAAATCGGTTATTTTTGAAGTTTTTGCCCCCTGCAGGCAAAACCGTTGACGTTAGGTCAAATCTGAGAGAATCACTCAGAAAGGGCGTTAATAGGGCTATCGAATGCGCTTTTCCGCGGCGCTGTAGCTCTATTGGTTCCCGAGTTATGCGTTGGCTTCTTGGAAATTTTCGACATTCGACCTGGAAATCGGCGAAATTTTGCCTTCAATGACCTCTGGTGACCTGACCTTTGACCTTACCAAAAAATTGACCGAAGTGATTTCGTCATTATTTTTTACGCTCTTTCGAACGCCGCCTTCCGCGTATCGCTACGTGGCCCAGGAGCCGAGTTACAAGGGGGGGGGGGTGTTCAAACACCCCCCCCCCCAGCAGGGCGTGGAAATCCAGGACCCCCAGCAGGGCGCGGGTTAAAGATACAGAAAAATGATCAGGACAGAAAATGTGTAGAATTAACAGGTCTACAAAACTGCCATCTCGGATTTTTGAGATTTTTGAGTTTTGACCCCCAAAAATCAAAAAAGCATTTTTTATATATTAGCCAAAAAATCCCAAAAGTATTTTGAGTTTCGAAAAAAAACCAGAATATATGTGATAGAACCTACCGTTTTCTATCTACATACCAAATTTCAGATCGATACCTCCTTTTTTGGCGAAGTTATAGCGAAAAAACCGTTCAAAAATGATGACATCAAAAATTTTAAAACTCAATTTTTGGCAATTCTAGACCTCGTAGAGCAGAACAAAGACCACCATTAGACTCCCCGTGACGAGCTGCATCGAATCAATACCCATTTTAAGCAAAAATATCAACTTTGAAATTTGATCTAATTTGACCTGACCTTGACCTGACCTTCACCAAAATGTGACCCAGGCTGGCCCCAAAAGCTGTCTAACCCACATGATCGCATTTGTCATGTAAAATGGACCATAAAACATGTATCACACGACACTTTCATATTGTGACCCCCGGTGACCTGACCTCGCTGTGACCTGACCTGGTATCAGTGACCTCAAATAGTAAAGTTTGTGTTTGACGAACAATGTACCATCGATGGTTTTAAATAAATTACCAATTTACTCGATTTCACAACACATTTCTTGAAATGCCTGTGAACGGCGAAAATCCGACCTTTGACCTGACCTGTGACGTCATCGGTTTGACCTAGGTCAATGAAATTTGGTCACAAGGTAGTTCGCCGGTGGGGCTATCGAACACCGTTTGAGTTTTGAAAATCGGCCGGTAAATTTCCGAGATCTTAGGGGGGGCGGGGCCGAAACGGCCCCTCCCCTACGGGTGGTAGGGTCCGCCGATAGCCCTACGGGGCGCGGGTTAAACATCAATTAAAAAATATATTTGAGCATTGTTAATTTCTTATCGTGCATATGCAGCTCAATGCACTAACCCGTTGAACACATTACCTTTATTAAAGTTCCCAAACGACGTTGTGTGTAGTTTTTGTTGCTCAGTCACTTCGTCTTTCAGTTCAGCAAAGACGCCATTTCTAATTTGTGCAGCGTCAAAGTCTGCCAACGGTCTCATCAGGGGCGACGTCGCGAGGCAATACAGGTCGTGGCGGCCAGGTCAGGCCATACCAGAAAAACAACACCTGCCGCTCGCATACGTTTTTATTATCCAAAACAAGATCGTAAAGTGCGAAAATCGCGTCGTTGGCATGCCGGGATGACCACACGGGCCGGAGTTCGGTGCGAAGGTATTCAAACGGCCCCATTGAGGGGCGCGGGAACACCGCGGGTGTCCGCGCCCAATATTCTTGTAGCCGAGCCTCGGTCGCCACTGCTGTAGAATGACGCTGACGTCGCTGTTAATTCTGTGAAAAAGGCACGATTTGTGGGCCATAAAGTGATTGACTACATAGTTGAATACAAGTGAAAAAGAAAAGGCGCAAGACTAAGGATCCTCAAACCGATTTATATCATTCTGCTGACAGCTGATAACTAACTCAATTAAATGAGCGAATTTGCTTGCATACTACATAGGATTGCATTTATCATTAGTTAATCTAATTTCAAGATCATGTGGCATTTCTGTTTGATTTTTTTTCTATCGTTTAGAGTTCGCAACAAGACAATTACAATAAACGTATTCACCAGTCATTCCACAATACATTTGGTCTTATGGCAATGGGGCCGCACGTTATTATTCTAATGTACATATAGCCGGCTTCCCTTATCACATTGATCTGTGCGGTTTGATCTCCTCTGAGAGGCACTGCCTGCCTCACGGCCCAACTCTGGAAGTAGTCTCCGTTTATCGGGGCCATTCAGGCCGGGCAGGTTTCACTGGCTCGCCTCCAACTCCGCGGCCACTTTGGTCGTCATCTGGCCTCGAGTGCCCGCAAACTTGCCACCGGCTTTGCGCCACCATTGCGGAATATCGTTGCCAGGTGAGGGGCTGCTTAGAGTTGCCACACTTGGTCCCTGCCTTTGGAGATATCCTCTGAGAGAATCGTGTACTGGGAGCTGGAGGAGCGCTCAACTGAATGTATGCAAAGTTGGGCTACAGACGGCGATGCTCTGAGTGCGCTTCAGTTCGATTTCTCGACGATGCTTGATCGGATCGGGCCTGACGTTGTTTGATACCTGGTTGGAATTCCTGTCATCTTCAGTCCCTGGCGGCTCCGAAGTCGCCGCTTAGCAGGATGGCTTCATCGTCTCAGATGGCCTCGTCTTCTCGTGAAGTACATCCTGAAGTGATATCAGCCGCTGGAATTGACGCATCTGTTATTCATACCGCCAAAGCGAAGCATGCTTTAGAGTGAGTCAGTCTGCCTTCAAAATTGATGTTCCGTATCGTCACGCATCACGATGGCTTCCTGTAAGACACCGTGTCTGAGCATCACAGCATCGAGTCCGCCGACGCTTAGTTGACGTTTTGCTAACACGACAGATCCGGCCGCCGACTGGTATTGACCACAGCGACACAGCCGCTTTTCAGCGCGCCGAACGGTCGCCGCTCGGACAGGTCTGCTTAGATTGCGGAAATACAACTCGGCCAGAGCCAAGCCTCGCTGAGAGCCGCCTCTATTCGCCAGCGATAATTTGAAACCAAAGTTGTTCACGCTCAGGCGCCCGTCCACAACAGGAAATGAACAGCAATCTTTGGGCAGATCTGCCGGCCACAAAACCGTGCTAAGAGGCATTGCGTTCCGTCTCGGAATAGTTCAAGGTTTGTTTGGCTGAACGCTGGAGGTGATGATTTAACGTTAATGTTTGATGACATTTAATTTTCAATAGAGGTGGCAAAATTTGGACACGAGGACCCGGTCCAAAGAACCAGTCTGGACCCATATGGGTCCAGACCGGTTCCTGGAAATTTTTATGACGGGCCCAACCGGGTCCTACCATAAGCTATACATCTTGCACACTACACATTATTGCAAAATATGAAGTGAATGTTTCTTTGCACACAGTAGCTCATGAGTATTCCCAGTGGGAAATAGGCTGTTTTACATGACGCAACTAATGATACCTACAAGTAGTTTGTATTAATTGACTTTTGGGGAACGGGTCCAACTGGTTCCGATTCCAACTAAGACCGGGTCCGACTGGTTCCAGAAATGTCCAGCCGGGTCTGGTTCGAGTCTGGTTCCCAAAATTTTCATCTTTTGCCACCTCTAAGTTTCAAGTATAAGTATTCAAATAGAAACTGTGGCTGAAATAAAAAATTAACCCGCGCCCCGTTGGGCTCTGCCGAGCAACGCGCCCGGTTGGGGGGGGGGGGGGGCCATTTTGGCCCCCCCCCTAAGATCTCGAGAACCACGCAACATAGCGACAAGCGGTAAACGGCGTTGGATAGCCCCAACGGGGAACTACCTTGTGACCCAATTTTATTGACCTAGGTCAAACCGATGACGTCACAGGTCAGGTCAAAGGTCCAATTTTCACCGTTTACAGGTACTTCAAGAAATGCGTTGTAAAATCGAGTAAAATGCATTTCATTGAAAATCATCGATGGGGAAATGTTCTTCAAACACATATTTTGCTATTTGAGGTCACTGATACCAGGTCAGGTCACAGAGGTCAGGTCACGGGGGGTCACAATATGAAAGTGTCGTGTGATACATGTTTTATGGTCCATTTTACATGACAAATGCGATTATATGGGTCAGGCAGCCTTTGGGGCCACCTTAGATCACGTTTTGGTCAAGGTCAGGTCAAGGTCAGGTCAAGGTCAGGTCAAATTAGGTCAAATTTCAAAGTTAATATTTTTGCATAAAATGGGTATCGAATCGATGCAGCTCGTCACGGGGAGTTCAATGGTTGTCTTTGTTTTGCCGTACGAGGTCTAGAATTGCTAAAAATTGAGTTCAAAAATTTGACGTCATCATTTTTGAACAGTTTTTTCGCTATAACTTGGCCAAAAAACGAGATATCGATCTGAAATTTGGTATGTATATAGAAGAGCGCTGGGACTATCACATATATTCCGGTTTTTTTGAAATTCGGAAAATTTTTGGATTTTTTCAAAGTTTTTCTAAAAAAATCAATTTTTTGATTTTTTGGGGGTCAAAAACCAAAAATTTTGAAAATCCGAGATAGCAGTTTTGTAGCGCCGCCTTTTGTCTACTAGACCATATAAAGAACTTTGAAATTGCTTGATAACTGTAGATTTGGTGAGCGTTTCAAGATTGCATGTTTTTTGCTCATTTTTGCTCGAACATGACCTCAGTTTGACCTCAATAACTCCTGACCTAAGGTGACCTAAGACTTGAAATTTGGTGTGAAGGTGTCAAATTGATGCCCGGGAAGGTACTGAAAATTTGGCGGCGCTGCGCGCCGCCGTTTCCTTGCTATTCAGGAAAAACCACAGGGGGGGGGCCAAAATGCCCCCCCCCCCAACGGGGCGAGGGTTAAAATAACACGCCACCGCATACACGTAAACGGGAAAGAGCTAAAAATAAATGCACTTAAATCCATCTCGAACGCACGCTTGTCAAGGCTAAATTACAATAGCCATGATGAATCATAGTAAAAAGCTTTCAAATATCATTTTGATTCCTCGGGAAGGCTGCCCATTCCCCGACATTCGCCTGTTTTCTGGACCACCAGTCTGAGGCGACTGCAGCCCTTTGCGGGCGAAAATGAAAAAGATAGCCCAAAGTGTCATAAATCACTGAACAGGCTCGCGCCTCAAGTCGCCGGCCAAAGGCAACGATAACTCAGTTTAGGCCAGAGCTCACTCCAGCTGGTTTTAAGCGCTCCATTTTTCATCGGAACAAACTCATTTCGCGCTGAATGTTCATCAAACGGCTCGGCCGTGCATAACTAATTGCAGAATCAACAAAGTCAACCATTAAAAAGAGGAGATGAAACTGTCCTACGGCGTAAATAAGGCGACTGGGGAGGCCAAATGAAGTACCGCGCACATAAAAAATAGACTCGCGTTGGAGTAGCTGTTTATAGATTCTAATAGTTCCGTCCTTATTTTTACCTTGAACTACACGGCGCTAAGTGCAAGGCATTTACAAGTGCGTTTGTACAATGTATGATGAAACAGAATGAACCTTACTTTACGTAGTTAGACAATACGTTCGGTGGTATCCGCTTTGCATTCCTCCGCTTTGCATCTTTCTTGTCATCGAGATCACAGCCTCCCGAGAAGAGCCCAGTTATCAGGCACGGTGCTATGACGATTGCTGTGTCATGCATGCCGTATCGTTTCGATAACCCGTCATAACGGGAAGATCGTAATAGTTCATAGGCCAAAACCTGCATTTGTAAATATGACCCGATTGATACATATCCACCAATAAATATGACACACATCGTAGAAGTCAGCAAGATGTTAAAGGATATATGTAAATTAAAAATTTACCTGTTCATACCCATGATATACAAGACTTAGATATGCAGACACTGCATATATTTCCGACGTTTTGTTGCATTTCGGTTGGGTGCGGTGGTACGATCAAGCTCGATGCTCGAGAGAAAATACTGCCACCAGATTATTGATTACGGATGGGCATATGCTAGCCGATTATCTATGATGGAGGTAAGTTAAGTACCTAGTTGCAAAAGGAAGTATTGCACTGCAGGGTCAATTAATTACTTGTCAACGAATTGCCAATTGAGATAGCCATAATTCACTTATATGGGCCCCTAATTATATCGCATACTTCATGTTTATTGCATGAATATGCACCAATCTGATTTTCGAATGTCTTCGTGACAATAACAATAGACTTAGATAGGTGCCGGTAGCAGATTTTTTTGTTGGGCATTTGCGCTTTTATTTGTCGTGCAGCGGCATAAAAATAAAATCCAGCTCAAAGGTCTAATCGTCTGAGTAAACAAACAGTTTTTTGTTGTAATATATCCAATGCAGCAGCCCTGCTGGTGAAACTAACAACACCCAAATCACAGTACACCCCTTTGCGTTTGGCTCACGGCTTGCATACATTTAAGGCTGAAACAGACTCTTTCGGCGTTCAGGAAATCGCATGCGAGAGCCTATTCAAATACATTATAATTCTTTCCGCATCAATCGCATCCGGGAGGTGCGTGCGATTGATGCGAGCGTGCTTCCATGTATTTGAATAGGCTCTCGCATGCGATTTCCTGACTGCGGAAAGAGTCTGTTTCAGGCATTACACGTTAGTTCGTTCGACGGGTGCCCGTTTGCCGTGTCGAGAGCTGATTAATTTGGTATAACAGAATGGCAGGATGGGAGCGATGGGTCAGTTTCTCCGGTCCAATGCTGTCAGAGGGTGGCTGTAACGGCTGTAACGACCACCGTCGCCCTTCAGTGTGTAGTCGTGCGCTGGACGTGGGCGTGGGTAACGTAGGGCAGTGGGCGAGAATAAGATAGTGCAGTGAGATTAGAACCGATAACGCTAGGCATTGGTTGCAGGAAACGTAGAATGACGTAGTGGGTGCGGACACCACAATACCGGGTGACACCTTCTGGTGTATGTTAACAAGAGAAGACCCTGTGGCCTGTTCTCCTCTAGGGCAGACATGATCGCGTCGATAGCAACTGCTGAAAGTTTCTTTTTTGTTCAGCGTCTGGGAAGTTCTGCAAATACCTTTCCAGCTGGATAAAAACGAATATATTTATGCCTTGCTACACGATAACCATCGACCTGGAGTTGAGCTTCTCTATTGTGTGCTCCACCTAAGATCACTGCATCAATAATACATAAACGAATTGTCAGGTTCCCCGCTGGAGTCTCGACTCGCGTAGTGTGTTTATTGTTTCTGTGTGCTGCAGTGAGAGGAAAGTAAACACCGCTAAAACACTCCACTGCCCGCATTGGTTTGCGGTAGCTCACCACTTCACAACACAGCGGTGCCGCTATATTCCAGGCTCCAGCAATTTCCAGACCACATCACACGGCTGTCGGGTCACCATCTCGATCTGCGCGGAGACCGTCCGAATCGCCCGCGGGCCGGCAGGTCAAACGGCCTCCAACTCCGTACCTGGCCTCTTCCCAGGGGTCTGTCGGGAGGTCTGTTCGGATCGACCGTCGGCTAACGCGCGTCCATTGCGCATCGGCACGGCAGCGGGGCGGCCAATTTGTGCTGGCCAGAGCGGGCTCGTTCTGATCTAATCGCACCAGATGCCGGCTGGCGTGCTCCTGTTCGAACGTTTCCGGATCAATGCCATCTCGGGCCGACCTCTCCTCCCGGTCCGCCGAACGGCTTGGGACAGCCGCGCCGCGCCGCGCCGGTCGCAGCTCGAGCTGATCACATTGGAGGGGAGGGGGCAGAGAGGGAGGGGAGGTGGGAGGTCAACAGGTGTGCCGCAGATCGATTTAGGTTCCAGTGAGGTTGTATTCCGAGTGGAGTTTGAGGCTCTCGGGATGATGATGTATCTTTACAATAGGTCGGCTGAGTTATGTTCTCTGTGTGAAATGATTCCGCCATTTCAAGTTTTTCAACGTACTTAACATATTTATTGTTGTTTTCAATAAAATGGCTCCCTACTATTTTCTCAACCAATGATCTTGATGTGGATGCCCATTTCACAATGCTTATCACTCAAGAACCTACGATTTATGCTACAACTGATGCCCTCACGCCCAAATAACTAGTCAAAGATCCTGGTGAAGCAATACATGACCGCCTTGCCAAAATGCTTATTGCTTATCTTGAATTTCCATTGCATCATTTGACCATAATGCTTGTCTATCTTTTCCTAATCAGCATATCACATGACATCTCATCCATCTCATCCCCAATCATGGAAAGCGCATGTCTCTAAAAAGTCGCAAATAGCTTGGATGTGCGCATTGTGAAAACAATGCACCGAAGCCAGCGGGGCATGAGGACGGGATGGGTGGTCATTAGCATGCTGAAGACTTCGTTAACCCCGCCTGAGCCGGGCTTTAGCTGAAATCAATGCATCAATCTCATGGACGGCGGCCGGGGCAGGCGGCACGGGGCGGCCACCTTCAACCAAGAGAGACGCCGTCGACTTCCATCGAGCCAGGCTTAACTGACATCGATTTCGGGCCTAATTAGCATAGGCTATGAGACGGCAGCCCAAATAGTGATATTGTCAATGGCGCATGGAAACACCCATATCCTTTTACGTGTAGACGTCTCCTTTAGTTTTTCTTCCTTCATAAAAAACACCTTATATCCATTTTTACACCCATCAAAGCTCTCACAAGTGAGGTAACGTTTAATAATTTCAGATATTCCAAAGATGATTAGTCAACTACAACGCATTCTATCAGACCGGAGATGCCTGTTAGGCGACCTCAGAACTTCAGTGGCAAGATTTAAGCGCCGGCGTTTTTTCCTCGACAAACAGAAGCCTGCCTCTTAGAGTGTAAGGCGGCCTGATTGGATCATTTAGGGAGAACTGTCATATGGGAGGTGGGATAACGAAATGAAGCGACGACCCAGGCAGCTGCAACTACAAAGCCCCGACAGGCAGGACGCGGGAGGACGCTAAAAACGGGAGATGCTGACGTCTGTGGTGAAATAGACAGCCTGTCAAAATATCACACCAAGGGCTTTGGATCGTCTTTTTATAGTCCTTCCTGCCAATGTTTTATGCTTATGACAATGCTGCTAACTTTCTTCATATTTTCTACATCTTCAGCAATGCAAAAAAAACTTATAAACGGTCATGCATTGCAGCCTGGCGATCGCGCGTTGTCATCAAAAACTCATACGCTTATTTTCTTCCTGTTTCCAGGCTCAACTGCCTGTTCGAGTTCCTGATCTGGCATGCATAGCATGCATAACACTTGATTCTAAGAACCATCGTAGCTTTTCGTCTGATTATGACAAAGCCTGGCGCAATTAACTAAAACACGTATTGCTCGGCGCCTATTATAATGCAAAGTGCGGTGCCAGGCTCTATGAACAGGATGATATAGTGGAGGGATTTTCATTTTGCCTTGCCTCCACAGCCGGCCGGCCGAGACGGAGTGGGACATTTTTCATTCAACACCAGCCGTTAGACATTAATTTCCGGTCCGGTGCTCGCGCTTTTCTGCACGATTTTTCGCCGCCGCGCACCTCGAGAGGTCCGTCGGGAATTCATCGAGAGACAAGATTCAGATGGTGTTCGGTCACGACAGGCCGCCGGCGGGGCTGCGACAGCTCTGTTTGAGGCTCATCCGGTCTGTTCGGACGGTGGCATAGAGCTGCGACAGCTCAGGGGACCGGCGGCGGCAGTGGCAGTCGCTGGGCCGAGGCGCTCTATAATCTGTACTCGACGGCATTCACTTACAGAAGAGGATTATTTCTGTAAAATGAATGATGGCAATTGTTGCTCTAGTTTGAATAGGAGCAGTAATGAAGTCATTAAGTTCTTCTAAAAGTCTTGAAACAGGACAATAAGGCTAGTCCCCCAACTGTAATAAGAAGGTGTACTTGCGGCTTGCTGAGCTTGATTAATCAGCGATTTGCATGTTGCAGTAGGCAACTGGTATCAGGGTACTGGTATGCAGCTTCTAAAGGTCACTCGGAGCACCCCTCCGGGCTAGATGTGAAATGGCCATTACCAGGCGATGTTAACCCGCGCACCGACGGGGGGGGCGGATATCCGCCCCCCCTGAGGTTTTTCGCGAATAGCGGGAAAACCGCGGCGCGTAGCGCCGCGAAATTTGGTATGACTATAACCTCATCAATTTTACACATGGTGTGCAAGTTTGAACCTCCTACCTTTTAAGGTCAGGTCACCAGGTCACTTTGAATGACCCAACCTCAAGTCACTTTTTTGCAACTTTGTCACCGTGCCAGAGCTACAGTAGATGTCGGAGGCCTTTGAAAGTCGCAGGATATTATTAGGTCATTAGTAGCTACAATTTGTATATCTCGGAATTTTGATATCGGTGACCTAAGAGTAAGGTCAGGTCAATTTCGCGACCTCCCCATTATAAGTCAATGGGGGAAAAATCAACTCCCTGTTTTTACCACTAAAACGGGTCGGAATGGCCCCATATACCATACATGACTTCATATACGATCAACCTTCACTACCTTGGGGTCTGTTTTGCTGTTGGGCAGCTGTGAGGTCATGTGACGTCATCAAAGGTCACCAAAGGTTTTTGGCCAATAACTCCGTACAGGAACAAGATACAGACGCGTGGATGGTCTCATTGTGTTCAGCTCGTCAAGACGCATCGAATGATATACATGATGACCTCGAGGTCACGTGACCTGAGGTCAACCTTTGACCTTGACCTTTCGAGGTCAACATATATATCATTCGATGCGGATTGACGAGAGGATCACGATGATGCCCTTAGTTTGTTCCTATCTTGACTAATTCGAAAGTTATTCGAGAAAAACCCTCTCAATATCTAGCGCCGCCATTTTGACTTTTTCGACCCCTGTGACGTCATCTTTGACCTGACCTGAAAATGACCTTAGTAAAAATTGTAGATCTTGACCGTGCGTATCCGATGCCGTTTACCGCTTGTCGCTATCTTGCTTCGTTCTCGAGATCTCAGGGGGGGGGCGGTCATCCGCCCCCCCCCCCGTCGGTGCGAAGTTGGCGCAGACCCCCGTCGGTGCGCGGGTTAAAAAAGATTCCATGACTATTACATGTGAGTATTGCATCACATATATTTTTGTTGTTGTACCTTGTGACAATAGCATTCGCAGTTTCATATCTGAAACGTTTGATTAGCATAGAAGTGATCTCACCTTGGCTTAGTACTCAACAATATGATTTCGATGAATTTCGATAAAACTGCAAGTAGGCCCTATTCCAATGCAAGGCAATGCATCACCTCAAGGGCTAGCCCACGACAGCAACGAAAACACTACAAGCTTCTAGCAAGAAACGATATACACATCAGCAAACAGCCTTACCTTTCCGGAAGATCTCATCTATTCCCTTATCCCCGTGTCCTCTATATGTAGCGCTCGCAGCCTCATATGCCAGTGTCTGTTCCTCGGAGAACTCTGTTCTGGCACCGATCCCCGGAGGTTGCGCGAGCGGCAGCCGCCGGGTGCAGCCGCTCCCCAGGCAATGTCACCGAACACGACCCTGTCTGGCCCGGTTAGCCGAGCAGATTGGCCAACATGCTGCCTACACGGAGGGAGAGGCTGCCGCGCGGCGGCCCGGAGGCGGTGCAGATTGGCCTTACAGGAGTGCTAGATGCGAGGTTGGTGTTAGATGCGCCTCGCCAGTGCGTGCCGCTCTATTGGGCTGAGTGGGGATAATGAATAAGCGATGAGCGGTACTCAGGTGTGGAACCGTTTTCCTGGGAGGTGGATGCCGGAACCGCGGCTCGGCTGAGGCAAAATTGTGTCGGATTGGGTTTGCACTCATTGGGCCAAACAGTTGTACCTATTTGATTCATGTCTACCTTTTGGATGACATTACGAGTTAATTTTAGTCAAGGAATAGGACGACAGTGATGACGGTGTAGGTCAATATTCTAGTTGTTGCCCGGTGCTAGGGAGCATTAGCATTTGCTGCTGCATAGCCTTTGATACTAGGGTTACCCGCGTGCTCCGCAACGCGAAGAAGGGTTATTTTTGACCCGTGGGTATTGGGTTGGTCTGTGTCGATTTGGTTGGCATCCATTTCGTTCGATTGCTTTTTGACGCCCAAGCATTTTGTGATAAAACAAAAAAGATACATCGCATCGAGGTGCCCGTGTCGTATTATCATGCGTTCTACTTAAGAATGATTCGGAAACTGGCGTGAAGTCTTTTGAGGATCATCGATGAATATCAATAAAAATGACTATGTAGTGGTTTGAAACATTTGCATTTTTTAGAATATTGTTGCTTGTCATGCAAAAATGTTGGGTGTATCTTGGATAAAATTGAATGCTCTTTCAAACGGTACCAGTTTCAATTGCGAAACATATCAGGTTATGCAGCAAAACCCGTGTAATTAAGAAAGGGGCACATCATCGACAAAAACCATTTTCTCCAGCGATTTATACCACCTTGTCGTCGATCAATTAGCTATTCACAATTTTACCATGAGAGGCGGTACATTTCTCTTGTCAACAGGCGTTGTTTCAACTCGCTCCGTTTAACGGTCACCTAAAAATAAAATTAATTCCAAAATTCCTCAAAAACCGCAATTTTTCAAATAAAAGTGCCCTCTCCGGTGCACGTGGCGCGTGCTATCCTCTGCATTGCACACCATTCAATAGCCCGTTCAATTCTGTACACGATGCTGTTTTCCCCGGGCCGGTCGGATCCCTGGTCACCAAGATATTGCACGGGGACTGGACCCGTGTCGGCCAAAATTAGCCGTTTTCGCCCGATTTCGCACGCCGATTTATACATGTAAAGTCTATGACGCGAATTTGCACTTTTTGGGCACGCGCCACGCGCTCACTAACGACCCGATCGAGCTGAGACCCCTCAAAGGCACGTCGCGCATCCTTGATCTATAAGTTGTGCAAATTTCAGGGTGCTAGGTGCAACGGTCTGGCCTGTAGTCCACGCAAAGCACCACCAAGTCGGGACCTCGGTAACGGACAGACGCACCCTCCTCAAATAGTAATATAGACTAGGGTTACCCGCGTGCTCCGCAACGCGAAGAAGGGTTATTTTTGACCCGTGGGTATTGGGTTGGTCTGTGTCGGTTTGGTTGGTATCCATTTCGTTCGATTGCTTTTTGACGGCCAAGCATTTTGTAATAAAACAAAAAGATACATCGCATCGAGGTGCCCGTGTCGTATTATCATGCGTTCTACTTAAGAATGATTCGAAAACTGGCGTGAAGTCTTTTGAGGGCCATCGCTGAATTTCGCTAAAAATGACAATGTAATGGTTTGGAACATTTACATTTTTATGGATACTGTTGCTAATCATGCAAAAATGAAGAGTGAATATTGGACAGAATTGAATGCTCTATCCAATGGTACCATATTCACTTGCCAAAGGTATCAGGTTATGCAGCAAACCCCGTGTGATTAATAAAGTGGCACAAAATTGACAAACACCATTTTCTCCTGTGATTTGCACCACCTTGATTTGGATCAATCAGCTTTTCACAATTTTTATATGAGAGGCGGTACATTTCTCTTGCAAATAGGCGTTGATTCAACTCGCTCCATTTAACGGTCACCTAAAAATAAAATTAATTCCAAAATCCCTCAAAAACCGCAATTTTCAAATAAAAGTGCCCTCTCCGGTGCACGTGGCGCGTGCTATCCTCTGCATTGCACACCATTTAATAGCCCGTTCAATTCTGTACACGATGCTGTTTTCCCCGTGCCGGTCGGACCCCTGGTCACCAAGATATTGCACGGGAACTGGACCCGTGTCGGCCAAAATTAGCCGTTTTCGCCCGATTTCGCACGCCGATTTATACATGTAAAGTCTATGACGCGAATTTGCACTTTTTGAGCACGCGCCACGCGCTCCCTATCAATCCGATCGAGCTGAGACCCCTCAAAGGCACGTCGCGCATCCTTGATCTATAAGTTGTGCAAATTTCACCGGGCTAGGTGCAACGGTCTGGCCTGTAGTCCACGCAAAGCACCACCAAGTTGGGACCTCGGTAACGGACAGACGCACCCTCCTCAAATAGTAATATAGACAAGCGGCTGCGCCACTTGCTTTGCTGCGTGGTAGGAGAAAATTGCGGCACCAGCCAATTTGCTTTCGAATGGTGTTTGATTCATGTCGATGTGTCGTCTAGAAGCATAGATATGGACGGAAATGTGAAGAGAATTTAAAAAAGAACTGTTCTGAGGGCGTTGTTGGATGAAATTTTGGTGATACGGGTCAGAGGGGTCAGCCCCGGTCACTTTGGGTCAGGTCAGGTCACATAGGTCACCTCTCGTCCGCTGGGATCAGCCCGGGCCACTGTTCTGCTTTTGCCTCCACCACTACCCCTACCCCTACCACTACCACTACCCCTACCCCTACCCCTACCACTACATCTACCCCTACCCCTACCACTACTACTACCCATACTCCTACCCCTACCCCTACCCTAACCCCTACCACTACCCCTACCACTACCCCTACTTCTACCCCTACTACTACCCCTACCACTACACCTACCCCTACCACAACTCCTACCACTACCACTACCCCAACCACTACCCCTACCCCTACCTCCTACCACTACCCTACCCCTACCACTACCCCTACCACTACCCCTACCCCTACCCCTACCCCTACCCCTACCCCTACCCCTACCAACACCGCTGGGTCATGTCAGCTCACAGAATAATTGGATCCAATCAGTACTAAAATATCAGACTTAAAGTGTTCCCAGCCCTGTCCCTATTCGTGCCATTCCATTACCCTTACTCGATTTTGTCGGAAATGGCGCTTTGTGGCAAATGTGGCGCATTGCGACAAACGCGGCGCATTTTCACCCGGCGATTGAGCATGCATCCTGGCACCAAATTGCACCCATATCGGACCATATTTGACAAAACTGTGCGATTTGCGGCAAAAATGGCGTCCTTAGATAATTGTGACGCATTGCGGCAAACGCGGTGCATTTGTAAATTCCTATCACAAACTGTACCCATTTAGCGACAATCAAAACATTTTTTCGCCACTATTTATTCAAATTAAAAAACTTGCCCATCCGCCAATGCGAGGCACCCGCCACCGATCGGCATGCATTTAGCTCACAAAGTTTGTCGACCCCGGCTCTCAATGAAGATCTACGAACCGATCAAAATTTCATTGGCGTTCTTCCGGCGCGCCCCACGCGCGAACCGTGCACCCCAGCGAGCCGAAACCTAGAAAAGGCACTGACCCGCTCTGTCACCTATAAGGTGTGCAAATTTCAACCCCCTACGATATACCGTCTGCCCTGTAGGCCGGCTAAATTGAACCCACTACACGGCGTGGCGGACAAACAGACAGACAGACAGATGGATCCTGTTCAAATAGTAAGATAGACAAGCGGCTGCGCCACTTGCTTTGCTGCGTGGTAGGAAAAGATTGCGGCACCAGCCAATTTGCTTTCGAATGGTGTTCGTTTCAAATCGATGTGTTGGCTAGAAGCATAGATATTGGACGGAAATGTAAAGAGAATTATAAAAGAGCTGTTCTGGGGGCTTAGTTGGATGAAATTTGGCTGATAGGGGGTCAAGACGGGCCAAAGGGGTCAGCCCCGGTCACTTTGGGTCAGGCCAGGTCACATAGGCCACCTCTCGTCCGGTGGGATCAGCCCGGGCCACTGTTCTACTTTTGCCTCCACCACTACCCCTACCCCTACCACTACCCCTACCACTACCCCTACCTCTACCACTACCCCTACCACTACTCCTACCACTACCCCTACTACTACCCCTACCCCTGCCCCTACCACTACATCTGCCACTACCACTACCCCTACCACTACCCCTACTACTACTCCTACCACTACCCCTACCCCTACCACTACACTACTCCTACCACTACTCCTACCACTACCCCTACTACTACCCCTACCCCTACTACTACCCCTACCCCTGCCCCTACCACTACATCTGCCACTACCACTACCCCTACCACTACCCCTACCACTACCCCTACCACTACCCCTACTACTACCCCTACTACTACCCCTACCCCTACTACTACTCCTACCTACCACTACCCCTACCCCTACCTCTACCACTACACTACCCCTACCACTACCCCTACCACTACCCCTACCACTACCCCTACTACTACTCCTACCACTACCCCTACCCCTACCCCTACCACTACACTACCCCTACCACTACCCCTACCACTACCCCTACCCCTACCCCTACCAACACCGCTGGGTCATGTCAGGTCACAGAATAATTGGATCCAATCAGTACTAAAATATCAGACTTAAAGTGTTCCCAGCCCTGCCCCTGTTCGTACCATTCCATTACCCTTACTCGATTTTGTCGGAAATGGCGCTTTGTGGCAAATGTGGCGCATTGCGGCAAATGCGGCGCATCTGTACCTTTCGTTTGAGCATGCACCCTTGCACCAAATTGTACCCTTCTCGGGCCATATTTGACAAAACTGTGCGAGCTGCGGCAAAAATGGCGCCTTGTGACCAATGTGACGCATTGCGGCAAACGCGGTGCGTTTTTATACTTCTATCACAAAATCTTCCCATTGAACGAAAATCAACACATTCTCTCGCCACTTTTTATTCAAATTAAAACTTGCCCATCCGCCAATGCGAGGCACCCGCCGCCGATCGGCATGCATTTAGTTCACAAAGTTTGTCGACCCCGGCTCTCAATGAAGATCTACGAACCGATCAAAATTTCATTGGCGTTCTTCCGGCGCGCGTCACGTGCCAACCGTGGACCCCAGCGAGTCAAAACCTAGAAAAGGCGTTGACCCGCTCTTTCACCTATAAGGTGTGCAAATTTCAACCTCCTACCCCGTACCGTCTGCCCTGTAGCCGTAACAAATTGAACCCACTACACGGCGTGGCGGACACACACACTCACACACTCACAGACAGACGGATTCTGTTGGAATAGTAAGTTAGATATAATAGTATGATCGATTGGATTTCATTCAACATTATCAAATTAACCCTCGCCCTGGCAGGGCATTTTTCATAACACGGCCTGGCAGGGGGGGGGGGGGTCGATGCGACCCCTCCCCCCCTCGCGATTAGCTCCTATGGCACCTAGAAACACCAAATTTGGTAGGTAGGTGGGCCCCCTGGAGTTCTCGCCCCTGTGCAAATTTGGTTGTTCTAGGTCAATATTTAGGGGGGTTTTGGGGGGTATAAATGTAAAAATTTCGCTAAAAACAGGTCAAATGTTTTTCGCTTATAACTTCTGATCTAATTAAGATAGAGCAAAAAGAAAAGCACCAGTGAACTCAGCACGTCAAGGCGCGTCGAATGATATACTTTTTAGCTTGCTTAAGTGTACTTAAAGTTTTTCTTAATTTTTAAGTAAACTTTAATTAATCAATTAAGTTCAACTTAACCAAAGTGCATCATATCGCATATCATTCCATTCGGCTGATCATAAGGAACACAATGACACCATTTTTTAAGCTCTAGCGTCATTATGTGCCAAGTTATTGGCAAAAACGTAATTTGACCTCAGTTGACCTCATTTGACCTGACCCATGGATAGGTACACCAAACAAAGAAGCACCAAGTGACCTGCTGTTAAGTACTGTGGTTTCAAAGCACAAAAGTGATAGAACGAGGCGAATATCTCCAGTATTTTCCGAATTTAGTATTTTCCCATAGGCTTAACATTACGACGTAATGACCTCTAACTGACCTCAGGTCAGTGACCTAAAAAACCCGAACTATATGTTATACAACTCGGTGAACTTAGCACATCCTGAAAGTTTGAAGGAAATCAGTCGAAAACTGTGAGTTGGACAGGTGCAAAAAGAAAATTGAAATTTGACCATGACCTTGTACCGGTTTTTCTGACCTGGTGACCTGACCCAAGGTCACCCGGACCTGAAATTTTCAGGTAATATGTAAAAAGGTTGCCCCATAGGCTGTGCCAAATTTGGCGGCGCTGCGCGCCGCCGTTTTTACGCTATCTTCGAAAAACCTTAGGGGGGGGGGTCGCATCGACCCCCCCCCTGCCAGGGCGAGGGTTAAAGCATGCTGACATTACCATGCACGTACGCATGTGGCCATACTCAACTGTCGAATTTCACCGAGGAGCTTGGAAAACGCAGTTGGAAGCTCGGTACAGGAAATTTACTTGGCATGTACTCGTATGCATAGGCCATGTATCAACCCATATTTCAACTTCTTTGTTATTCCTCAGAAGTGGATATAAGATGACTTGTGTTTGTCTTTTGTGGCTTTTGAAATAGTTGAATCATTGATCTACAGGATAAGGATGCTCCATAGCTGATTGAGGAATAGGTCGCAGGTGAAATAGTGCTCGGTCCCAGTGTCATGAAGCTTTCAGGATAGGTGTTAAGTTAATGAAAAGGAGGTTACTGAAAGCTCTATCATAATTCACCGCTCCTCAAGCGCGTCATTCAAGGAAAAAAACGAGCGGCCTGGGCTCTATCTCACTCCGTTCCAGAAGTGCAAGAATAATGCACAGACTCACTGCACCAAATATTTTCTCAGATTAGCAGAACTGACTCCTAGAGCTCAGCTTCTTTCATCATTCGTTTTATGCTAATTCCTATTTTGTGTTGTAATGCCGTCTTTTTACTCATTATTACATACGCTGTCTATCCAGCATATCTGCGTTTTCCATAAACCACTGCCAACATGACAAATCTCAGGCTTATTAAAATGCAGCAAAATGCTTCCACTATAGTAAAATCGTTGATTTCTTGTGACACGCCACTAGCAACTTGATGCCTCATCAAGAACGTGTCATCAGTTCCAATCAGAATCGAGCCCGAAGCTGGAGGAGCCTGTCGCCCCAATTTCTCTCGGCCTTTGACCGGAGACCGCCCCGCCACGTCTGTCCTGGGCATCATTTACCGCGCTCACTTCAGCCGGTTTGGCGGCGCGCTGTCGTCCAGTCCACCGCTGGTCCGGCCATGATTGCTTCTTGACAGGGCTGCCATGGGGCGCTGCACTGCGGTGGGGCCACCCAAATCTTCTCCAGTTGACAGAAATGCGCCGCCCGCCGCCGCCGACCACCCGTGAACCGGCCCTAAATTCGGCTGACGGCCCATTGAAATGAACATTGTGGCCGTCACCACGCGCTCTGTGCGGTGGCCGGACCTGAATGACCATCGCATTTACCGGTGACGACCTGACAAGCGCGCTGATTACAACTTAATTAAACCGGCCAACAAGCAGTGGACACTTGGATGAGGTGAGGATCATAGGAGGATAATCGAAGCGGTTAGATTAATTCGCAAATTTATTTGTGAGATACCTAATTGTGTGGATATTGCATAACAACTTTCTATGGAGTTATGCATTTATTAACTTTTATTTACTTTCATTTACTATTTCCAGTATTTTTAACGTACCTTAGTTTTACTTTAGCCACAGATAACAGTAGTACTACTGTTATCTGTGCTTTAGCTTTACTTTGGCTTTTAACTTTAACTTTAATATTTTCAATTTCATTTACTTTCTATGGACCAGCGAAAAGCAACTGTTTTATGGAAAGAGCAGAAATAATGAGTTTCGGTAAAAAGTTATTATTGTTGAGAGCTGATTGGTGTTACCTGTAACATGTCCGACTCAATCAAACATAGTTGTTGCGTTTGTCTGCAAGCAATTGAAAACACACAAGAGCAGGGATTCTATTCAAGTTGTGTTCAATGCGCTTGTCGATTTTTAATAATTGCGCTCTCATCATGCAGGATGTAACTGTAAGGTATTAGGTCCGACTGGCATTTAACTATGTCAATCAATTGCATAATACTGCACGTCATTCAAGGCGATTGAATGAGTTTGACGGCCTGCAATGCGACATTGTTATCAGCTGCGCAATTATGATGCCTATACATAACCTGCTTTCCAGTACATGTTACCGCTTATTTGTTGATAATTAACCCTATTCCTGGCGGGGGGGGCCTCAGGAGCCCCCCCCCTGAGGTTTTTTGGTTATATCTCCCAAACGCGTTGAGCTAGGAAGCTCAAATTTTCTTACTTTTCCTAAAAGGCTTCTACGCAACATGTCTGAAAATTTTGAGTTGATCTGACCTCAGGTCAGGTCACCAGAGGCGGTTTGGTGACGCTACCTCAGAAAAGTTTGCAATCACGCCAGAGCTAGAGTTTTTGACCGATCAATTTCTTCTCTTCAGGGTTTAGTTAGGGTACCAGTATGTGCAATTTGTATATCTCGGAATTTTGATATCGGTGACCTAAGGTCAGGTCAATTTCGCGACCTCCCCATTATAAGTCAATGGGGGAAAAATCAACTCCCTGTTTTTACCACTAAAACGGGTCGGAATGGCACCATATACCATACATGACTTCATATACGATCAACCTTCACTACCTTGAGGTCTGTTTTGCTGTTGGGCAGCTGTGAGGTCATGTGACGTCATCAAAGGTCACCAAAGGTTTTTGGCCAATAACTCCGTACAGGAACAAGATACAGACGCGTGGATGGTCTCATTGTGTTCAGCTCGTCAAGACGCATCGAATGATATGCATGATGACCTCGAGGTCACGTGACCTGAGGTCAACCTTTGACCTTGACCTTTCGAGGTCAACATATATATCATTCGATGCGGATTGACGAGAGGATCACGATGATGCCCTTAGTTTGTTCCTATCTTGACTAATTCGAAAGTTATTCGAGAAAAACTCTCTCCATATCTAGTGCCGCCATTTTGACTTTTTCGACCCCTGTGACGTCATCTTTGACCTGACCTGAAAATGACCTTTGTAAAAATTGTAGATCTTGGCCGTGCGTATCCGATGCCGTTTACCGCTTGTCGCTATCTTGCTTCGTTCTCGAGATCTCAGGGGGGGCCGAATCGGCCCCCCCCCCCCGCCAGTTTCTTGTCCCGGCGGAGCCCGCCAGGAATAGGGTTAAGGCGACTAATATAAAACTTGCAGCATAACTACTCTTGACCTTACGATTTCCTTATAACGCAAAAACGAATAAATAATGCCTATTTCCAATGTAAGACGCATCTCTCATGCTATCTGTCTCAGTAGGTATTGTAAGCAGTTGTAGACGAATGCCTATTGATTGCACACTTGACAAATACATCCTTTCCGCTACATTATTTTTGCTTAATACTTCGACATTCAAAACTCAGCAACTTATAGTTAACACAAAGATGAACACTGAACAGTTCTCCACTGCACAATGGCGACTAAGTTCACCAAAAAGCGACGTATTCAGGAAATTCAACAGCTGAAGCTGAAAGCTCCTATGATTCCACAAGTGCCACATCAGGCGAGCCAGCCATGATGAAGGACCGTGTCCGGGTTATTCAAGTGTTAATAATTGTGCCTTTATGCCGTCATCTCTGCCAGACGCGGATGTCATAATGATTACGAGGATATTCCGCGCGAGTCGAACCGGCCGGGATCGTGCCGCTCACCGCTGAGACGGAGCCACTTATCAGAGCGGACTCTGCGACACCGAGCGAGTGATTCCTCCACATGTCGGCTGTGTGATCCCTGATACCGACCGCCGGATACCTGACATCGACCGACCTGCCTGACCCCGACAGCCGTGTGTGGGTTCTGCGAATGGAGGCCGCTCGGAATGTGAGGATCATGTCTGCCCACCTACTTCCAGACTTTAGCGGTCCGGTTGGAATTATCTACTGATCCGTTTGATTCAATTATCACGCATGCGAGTAGTAGTAAAAACTGCATTTGTTTGGTATTCCTTTTTTTGTCGATGCTATTTCTTACTTTATTTCCCCTTATGCCCCTTCCTTTCACTTCCTCTTTGTCTAACTACTCTCTCTCTCTCTCTCTCTCTCTCTCTCTCTCTCTCTCTCTCTCTCTCTCTCTCTCTCTCTCTCTCTCTCTCTCTCTCTCTCTCTCTCTCTCTCTCTCTCTCTCTCTCTCTCTCTCTCTCTCTCTCTCTCTCTCTCTCTCTCTCTCCCTCCCCACACCAAAAGTGCCTTTCCCCTGACGTCCAATGAGCCTCCGTCGGCTCGCTTTATCTCTCCACTTCTAAGAGCGCGGCCATACCCGGGAGAAGTCATCTATCCTTATACTCGTGAGCTCATCAGGGTATATGAAGTCTGTTTTGTCCCCGGGCCTACAGGCCCGTGCTTAAGTGGCCGTTTAGTTTGCTTTATGCTGCCGCTTGGCTTTCATCCTCCTGCTCAGAAGCTTCCCGTTCTCAAGTGGGATAGAAAATGGTCTGCTCAATAGCCCTTCAGGAGTTCTTCAGTTTGTTGAGGGTTAATGATCGCAGTTGATGACTACACTGCGCAGCCCTCTCTCCGCAGCAACAAAATAATATTTTGACAACGCATAGCTTGATTCAGGTTTTTCTAACATTTTATCTGCGCATATTCGTTTCCCGATCTTCTCGACACTTAATACTGACTTGTGAACTATTTAAACAAATAGTTGTGCCACTTGGCTGATTGCCAGTAAATATTGAAAAAATCCTTAGCAATGTGAATTGAATATCACCTTTCTTAACACTTCTGCAGCCCTCCAGTGTGGACACAGCTGATAATATCCGGCACACGATGGAAATATGAGCGAAACAGCAATTATGATATTCTGTGAAGCGCTCTGTGCACTCATATCCTCCATGCTGGCTCCATTATGATCTTAATTGCCTTGCAAGATCAAAGCCGGAGGGTGCTCTGTGCGGCCTGTCCTGGTTTCCACTGCAGACTTGCAGCCTTCGAGACGAGAATACCTGGCTGGGCTAGTCCAGAAGTTTTACCTGACGGAAGCGCAGCGGTCGCTTCGGGAGAACACGGCACAAAACGAGCGCTATTCTTCTCCATAATCATGTTCTGGAGGACATTGACGGTTTTCTGGCGGCACGTAGCTTGGCCAGGAGGTGGGGCTTTCCTGGATTCAGACAATTAATTGGTGGATAGATTTCTTGAATAGATTCTGCCATGGAATGCGACATTGCTGAGTTTAGCTATTTTTCCATTACGAGTAGAGGCTGCGCAAGAAAGACGAATATGTAGAAAAACACGGAACATGCACAACATGCAACACGGAACATGCACGTTGTAGACATGACAAAATGCACAACACAAATGTATATTTCAGTTGTTACAGGCAATAATGAAATAAACACACTAACCTTTGTCTTGATATGATGAAATAATGGTATTTTACCGTTTGGCGTTCTAGGCATGACAAAATGCACAATACGAATGGTTTTAAAAAGTGCATATTTTTATTACTTCAGTGAAGTGACTTCAAATACCATGTTATTTACTCCAAATACAGTGTTATTTACTCCAAATACAGAGTCATTTGGAGTTCGTTGTCAACCATACTCAGCGTTTAAAGATACTTTGCCTGAATTGCAACAGAACTAGCACCTAAGCAGCCGTACATTTTGAACAGAACACCATTATCTGACACCTTACTCCAACCATACACTACCCGCATTGTGCTGTCGCAGAACACAAAAGGAGCGTTCTGCACTATACATTCGGGCTGATCAATGCTCAACTGTCGTCCCTTTTCCCCTGACGTTCCGGCAGTTGTCGAGAGTCGGTTGTCCGTTGTAGACGCGGACGCTCCGGGCAAGACGGAACCGGGTGGTTGACATTTGCAACGCATTCAAGACTCTGATTGGAATGAACAGTGCGTCGAGGAGCACCGGTCCCTGGAGTTACGCGTCCGGGCACGGATGTTCATTGTCAGTGGAAGGAGTAGGTAGAACTGCAGAAACGCTGAACGGTGCCCGAGGCTTTGAAACAACTTGTCGCAGTCAATGGACCATGTCAATATAAGTGAACACAAGTTGAAAGGGTTGAGTGATCAACTTTATGGTATTTAAAACCTTTTGTGATCAATGTATGGCGAGAAGAACTTTTACCTCTACCTCGCAGATAATTGTGTTTGTATGCTAGCCCTCGAAAACTTCTATTTTTTCGCCCAACGTGGTATCTAAAGCCGTGGATTGATCCGAGCGTAAGCCCGACGACGGTACGACCCGACGTCGACACAAAGTTTGGCCCAAAGCGTTTTATCAGAATCTGCTTGAAATTACAAAACAGCAACCACAAAGCTAAGAAAGACTTTATTTGAGCTGACAGCACTCTTTGCATGACCAGTAAACGACGCTACCAAGGCCCTGACATTATACTTCACTTCTATGTTCCACATTCCGCTTCTTGTAAGAACAATTCGAATCGCTCTAACCAGCTCCTCACCTCCTCTGCCCAACCCATAGAGCTAGCGTGACGTTTTAGTTACGATCGGTAGCTGGCACGTTCATTTCTCATCTGAGTTGTGCCATTAGAGGACAGCACCAGCGGTACGAACCTCCTACCGCTACCGACGCTGGCTACCGGTGAATGCTGAATGAGGCCCACGTCTCACAGCTGAAGTGAGACGCTTCCCAGAGTTGCAATTAAAAGGCAGGCTTTAGCCGGGATTTCACAACGCCACTCGGCGTTTATGGGCCTCCTCTGGGCCACCGAGAGTGTCTTCGTTAGCATATTATGTGACGATATTGTAGAATTGAATATTCGAGGTGCCGGGGTAATGCGATGGAGTTATGCAGTTCATGTCTTCGTGAAGGGCTCTTCTTCGTGGAAGGAAAGCTAGTTGCACAGTTCCGACAATGTGCTTTCTATACATACAGTGCCGCCATCATTGCTCTAAATTTGGCCGTGCCAAGTGATAGCAATGTCACCCGATATTGTCTTATTATTTTACTGCCTGTCCCGTAGCTCAGTTGGTAGAGCATTGGACTCCCGGTAGTGAGATCCCGGGTTCGAGACGCTCTGGCGCTCGATATTTGAGATTCCTTATGGGGATGGTCTGCGGTTGGTCGGAGCAGCCGCAGCCAGCTGAAGTCAGTTGAGTGGGACAGGCCGTGTCCGGCTTTGAAGGGCACGTTAAACTTTGGCATGTAAATTATCCCGTTACTCGGAATTGCGCGATTGGACGGTAGGGGTCTTCGGGGTCTACGCAACAAGCTCTGCTTAGCGTGGGCTCCGGCTCTGTCAATCCGTCCATTCAAACATTCGAGCTAAATATATAAAAAATTGTTGATTCCAGTGAATGCCTAGGCTAGCAGATGTTCGGGCTATTTGACCACACAGTGACATAATCTTGCTTTTCGGATATTATGAAAACAGCTAACTTTCAGACTTTAGTGGCACACTTCTTCGGCTAACCTACAAATCTTAGCTTATCAAAGCAAAACTGAATTTTACCCATTCCCCATTGATTTGTGTGTATGTACCAACGTTTATAAGAGACACTCAAGTTATCATACCGTCCCATGGTGTCATACGATTTTACATTTTGAAGCTGCCTACAGCGGAGAAGCAAACGATGTGTGGCGTCGTTCCGCAGCCGGGGGATCATGTTTATGACGTTGTGAGACCCTTGCGGCTCACCAAGGTAATAACCAGAGTTGTCGAATAACGCATGTGTCCCCGGAGAAATATCCCAGTACAAGCGGACTCCAGAGCTCTCATAGCACACTCGCTGTGACATGACCTCGCGACCGAGGTCGCCGGGTCGCTGGGGGTGACACGGCTGGCTATGGTCGCACCTCAATCATGAAATAGGGCTGGACCTGAAAGCTAGCAATAATGTCTGCAATTTATTTTTATTTTGTTCATAAGTAGATGGTATTATTGTACTGTACGATGCATGTATGTTCATATATAAGCCCCAAACATCGGAGGCGATACGTGCACGGCAACAGGCAAGTTCACTCCTTTGGCTTAATTTTGTTGAAACATAGGAACTTTATCAGAAAATATATTCCAATACCCAGGTGTCACCACAAAATCCGTGTCCATTGAGCAACGCAGGTAAATAGAGATTCAATGACTCCATGTAAGAGGGACATTGGCGGCAACAAAGCGACCGGTTTCAATCCAGTGCAGTGACGAAGGCTCGAAGCGGCCCACGAATGGTCAAATTCTTGGTTCCGTGAACCAGTTGGACACATGCCGTATGTACACTAACCACGAACAGCTATGATCAAGCTTCTAGAAACACCTTCAAAATTTGATAATTCCGGTCAGGTAATACTCCAATCAGGCTGTGTTAATCTAACAAGGCTCACAGAGATCCATACTTCTGAGGGAACTTGATGTGGCCCGCATTGAACTCCTTTCTTAGAGCCATCCGCGGTTTCCTTGTGGAGGTTATTGGTAGTTAAGTTCTTACGGCACCCTTCAAAGGAGTTAATTAGCCTTTGCCTGGGCCGGCTTCAGGACCCGGTGCGGATAACTTCGACTATCGGCGACGGCCCACGCCAGGGCCCGGTGCTCGCCACAGGGGACGCCCGCAGAATTAATCCGCCTTCTATACGCCGCCCGATGGCAAATTATGTTACTGATACCTGGTCGGCTGTTCTGAGGGGTTCTAAGAGATGCATGCGGGGCATAAAATCAGTTTGTGTTGAAAGGTAAAACAGCGGCTGATTGCACTCATAAGCAGAATGGTCCCAAGACACGGGCCTTCAGTTTTTCCATCCCTTGATAGATCGAAGTTTTATAAGTCACAAATTATCTTTCAAACTCCATCCGTATAAAATAATCTATTCAGAATCGGCTGGACTCGTGTATTCTCAACCAACCAATTCATGAGTATCGCCAAGCATCGCCAAACAACTCCCACCGTTGCTTCCAGAACTTCTTCGATCCACGATCTCAGACTCTGCACGTCATCTATTGCGATCGACGGCCGAGTCCGCTCATAAAACTCACTGACCTGCCCTACAGCGGGGCGGTCCGGGCGGCGTGCCATCAGCCGCGCGCGCGTCCTCCCCACTCTCCGCTGCTGTATCGCAGCGCGGTGTTCCTCGGGCGCCAGTGCGATCAATGCTGGCCGCCGCAGTTAATGCGTTTCGTCGTCGCCGGCCGCAGATAAACCGCGCAACAATGCACCCGGCCAAGCGTTCAAATCAGCCAATGAGAAGATAAAGAAGCACAATATTTCTTGTGGCTCGCTGGAGCGTGCTGGCACGGCCAGTGTAGCGCGACAGAGGCGAACACGGCGCAGGGGCATTGTGCGCCGCGTACGGACGTGGTTGGGGTGTGTGATGATGTTGGTAAAATGACGGATACGACGTCGGTGGAAAGCTGGTGATAAATGATAGGGATGATGGCACCTGAATGTGATGGCTGAAAACGACAAGAGAACATCTTGTCGTGAGGTGGTGTACCAAAAACGTTTAAACTCTGAAAACCTTGCGCAGGAAGTGCCATGGATGCGAATCAGGTTCATCTGAGTCTAAATGCTGCCATCGGTAAACGGAGAGCCACAAGCCACAGTCAGTCACAAGTATAGCTGCCGTGGAAACCGGTTCCCTATCAAAGAGGACGGGGGTATTTTCGTCGTCAGGATTCTGAGCGCTCGCGGCGGGCTGTCCTCAGACACATGGGGCCGTTTGATGTTGGGAGCCTTTGGCTGGTGCCACAGAAATTCTACACCGATGATGAGAGCTGACCAGAATAGAATGACAGGGCCTAGACCAGGATCCTCCAGTAAATGCTGCGGAAAGGGTGGGAGTGAGTGCCCCATTATGAGCTTACGAGTACGTAAAGTAAAGCATGTCTCGCCGCGCTTTTTACGTGTGACATGAACACCTGGTGAATAAGATTAAATAAAGTCCTGCATTGTAAACTGGGGACAATTTATCAAAGTTAGACCCACTCTGAATCTCTCAGTCATGACCGTAGTACGCACCGGACAGAACGGACGGCAGCAGCGCCGAAACCTGAGTGGCAGTGCTCGCCTTGCCGGCGAGTCTCAGTCGGCCTCAGCCCTCAGTGGGCGACCTCAGCCGTCACAAGGCAGCCTGACATTTCGGCGCCCCATCGGCACCTGAGCACGAACTCACCGAGTTGTACTTACAGAACCAGGAACCTGGCACCATTAGTGAAGCGGGCCAACGTCTAGCACCTGCAAAATGTGTTCATTTGCTGCCACTGCACTAATAAATCTAAGAAAACTAAGGAATTTCTGCCCACTCACAGCCCATAAGGCATGATGATTACAGAGCAGGAGGATAATAACTTAACTTCAAGCATACCCACACCTAGTTACGCCTACGAGTCAAAACAAACATCAACGAAGCAGAAATGCGAGATATTTTCAGCTCTGACATTGAAAATGCCAAATCCCTTTTCCAGAAATAACATTATTACATCGTAGAAAGATATAATTGAGCAAACGCTAGTGCAAAATAAGTGCAAAATGAATTATTTAATTCCAACTTTCTCTGAAATGGGTAAAAGTAGTTACTAAATAAGAACAGTCGTCTAAGAGGTACAAACTGGTTAATCATTTCCGGCTACTGAGGCTGTCAAAACCTGACCGCGTCACAGTATGATAACTAACCTTTCCGCATACTGCTCCCTCAGTTTATGAAGGTGATAACTGAACTACCCCGTCATCCAACCATTGTTTTACATACGGTCATCGTCGTCATCATCTCACCATTGCGTGCGAGCTAAGTTCATTAATTAAAACGGACAATTGAGAGACACATACCGAGGTGGCAGGCGAAATATGAGTGGTGGGGTATGAGCGATGAGGAGTAATCATGGGCAGACAACGGGGAAAGGAGAGATATGAGCTGCAAACCGTGACAAGTGAGAGGCGAACAGAGACAAGTGGGCGAGAACAGAGACAAGCGGGAGGAGAGCGGAGACAAGTGGGCGGAGAACGGAAACAGGCGGGATGGAACAGAGACAAGCGGAAGGAGAACAGAGCCAAGTGGGTGGAGAGCGGAGATCGCAACCGGAAACATGAATCTCCGAGCGGAGAAAAGAGACTGAGACGTCTCAGGACGGACCGATATCCGGCTGAGTAGTTCGGAGGAGGAGGACCGGGAGCTGGATGAGTAGTTCGGAGGAGGAGGACCGGGAGGGCGCTGGTAAACGGTGGGCGGAGGGCGGCCGCGGTCGGCACAGGTAAAGATCGATCGACGAGGAGGACGGCGGCCAGCGCGCGTGCCGGCCGCCGAGCTGTGACCAGTTTCCGTGCTGCCGCCGCCGACGTCGGACAGACCGACCGCGTCGTCGCCGACGCTCGGGCAGCCTCGTCGGGTCGGGCGCGTCGTGACCGTGTCGCCAGCGACGGAGCCATGCTGACGGTCGGCGCTTGGAGCGCGCTCTTGCTGGGACTGCTGGGTGAGTGCTGTGGGGGCTGGTAGTGCTGATACAGACGTCGGTTTTGCATGATAGCAGTGATAAAGCGGAGGAAGGAGGGTTACTTGTTGCTCGGCGTCGGTTTACGTGCGTTCCATGCCGTTCGAATGATAACGGGTTTGATATAGAATTGAGGATGAGCGTGCTTCACATTTGTTTTCGCATCATCCTAAACTGTCCGTCAATAGCAATATTATGCAGGAGAAATGTCTCATAAAGTGACACCGAATTACGGTGAGAGTGCGATTCTTTCAAGTTGGATTGAGCATATCCTAAAGGCCACCCCTAAATGCAGATGCAAGCTTGCATCACAAGCACGGCTGTCCTTTTTCTATTGTGTGAAAGCATAATCTTATAGTTCCGCATTGTTTTGAGCACCTAACACATAGTTTCAAAAAAAAATTGTACACATATTCTAAAACTCAAGGTACGTTTTTCGGCTACTATTCATTTATTGTTTTCGTTCCGAATTTTCGGAGAGAGGAGAGATATGAGCTCTCCTCTCCCCGAATTTATTGTCTGTGCGTCTGTGCATTGCAGCATACCAAAGCTCGGGGATTTTGATATTGACTTTGAGTGATCACGTCTTTGCATCACTACTATATGTAATAGAGATGTCAATCGGATACCAACTTTTTGGTAAACCGATACCAAACCGATACTAACTTGGTATTTGGTATTTCAATCCTAATGTGTTTGGTATTTTGTTGGTATTATGAACCCTTACTAATGTATAAGAGGCTCAGTAGCGGCGGAACACCTTCAATCAAAGGGGGGCACTGCCTACTTTTGGTCCCACTCTTTCCATGCAACGCCCATAGGGCTAATGTTAAAATGCCAAAATCAAAGGAGGGCACGGTGCCCCGGTGCCCTCCCCGTTCCGCCGCCTATGAAGAGGCTAAGAAATTGGTAAAAAGTTGGTATTTCCCTCATCTTTCAAAGTTGGTTCGGTTTCGGTATTTCCCCACGGTTTTGGTTGGTATTTGGTTTGGTATCGGTATTCCGATTTTCTGTAATTGACATCACTAATATGTAACTAGTAAATACATTCACCAAGTCTTTACTGTGCAATCATTTCCTTACTTCACGACTTCACGTAACCAAATTCATCCGACCGTTTCGTTTTGTTCACAAGGGCTTAGCACATGTGACATCTACGGCCAATTACGCGAACTGCTGTTCTGTCCGATGTCTTTGTAACTAAGCCAGCGTTTATTATTCTGATCTGCATTTTGCGTGTTTCTTAACGACCATCGGCGTATAATCTGGACGATATTTTCGTGTGATTAATGAACGTGATAGGTCACTTTTTCATTTACAATGGCCATAGATCGTGGCTCTTCGCTTATACTAACGCTTGTTCTTTGGCAAAGAACGAGGGGAAATGGGAGAAGTTTTGATGATGGAGATTTAACCTTGCTATTTTAGCTATTTTATTTGCATTTCGATCATTTTAGTCGCCATCTCAGCATGAAATGACACTAGTTAATGGTAGCTAATTCGTCTTATGGTGTCCAGAACGGCGCATGGATTCTTTGATAGATACCTGGGGCTGTTTGACACTATCCTGGGCTACGGCTGTGGCCACGGCTGTGAGATTTCAAGCTCAATCTCAAGTACTCAAATATAAAATTCTAAATCCTTAATCTTACATTCTGATAAACAGTCTAGCCTGCAAAAATCATGCAAAGGATGCCCAGCAACATTGAAAGTGGTGAAGCCTTTGAAAACCTGTAATGGTTTTACCATTTGCTGTAGGGGAGTTTGCACTCTGGTACAGAATACTAATTATAGGTACCAATTGTTCCTTCATCATCAAGAGCTTGACAGTTTCAAAAAATGCAACATGTTGCATTGTCACATCCCTCTCAAACCAATCTCACCTGGTCATTAGGAGAGCACCTTACAGCTATTGAAGACGAGCGTTCAATAATTCTTTCAGGTAATAGAAAAAGAAACCACGCCTAGGTAAAGGCAGGCAAAGGCTTCATAAAATATTATCTAAAATAACTCTTAGATGTATTTCTGGATTTTCGGCAAGTCCAAATACATAATATAAAACTGGCGCTTTATGTTCTAACTGGTGTGTGAGTGACCACTAACAGAAAATGCTGATCAACGAAGCCAATGGAATTAGATTATAAGTGAGCATGAACCTTACTTACGGTTAATTCATATGATGGTGAAAACCATGAACACGTAATTCACATTACGGTGAAAACCCTGAACACAATATTTCTTACGCGAGCTGTTGACTTTACTAATAAAATGACGTCTTTTTCTAAAAAAATGTAAAAATGTGATACTTATTCTTTGTTTGAGAGCAAGTTTTTAACTGTATAGCATTATTATTTATTAATTTGGATTTTTATGGCTGTTTATAGTGAGTCAAAGCAATTTATTGCCACTTCTTTGCTATTGACGTCATTTAAACTCAAGTAAAATTTTTGATTGAAAGAGGCAATTGTGGCTCGCACGTCCTTGGGGATTTGAGCGAAGATCATTATTTGGAAAAATAAAAAAGATGAATGTTTTTCTTTCTTGGATGCTCACTAGTGCTTTCATGCCTTGCATATCAAATTAGTTTGAGACTTACTCAGAAGGCTCAGAAGGCTGCTTCAAGCCTGGCATATCACACCCCAGAAAATATGCAAGGTAAGAAAGAAGCAAGAGTTTTGACTAGACAATCACTGTTTGACAGTCCATCAACTTCAGTTTCATTTTCCATACCTAACATTGATAATGAAAAGCATCAGGGTCTGTTGTTCTGTCCCACAACCATGCTTCAGGATTTGGCATTAGATGTCTACACTGTTAGTGCTTCTATTCTGGTTCGTTGTTTATGTTTTCTGTTGATGTAGGTACCTACCTACTCATCTTTCTTAACCCCTTGCAAGGGCTTGTGTAGGCATGCGTTGCGCATCAGGCTTCAGGCCTTTGGCCTAAAGACAGATACACAACCACTTAACCTATGATGCTTCATGAGCTTGATAATCTATAGCCCATTGCAATGTGCTTTTGGCTATATGCTTCAACTAAAAACAACTTATATAATAGGTATACTATTTTTATATGTGTACAAGTATAATAATTTACCCCACAGGGTTTGAAGCCTGGACTCTGATTGCGATTCTGTGGACTTAACCCATTAGGAAAGCTTTGTGATGCCACATCAGAAACACTGCGTATTCAAAAGCGACATAATTGTGGAACTCTCAGCTGTGTAGTGTGTAGTTTCTGCAGTACATAGTACTGCTGGCGGCGAAGAACCGTTCGTGCCGTCCGGCATCACCATCAATTCGCGCTGGCTGGAAAACATGGAACTTGTCTGGCGAACGAACTGAATCTAATCACCAGTATAATACAGACCGATGACGAATGCCGTGCCGTCACGAGCCTGTGTCAACTTGACGGCATCGCTTCGAACCGTGGCCGAAACTTAACCCGCGCACCGACGGGGGTCTGCGCCAACTTCGCACCGACGGGGGGGGGGGCGGATGACCGCCCCCCCCCTGAGATCTCGAGAACGAAGCAAGATAGCGACAAGCGGTAAGCGGCATCGGATACGCACGGCCAAGATCTACAATTTTTACAAAGGTCATTTTCAGGTCAGGTCAAAGATGACGTCACAGGGGTCGAAAAAGTCAAAATGGCGGCGCCAGATATGGAGAGAGTTTTTCTCGAATAACTTTCGAATTAGTCAAGATAGGAACAAACTAAGGGCATCATCGTGATCCTCTCGTCAATCCGCATCGAATGATATATATGTTGACCTCGAAAGGTCAAGGTCAAAGGTTGACCTCAGGTCACGTGACCTCGAGGTCATCATGTATATCATTCGATGCGTCTTGACGAGCTGAACACAATGAGACCATCCACGCGTCTGTATCTTGTTCCTGTACGGAGTTATTGGCCAAAAACCTTTGGTGACCTTTGATGACGTCACATGACCTCACAGCTGCCCAACAGCAAAACAGACCTCAAGGTAGTGAAGGTTGATCGTATATGAAGTCATGTATGGTATATGGGGCCATTCCGACCCGTTTTAGTGGTAAAAACAGGGAGTTGATTTTTCCCCCATTGACTTATAATGGGGAGGTCGCGAAATTGACCTGACCTTAGGTCACCGATATCAAAATTCCGAGATATACAAATTGTAGCTACTAATGACCTAATAATATCCTGCGACTTTCAAAGGCCTCCGACATCTACTGTAGCTCTGGCACGGTGACAAAGTTGCAAAAAAGTGACTTGAGGTTGGGTCATTCAAAGTGACCTGGTGACCTGACCTTAAAAGGTAGGAGGTTCAAACTTGCACACCATGTGTAAAATTGATGAGGTTATAGTCATACCAAATTTCGCGGCGCTACGCGCCGCGGTTTTCCCGCTATTCGCGAAAAACCTCAGGGGGGGCGGATATCCGCCCCCCCCCGTCGGTGCGCGGGTTAATGGAACCACGTGAGCCACAGAAAGAGGACGTTCTGCTGAAATGTGCTTTATGTCTGAACAATGCGACCGAGGCTAATTTCGCTGGAGGTTTATGTAAGTACATACAATAAAATTCAGGGGTGATTTCTCAACCTATGTTTGATCAGTTTGCTAGGAAAGTCAATTCAAAAGAAGTTGCTAAAAATGTCGCGACCAAATACGCTCATTCAAAATTCAAAAGATAAATGCATTCCAAAGGAACCAGAAAATAATAATACATAAGCAACTATGATAATGAGGTAATATTGATCATGTTTTCAACCATATAACAAAGATCAGATGCACAGACCCTACAGGTAATTTGACATCTACTCCTCAACATTGGATCATGTACAGCACATAAGTAAATAACGAAAGCCAAAATCACTTTTTGTTTGGGTCGAGGGAGCACAAAAAAATTATTTCAGTTGTTATTTCACGTTTCTTTGATGAACATCAGAAAATCATGACCACACCGAATTTTAAAGCAACTATCCATCTTTTAAAAATACCGCGCCGAATTACCACTTTTGACGAAGGGCCGACCGATGAGTTTTAGTTGGCGGCAGTATCTCATGACAACGCCCATACAGGGCCTCAACGGCAGCGCTCCGGAAGGCACGGCTCGGCGTCGGCTCCTTTCTGAGGCAGTGACCGCGGCGAGGGTGGGCCTCAATGGCCGACCGCCCGGAGGTGCCGCACGCCGTCGGCAGTGACCCCCTGCCACGCAATGACACCGCCAAATCAATGTCCACTGTTTCACGCCACACCGGTGTAAATGGCGGCGGTCTGGCGCGCCTGTGGCGGTCACCGCGGCTGGCCGCCGGCAGTCAAAGCGGGAAGGCAGGCCTGGCCCGACGGCCCGACGGCCGGCCGGCTTCCTTACGACCGTACAGTGCCGGCGGCTGTCTGTAATGGCACACCGAATGGGCCCGATTGGATTCTGGACAACCGTCACGGGACTTTTTTGTCATGACCCCAAGCAGTGACGCAGCTGCGGCTGGTGGAATGGAAGCCATTCCTGGTGAAACATGAGACACATTTCAAATTGCGGGCCTTCGTGGAAAAAGGAGGCGTATGGTTATTTTTCAAACAAGTGGCGTACAATGGCTGCACTGGCGCATCGCATATATACCTAGTTTATGAATGTTTAATCAATGTTAGTGTAGTTACGTGTTCCGTAACGTTGCCGTAGATCAAAGCTCACCATAATCACCGCACGATATCTATACGACGCTCGTCCACATTATGATTGCCGTGCAATGCGAATGTTTGTTAACGATCCCTGCTGCCTCGTTGGCCACGAATCCGTGTTCCGCTCGACTGATGTATGTGACAGGGCTAATGCCGCTTGTTCAGTACCCGTCACAGGGCCCCGTGCAAGGTCATGTCATGTCGCACAGTGTGACGACGTCCTACACACGGAAAACAATCCTAGTTTAATCGGACACCGCGCGTCGCAGTGTCGTGTAGCTACGGTACACCACGGACGACGCCAAAGTCGCTTCCGTCGCTCGGAAGCAGCGTCGACTAATTCGTCGGCGGTGCCGTATCAATTCCGCCGGTCGTCGCCCTGTATTATTCAGAGACCACTGATGAACGCTGTGACTAACATCGACTGACAACAATCAGCGCGGGTACTTCTGGGCGCATCATTGACTCGACTGCCGGCGTTCCCACGCGGACGCCACTAATCAAATGATTACTGTCGCTCGGTCGCACCACGTTCGTCTCGAGCCGTGCCGCTTCGACCCGCCGCTGTTGGCCACCTCTTCAGACGAGACCGCCAAGGCCGGCGCAGGCGCTGACCCCACGCAGGGCGCCGTGGCCGGCCGAACGTCGCAGCACTTCCCTTTTCCTGAGTAATTACCAGTGAACACGCAGGTCGGACCGCTGCTGCTCCACGCTGCAGGCTGTCGCCCCCGTATTGTGAGCAGTGTGGGCGTCGGTGCTAGCTTTCGAGCACAGCGTAGGCCGCCTGCTTTGAGCTTGAGCAACAAATGATGGCGGCTCTGACAGGACAGAGGGGTGTATTTCGCTCAGTACTGGTGACGTAGAGACGTAGTGGAGTGTCAATTATGACACAGTTTCCAGGGGGCTCTCTGACTTGTTCCAGTCGCAATCGACACGTAAAGAGGTCACGTTCTGTCCTAGACTAATGAATATTTCAGCCAACTTGATCCAGCGCTCAGGACTAGAGGGTCCACTGCGGCAGATTAGGACTCTTGACACTAGCTCTGACCTCAGATGGACCCTACATAGGTAGCTCGCTGTGCAGCTCCGCTCTGATCTCAACAGTGAACCTCATGACCTTGCCCCTAAGGTCAATGACCCTGAGTATGCCGCTGTCCGACGCTCGAAGAAGGTCGTTTGGTATACGTTTAGTATACTTTGCGTGCTACCTGGTCGGAAATCCGTAATCCTGTCACAGTGCAGGTGCGCAGCACACACACAGACCAACCTGGCATTGACCGTGCTTCTAGTGGTGCTTTGAAACACCAGCCCGCAACACCGAGACAATTAAATCCGAATGCCGTCTCTCAGCGTCACTAAATCGCCCATTGGCTTTGCTGATTGGCCTGCGTGTAGAAATAATTCAGACTCCTTCGTGTCAGACAAAGTAGGTGATTTTTTCGGACATTCACGGCGATTGTGGCGCTCGCATATGTGGCCTGACCGTGCGCGTCACCTGTGATTAGTGCGAGCTAATTAGTTAATGTCCTAGACGCGGTCAACTGGCTATGATAATGACCTCGAAAAGAGAATAGAGAAAGTGCAACGTAAATTATTATCGAATATTGCGCATCTGATATATTCTGTTGACAAAAGGGAATAGACACGCATACATTTTGGTATATTTTTTTCTGATTTTCCTGAGGGTAAGACATAAAACGAGCACAGTAAAACGAAGTCCATTCCATTGTGTTCAAAATATAGTCTTTCTTGACAAACGACCTATAACCAAAATAGTGGCATTCAGAGTTTCCATTCATGGCTATTTGAAACCGAGCAGCCGCTCAGGGCTGTCAATAATGCAGAGCGTTGAATGGACTGGCCATAAGACTCGGCTTCAGGTCATCTGGGAAGTTAAACAACCTACTCCGTAATTTTCTACGTGAATAGACAGATTCATTATGACACTAGTTGTGAAACAGTGGGCTTGGTGGACATTTTAGACAGACATTCCTACCACCTGATCGCCAGAATAGTCTGCACTTTCTGTAAATGCTACCGGTAGCAAGTCGTTTTACAAGGAACATAAACTGCATATCTATTTCAAGCTGTTCCGCAGCAATGCAAATTACATCGCATAATATTATCAAGTTTCACTCGGCGCTGAATTACGGTAAGTGATCCGAGATGGCAATATAGGAGAGAGCTGGTTCAAAGATTTCCTTGTGTTCGTCGTTCGGCAAGGACGCCTGTGCAGTGTGCACTGTGCACCATAGAGAAGTAGCATTATAGTGATTCTTGAACAGCTTCTGGCATTGCAGTGGCTGTTGCTGTTCCATTGAGGAAACACACGCCTAACTAGCTATGATGGCCAAGATCACCCAGTTCTAACATTTGTATTGCATTGTATTTACGATCATGAGCTAATTGCGATCCACACATGGCGTTTCGATTACGCTCATTCTACGAGTAGATGCTATTTATAACGTTCACTAATCCGTAAAGCTTACAGCCACTCAAGTCCACTATCCCACGGGAATCCCTGATCCCTAATCCCCCTAATTCTTTCCTAGTCATCCCCACTACCTTCCCTTCCTCAATTGTTCCGCCCGGTCGAGCCCCAGACGACTGCACCTGACAGCTACGGCCAACCGGAAGGCCGGCTGGCGTGCCCGCGGCCGTAGGCACGGCGCGGCCGTTCCGGTTCTTTGCCATCGACCGCGACCCCGCGACGGTCACGGTCGTGCGGCCCCGTTACGTGACGAAGCGATCGGCACCAGATAGCGGCGGTAGACAGCGCCACGGGTCGTTTAATGGTGCGTGGCCGCCACCGAGGCAGCAATGTGTGTTGATCGGTGTGGGTCTGTCGTGCGTCTTAGGTTTGTTGTCGGTCTTTGGAGAACTGGCGTTGCTCACCCGGTTGTCTGTTATGTGTCGCCTGTCGTCTACCGTTTGCCATCTTTCGTCTCTGGTCTGAGTTGTCTGTCATGTGACATCGGTCTTTTAGCGGCACTATAGATTGCGTAACTGATTGCGTAACGGCTAAGGAAAAACTTTTTGGGAAAAACGGTTTGCCGTTTTTCCTGAGCCGTTTCTAAACCGTTTTTCCTGAGCCGTTTAGCGTTTGTTGTCTGCCTATCATGTGCGTGCAGCGTTAAACATTTATGGTTTATCGCTTAGTTATCCTGTGTCATCTGAACTTGATCGTCTGCCTCGCTTTGTCTGACGTCCTCAGTCTGCCTGTGCCGCCTGACGTTTGTCGTTTGCTGTCTGTTGTTGGCGCTCTGCTAGGGTGCGTTGTTGGTCCCATCAGCGTGCCCGTCCCACGGCGAGTGTTCTGCGGGCGGCGCGAGCAACAATAGGTCGGACCGACGTCAGCAGCCATGATTGTGCGCCGCCGGGACCCTCGAGCAAATAATAGCCGCTGTAGCGACATGAACATTCGTATGCAGATTAGTGTGCGGATATTGCGTGATCTTAATGAACAAACGGAATATACAGCGGCGGACTCGTTCCCAAGAGAAACAAGGTAAACTAACAATGCTCAACAAAACCGCCTGAGGAGGCGAAGTGCGGGATTGCCAAAACAACACCCGGCAAAATAGCTGTTGGGTAACTCTTCACATTCGCAAAGAACGCGGCAACAGCAACAGAGAAACGACCAAAATTATTCATCGCGGGAGTATGTCTACATCTGCCGGGGAGTGTTTGCACTCACGCAGCCTGACGGGTGCTATTGAATCTGTCGGCGATCACGCTACTGTCGTGTCCGGCGTCAGAAAGGGGGCACGCGACGAGAGCACGCGAGCGACGGCGAATGAGGCGCAAAGACCCATAGCGGACAGGTCTGAGAACGGTGTAATGTGATAGCGGTGGATACACTGTAAACCAAATCTACTAGTTGGCTCCTTGTTACAAGTTTGGTTCCAATTCGCATAGGCGTCACCTTGTCGATTCACCAGTCCCAGGCTTGTTGGCTAACAAACTAACAGTTTGTCTACAAGTTTGGTTCCAATTCGCATAGGCTTCACCTTGTCGATTCACCAGCCCCAGGCTTGTTGGCCAACAAACTAACAGTTTGTCTACAAGTTTGGTTCCAATTCGCATAGGCGTCACCTTGTCGATTCACCAACCCCAGGCGTGTTGGCCAACAAACTAACAGTTTGTCTACAAGTTTGGTTCCAATTCGCATAGGCGTCACCTTGTTGAGTACTAGTCTGGGCCTTGTGAACCTACCAACTTCTGGATAGGCATAGCCGTTTCCTTGTCGGTTCAACAACCCCTGGTTTGTTGATGAACTAGCCTTTGACTGGGCATTGCTAGTTTACAAATTGTCAACAAGTAAGTGTACTAACGCTCAGTTCGAACTTGTTCTTCCTTACAATCGCTTTGTTTGCGTTGATAACCTTAAGAACTTACGATTCGCGTTCGTTTTCAATTGCCACGATACTGATTCAGGAAATATTTTCTATACGGACAGGTCATTTTTTGGCTGGAAGTGGTGCACAAAATCATGACTGGCATCAGTTATTGCTCAAAGGCTTGCGCTGACAAGAAACGAAATACTGATGGGTTATATAATCGATGAGTGCATACACCACATCCATTCGGAAGTTTCTGGAATCATTAGTATTTATTACGGTCACGTACCTACATCACGTAGTATGTAATTATTACTATTGACTGGAGACAATTCCAAGTGCATATTTTCGAATGGATGTGGTAAATGCATGAGGTATAAGGATATACCTATCGTGCACCGTCAGCATATAAGTCTTTGAAGCAAGAACTGCTGCGTATGTGGAAGAACATGGTTTTGTGCATCGCATCAAGCCAGAAGTATAACATGCCCGTATGACGAATATTTCCACATTGACCATAACAATCATGGCAGTTGCACGATCACGCAGATAATTCGAATAAAGCATGATCGCCAACCAGATTAGCTTTTACAGCCCATATATGTCCAATGTCCATCAGTTAAGTTAAAAATACAAAGAGTTGAATTAAAGGCAAATAAATGTATTTATATATAAAAAAACACCGACCGCAAAACATCTGCTCACATGTGCATGCAAAGGTCTGGCCCACTTACATTGCGCGCGCAGGGGAAGGGAGGCGTCTCGACCGCGGGTATAGGCACGATTAGTGCGTCCCGCAGGCCAGAGCGGGCCTCACTCACAACACGAACACCACAGTTCACAGATTTCACTTTTTACTGCGCAAATGCTGGAACAGCCCTCGTCGCTGATCCATGCTGCACGGCGGCCGCGCGACAACTGCTGGTTTGAACGGTTTGAAACCGCCGCGCCGGGGCCGGACGGCGACCGCTGATTGGTCCGCCAAGTCTGACGTCACGGGCGCAGCTGACCATGTGTATGCTGACCAGCTGACCAGTACAAGTTAGGCGCCGGTTAAATAACCATGCGGCAACAAGTTTCCAAAACTGGTTAAGAAACAAACGTTGAAACAAATGTAGGGGAAAGTGGGTGTATTGCGCCCTCCTAACCAATTGCGCCCACCAACATTCCCACGAATTCAATGGCATGTTTATAATTTTGTGTTCGAAAACAATATTTTCATCACCTGATAGTTCATTTTATGGCCCAAGCTCTCCGACGAAGCCAATCAGCAGGGCTCAGTTACGCCATCAAAGATTTTACGGCGTTTCCTTAGCTTTTTTGCAGTATTTTGAACCGTTGGCTATAAAAATCTGTGATACGTGTGTGATTTTCAGAGTGATATTTAGAAAGAAAGCCCATTTTTTCATTATATTTCACTTAAACAGTAAACTTCCTTCAGCATATCATGATAACTTCTACGCTTTTATAAAAACGTACCTCAATTCTAATTGCGCCCATGGCAATTGCGCCATGGGGGCGCAAATAGAATAATGGTGTAGCTATTGTATCACGACAGTATGAATGCATCATTAACTGATTGCAATAAAGAAGGAGTTTAATGCCAGGCAGGGGAGCAGCCCGCTGTCGCCAGTCCGCAAATTATTTCTCTCGTCAAACTTCTAATGCAGCTGCCATTTAGGCTGCGAACTTGTGGTGTAATTGACAAAATACGGCATTTTCAACATTGACTCGGGCGTGAGGGGTGACAGCTATGATCAAAAAGTAAAAACTGATGTCAACAAGTTGTCGAAACGATAAAAATTAATAATTTTGATAGAAATGATTGACAATTTAACCGTATAGGTGCATACTTTCACATATATCTAGTCGGTTACATAAAACGTTTTCGTTGCACTTTTACAAACATACGGACACATGTAAAGTTATTTACCTGGGCAAAAAAACATCGCGATTTATATCTACATTTATTATTCATTCATCCAGCCTGATTAACATTATAAATGTTTAATAAGCCGCAATGACATTACACTGCCGGGGTGTATGCATTCCATCTCATTCGCTTAGCCATGTTTAAGTATAGGGCGCAATTGGATTCTAATTGCGCCATCCCCCTGGCGCAATTTACAGCAGTTGTCGGTAAATGCGCCCTTTTGCATGTTTCTGAAAAAGCAGCTGTCGGAAGCAAACGAAACATTCTTAATTGATCGGGAGGCTCTTAAATCGTAGCTAATGAGTTCCTCTTTGAAGTGGTTACCAGTGCATGCTTATATCTCCAGCGGTTTTCTTACAATTAGCGTTTTTCCTTAAGGTGGCGCAATTCACCCTCCTTCCCCTAGAGTTGGTCTGGATACTGAGAAGTTGGTGTGCATAGTAACTATTGACTCGTAGTTGTCATCTGACAAGCAATGCACCAGACAACGGCTTGTTTGAAAGTATCAGTTGGTAAACATACCAAGAGATGATTGGTTATATTACACAAGACTTGTCAATTTGGTTTACAGTGTACAAGATTGGAAGGAAAATAAGTTCAAGGAAAAGCGACATGAAGCCACGGCGCTGTCATTTTACATGTACACATTTACCTATAACATTTATACAGGTACACATTATTGCACATTTATAGTCGCTGATGTCTTTATGTGCAATAATGCATTCACTAATTTAGTAGTTTGTTGTATGTGGGAATGTGAATATCAGAATACAAAATAAAAAAGTTGAACCTATGCGTTCGCTTTATCAATGCCTAAATATATGCGATTATGCCAATGAGAAAATTGATACCAACGTCGCAGTGTGCTGAAAACTTAATGCTCCAGGACATATTGAATTTGTCTGCCCATTTCAAGTGCTTCCTCCCGTCGGTTTCGTTATTCATTTCGACGTTGCTGATATTTTCCGCTGTTTTTCAGTCGCAGCAGATAAAGCCGATCCCAATAACAGAGTGCCAAAGTTGTGCCGGCTCCACAAATCAAGACATCACCTGCTTGTTTGCATTCGACCTGAAGACATTTCTGAAATACACGAATGTCTGAGGCAACTGTAGAAAATTGAGAAACTTCTACAATTGTCTACCGGCACTTGTTTTAAACGAATTTCCGTGTTGACAATGCTCCTGTAATCATGTTTTTTATGTGTAACTGAGAGGCAGTTTAAGCTCTTTTTACAGTACATCTTCCTTCAATCCAAAAAAAAACTATTATGTTCCATTACTGTCCATCTTATTCTTCTCTCTTATCCGCATTCTCCTTCTCCTCCTTCTCTCCTGGCCCCTCTCCTTGCTTCTTCCCCTCTGCTTATCTCTTTCTGTTTCTATTCTTGCATTCTTTCTAAAAAAATTCCTCTTCTCCCTTCTTCTCTTCTCCTCCCACCTCCTCCCATCCCCTATCCTTCTTTCCTCTACCCCTCCCCCCGTCCGTGCTTCCCATCCATCTGGTGTTCCCTGTAGTCGCCGCCGTTTGTCCGTCCTGCTCGGCATCGTGCTCACCGCGTCCCAGCCTCGTCACCGCGCCCTTGTCGCGTTGTTAGCCGCTGTCCGGATCGCGGTAACCAATTTGTCGCCAGACCGTGCCCGCCGTCCCGGGCCCGCTCTGATGATGAGTGGGGCTGGGGATGGGGGTGAAGGGAGGGTCCACGGCTGATCACAACTCGGTTATCCCAGATATACCCCGTCCCGACCCCACTCCGACCCGCAGCGCCCCGCTGCAGAGACACCCGTGGCCCGTCGCAAAGACCTCTGTCTCATATTGTAGGAACGGATTTTGGAGCGGATATTGTTCCGCCTATCTTAGTTTCAACATGTATGTTCATTACGCTAGAATACATATGACGTGCACTGAAGTTGCACTGAGACACCGCTTCCGTCTCCGTCCCGTCTCCGTCCCGTCTCTGTCCCGTTTCCATCCCGTCTCCGTCCCGTCTCCGTCCCGTCTCCATCCCGTCTCCGTCCCGTCTCCGTCCCGTCTCCGTCCCGTCTCCGTCCCGTCGAAACTCATCACATCAGCTGATGACGCATCGTCCCCAGCTTCATCGCCTCTCGACGGGGAGCCGGCGGGGGAGCGGGAGCCTCGCCGAATCCAGTCCGGCTCCGGAAGGGCGCCCGGGGGAGTGCCGGAGCCGGAGGGGCGCCGACCAAAGTCGCCGCCCCTGAGAGTCACCCTTCCGTGTCGGATTAATTTGCATTTATTCAGAGAGGAGAGCGCACGCGCCGCCTGGGAACGACAGCTGTCAAAGAAGGCCACGTGTCACCATGGCAACGAGCTGGGGAGGGGAGAAAGAACGGGAACAGAGGGTGAACGGGGACCCGGGGTGCCAATATAGTTTTCGGCGGGGATTGCGCTCAGCGCTGGATATGATTACGGTGAAATCGCCTGCGATGACGACTAATGTGTCGCACAGACGAATATCAATCTGAGGATGTGAATGGGGACGCACAGTGGAGCACAATGTTTCGGAAGTAATCGATGCCTGGTTGAACACACGCTGTATAAATTCTGAGCTACACGGGGAGCTAGGAAGAACTGCCAATGTCATTTGCATTACAAATTGTATCCGAGGGTATTCGATTGACCATCTTGGATCAGAATCGAAGCAATCGCATTCTTAGTAGCTCTGTTTCTTTGATTCTGGCTAAATGTGAGTCTTTATTTACTCTATGTCCCTCTGAATTTACATCAAAGCCGGGAGTTTGCAGCTCTCTGCTGCCTGGCTGTGCGTTTGATGGTCCAAGTCGCCCGTGCTCCCATCAAACTCTCCCATTGAGCTGCTCTCTGCATCAATTCCGCGCGGTGGCGAGAGCCCGTTAAGGGCAGGGGGAGGGGCCGGCAGGGGTCGCTTCGTGCTTTTGCATTCATTTCGGGCCCCCTCTGTGTGAGTCAGCCAAGTGCCTTCCCGTCCAGCTGCCGGCTGGCTGACTTCCACACGAGCGCACACTCCGACGCGTTTGGCTCCCACAAACCGAGACCGTTTTGGTTACATATGCGTGGTGCGTATCATATCTCAACGGACAGCGTTTTGTAAACAGACTGCAAACTCGCGCACCAAACAGGTTGTCCATCGAGTTGTCAGAGTCTGCACCTTCTTATTCGAACCGAACACAGGGTTTAACCAAACCATCCAACAGCTGAATTGTATTCCCTCTGTCTACAGCGGCGCCGGCGGCTAGTCAGAAGAAGGACAGTCTTCACGTGCGTCTGCGGCTCCCTCCGCTGGCCCAGCAGGGTGAAGCCATCAACATCACGTGCGACTATCAGCTGCGGCCCAGCGACCAGCTGTACTCAGTACAGTGGTACAAGGAGGGGGAGGAGTTCTATCACTACATGCCCGGCACCCGACAAAAGAAACAGACCTTCAACGTACCCGGCATCGACGTCGATGTAAGTGTTATGGTGTTGGAGGGGCTGAGAAAGGGCTAGGGAGATTAGAGAGAAAGGGAAAAGGGATTAGAGAGAAAGGAGATAGAGAGAGAGAGAGAGAGAGAGAGAGAGAGAGAGAGAGAGAGAGAGAGAGAGAGAGAGAGAGAGAGAGAGAGAGAGAGAGAGTGGGGGAGAGAGAGAAAATGAAGAAGAAGAAGAAAAAGTGTGTGAGAAGGATGAACCCTGTTTGGTGTTTAAAGCCAGACTTTTCTCGCCTTTTTTCTTACTAAACATGACCGACAAAGAGTAGGCTATTGCAGATCAGTCTAAAGCTACAGTCAAGTCGAGTTTCTCACTAGGTAATCTATCTGTGGGACATTAGGACGGTCTGGTCAATTATTATTGACATTGCTTACTTTTAGTTACCTGAAGTGTTTCAAACTGCATCAACGTAAAAACTTATATTTTATGTTTTTAAATATAATGTAAGGATATTTAGCTACGTTAAACCCAGCAATACAGTACTAAATTATAACAACAATCATCTGTCGTTGAAAAAACAAGCACACACAGCTACATGCACCACGTCGGAACGAGTCCGAACCCGAGCCGAACGAAAGCCCGTCCAGCCCGGATGACAGGTGACTTCTGGACCGGCGATCGAACGCACGGCTCCGGCACATTGATCCTGACATGGCGGCGGGACGGAGAGGAGGTGGTCTTAGCCGGTCACCACCGCCACCGCAGGTCGTCGTTCTAGTCTCGGTCGACCGCGCAGGACTCGTGGCGACGTCCCGCTATGATGCATGGCCTGCCGATGAGACACTGGGGACCACAAGGAGGCTATGTGAGCAGCAGCGACGGGAGGGTGGTGGGAGGGCAGTGGGAAGAGAGTGGGAGGAGAGTGGGAGGCAGTGGGATGTTGGAAGCAGCTGCTAACCGCCAGGAACGTGACTAAGAGGGAAAAGGAGAGCGAAGACGAGGAGAAAAACGGAAAACACTGAGACACCTGAGCGAGGAAATGTCGGAAAATGGCAGGCGAAAGAGGGAGAGAGAGAGAGAGAGAGAGAGAGAGAGAGAGAGAGAGAGAGAGAGAGAGAGAGAGAGAGAGAGAGAGAGAGAGAGAGAGAGAGAGAGAGAGAGAGACAGACAGACAGACAGACAGACAGAGACAGAGACAGAGACAGAGACAGAGACAGAGACAGAGACAGACAGACAGACAGACAGACAGACAGACAGACAGACAGACAGAGAGGAGAGAGTGAGAAAGAGTCGAGATGAGAGGAAAAGGATGAGAAGCAAGTCAGTGTGCTGACAAAGAAATGTTTGACCCATGTTACTCATTTGATTGCACTTTATAGAGGACAAAAGAAGACAGCAGAGCTTCTGAACGAGTGACAACTGTTCGTTGCACATTGCACAATGAAAAAACATTATGAATATTCAGATGTAGTTGAACTCATCTGAGACGTTACACTGTTTTTTCATGTTTGAACTCTTTGAAATATGCCGTTCTCTTTTTATACTAAAACTAAGTATTGAAGAGCACCACATTATATGCATCAGATTGTAACATCACACACATACACTCAAGGACACCGCTCACCCTTATCCCAGCCCCAGCCCGCGACCTGAGATAACAAATTGGCCGCATCACTCTGGAGGTGAGCAGCCGGCCGTCTGGGGTCCCTCCGGAGCCGGGCAGGGTCAGTAGATGGAGGCCGGGGCCGGCACCGGTCCCACTGCACTCGGGTCACGTCTGCCGCCCGGCCCGGGGGGCAGAGTGGAGCCCACACCGCCCCAGGGCGTACCCGAAGGGCCGCCGAGCTCTGGATGTTGTCCATCATCGGACTCCTACGTCAGATCCAGTCTGCCTGTCGTTTGGGTCTGCCGTCCGCTGTTCGCTGTCCGTCGTCCATTGTTCACCGTTCATCTGCCGTCCATCTTTTTGCCACCGTCTGCTGCCCACACTATCCATTGTTCATGGTTCACCCTCCACAGTCCAATGTTCACCAATAACAGTCCACCATACACAGTCCATTGCTCTTTATCCACCGGTTGCTATCTGCGTTTCGCTTCTTACCGATTCACAACATTTTTCTTATCCATCCATAGCGCCGTTCGTTAGCTAACCAGACGGTGCATCTGCTACAACGTGAACGTAAATGATAAGGTCCGGACATGGACCCGGAACACAACGAAGACCCTGCAAGAATAGAAGCAATAGCTGCTCAGGCCCTGTCACAGATAACCAAGACGCGACTAAGCCCGATCGCAGCGTGACATAACGTAATTGTGCAAATTGATACACATTGCAGGTGGCTGCTTCGGTGTCTGGCAGGGCGACATTTCGGCGACGCTGCCGTGTCGCGCTGATGGAAAACGATGAACAGGATTTCTCGGGAGATAGCGACACCGCTGTCGTGATTTATGCCTCATGCGACTAGTTGTACTGTGATATTGGACGGAGCATTAGTTTTGGGACTGATGAGTGTGCATCCTGCATACCCCGAATATCACTGAGTTGTATAAAATCACCGGCAATCAAAGGGGAATAGAATAAACATTTTATTGTGCTTAAATGAAGGCAGGGAGAAATAACTTTACAGCTTTAGAGGAACAAATGCTATTTTACGACGAACAGTTCAGCTTGAAGTGCCGTTGAGTGCCGTTTTTTACTTTGTGTGATATAGCTGCAAGGAAACATGCATTTGTATACTACTCTCTAATCTTGAGTCCAGTGTAGGTATTACAATATTCAGCTATTTCCTCCTGCTTTGTATATTTTACTGTCAAAAATATATGAAGGTCAACTCTATGCCCGTTTCATATTTTTTTCTGTATTTTTTATTTATTTCCATTGCCCATTGCTCCCTCTATTCATCCATATCTATCTATCTATGCATACTTCTTTTCCTATGCTCTGTTTCGCTATATCCTCAGCATCGTTTAATTTTCCCCTCTCCCTTCCCCTTCATTCTCTTACATTTTTTTGCAATCCACCTTTCATTTTCTGGGCAGAGATGGCTCTCACACAGTTGTCCAGCAACATTTTTCCCGCTCTTCATTGCCGCGAGAGTCAGAATATTTTTGTCGTTCTGTCATTCCTAACTCAGGCTTAACCCGCGCACCGACGGGGGGGGGCGGATATCCGCCCCCCCCCCCTGAGGTTTTTCGCGAATAGCGGGAAAACCGCGGCGCGTAGCGCCGCGAAATTTGGTATGACTATTCCCTTATCAATTTTACACATGGTGTGCAAGTTTGAACCTCCTACCTTTCAAGGTCAGGTCACCAGGTCACTTTGAATGACCCAACCTCAAGTCACTTTTTTGCAACTTTGTCACCGTGCCAGAGCTACAGTAGATGTCGGAGGCCTTTGAAAGTCGCAGGATGTTATAAGGTCATTAGTAGCTACAATTTGTATATCTCGGAATTTTGATATCGGTGACCTAAGGTCAGGTCAATTTCGCGACCTCCCCATTATAAGTCAATGGGGGAAAAATCAACTCCCTGTTTTTACCACTAAAACGGGTCGGAATGGCCCCATATACCATACATGACTTCATATACGATCAACCTTCACTACCTTGAGGTCTGTTTTGCTGTTGGGCAGCTGTGAGGTCATGTGACGTCATCAAAGGTCACCAAAGGTTGTTGGCCAATAACTCCGTACAGGAGCAAGATACAGACGCGTGGATGGTCTCATTGTGTTCAGCTCGTCAAGACGCATCGAATGATATACATGATGACCTCGAGGTCACGTGACCTGAGGTCAACCTTTGACCTTGACCTTTCGAGGTCAACATATATATCATTCGATGCGGATTGACGAGAGGATCACGATGATGCCCTTAGTTTGTTCCTATCTTGACTAATTCGAAAGTTATTCGAGAAAAACTCTCTCCATATTTAGCGCCGCCATTTTGACTTTTTCGACCCCTGTGACGTCATCTTTGACCTGACCTGAAAATGACCTTAGTAAAAATTGTAGATCTTGACCGTGCGTATCTGATGCCGTTTACCGCTTGTCGCTATCTTGCTTCGTTCTCGAGATCTCAGGGGGGGCGGTCATCCGCCCCCCCCCCCGTCGGTACTAAGTTGGCGCAGACCCCCGTCGGTGCGCGGGTTAACACCATCCCATTGCCTAATGCAGCAATTCATTCACAAGAGAAGATCCAAGAACACCACTGAGCCATGCCGGCTCTTATCTTCGCGCGAATAAAATAACGCAAACGGTGCTGTAATTCGTTCTTATCTCATTAAGCCACTAATGATAGCGAGTAAAAATTAAATTACAAGCTAGAGTTTCTCATCTCAGCTAAGTGTGCATGAATTGCCCTCACAAAACTGACCGTAAAATGTGCCTTATCAGTCCCGCCCCACATCCCTTCCAGTCCCCGGCCGCAGAAACATTGCGGCACAGCATACCATTACAGGCGCTGTACAGTGCTGCCATCTATGAGCGCTCAGGTGAAACATCAGACCAGACGCTCGTCGGCCGGCCTTCAAAGCACTGCGTCAAGTACCTTCCTAATTATTATTGCTCTGTCAAGGATATACTTTTGATTATTCATAATAAGCCCTGCTACACATCCTTCAATAGCATTGTTAAAGAAGCAATCATATTTTCAACTAAAACGAATGCTAGATTTTCACTGAGTTCGAGACCTATACTCTCCATGATGCATCTAACACCTGTGCCGACATTATGACCAACTGTTTAGCTCACGTTTCCGGGATCAGGATGACCTGTCGCCGGTCCGTCAGCTCATCAGTATGTAGATCAGGTGGCAATAAACGGGTAACGGAGTCAACACTCCAGTTGCATGAATATCTCTCACGGATTACGTTCCCCGCATGCGGTACTCTCTCGCGGGAATCACTGCAATCAGCGTCGCACTATTGAGCTCTGGGGCAGCGAAATAGAATGGCAATAAGACAGCGGATGTGCTGGGTAATGGTATCTTTTGCAGCTACTCACAGCTGCAGCTTCCGTCCACATGGATGTTGGAAAAATATACGATTTTAGGAGTGCAGTTTTTCCTAATTATTTCACCCTTACTTATCCGAAAATGGGAAAGAATGAGCCTTCAAGCACAAACCACGTCTGTCTCTCAAAAATGTAAATCTTCTATGGTATTCTTATGACGAGTTTCGAATGTGTGTACATAAATGAATTGTAATTATTGGATAAATACTCCCACCCACCCCATTGTTACACATGAAATTCAATTAAGCTTTGTCAACAAACAGCATACCAGTTGAAATATGGTTGAGCAATTTTGGTAAATTGAATGACATTACTTAGAAGCATTGCATCAGTTCCAGTGGCATTACAGGCTTGCCGTACTTGCTCTATTTGTATTTGCTCATGATATATTTGTTCGGAAGAAATAACATCACCTAATAATTTAGTTACCCTGTGTACTGTACCCTATGCTTTTCTCACATTTAGCAAGACAGCTTTCTGTCATTTTTGCTGGAGTCTCATCACGGAAGTTTTTGACTGTCAAGCATCCTCACAAACGAAGTTAGATGACTCCTGGAAATTGCTATCTTCGTTCTACAAAATAGTTTTTAATCCTCTGCATTCAGAACTTGGTCAAAACTGTCTAACGTTGATCACGGAATGCATTTAGTGGCACCTAGCTGAATTATTGCGCGTGTGTGTGCTTTTTGTGCCCAAGTGAATGCCAACTTTACGAAAACCTGAAAACCTTCTGACCGGCCGGTTTTCAATCACCCAACACATGTTCTGAAGGACGCCCTGACAGCTTATCGACATCGCCTTATTGGTCCGTTCGCGAATGACGCGAAACAGAGTGGTCAGCAGCTGACCTGTGACGTGTGTCTGTCCTCTGCTGCAGTTGGCGGCCTCAGACGCCCGGACTGTGCGGCTCCGATCCGTCTACCTCTCCACTTCTGGCCAGTTCCGCTGCGAGGTCTCACTGGAGGCGCCCTCTTTCGACACGTTCTACGACTTTGGGGACATGATTGTCGTCGGTGAGTGCTCACTGCTCCCAGACGAGTCGGCGGAGTTTAATTGGAGGAGCCATCAGCCATAAAGCATGTGTATGCGTCGCGTGTCTATGTGAGATTTCCGTGGTCATTCGTCAACTGAAATTGGCTTTGTTCGTAAGTTACAATGGCCACAATGGATTTCGACTTGTCCAAGGTGAAGCTGGCAGGTTTATTTCTGCATTATGGTCCGAATATGTCACTATTCCTCCGTTCGTCATGTTGATGACCGCTGCCATTTACCGTCATTTTGGTCCTAGCCCCCCGGAAGAGGCCTATCACAAGCGACTGAGGACACAAATGTGCCACGCCATCGATTTATAGAAGTTCGAGCTCTGGCTAGACAGGATCAGAGTCTTCAATCTCGTTTAATTAAAGGCTTCAAAAGATAATTGCTTTGGTCACGTTTTGCCAAAGATTTTTAATTAAGTGGCCGTCTTTTCCGAGGCAGCATCCCTGGGGTAAGCGTATGTCCATGCCATTGACCGACACTGGATGGGAAGAAACGGCCGGCAGCCGACTGAGGTCCTGGCTCATCAGCATTCATTGCTGCTCTGGCTCAACTCTTTACGAGGTGGCATTAGTATCAGTCTGTCTAGCGGACATCGTAAATAGATCTCAAGGGACGCGGCAGAATTGGAAGTGTCTCCGAGGAAGAGATTTGATATTAGTCCCCAAATCGAGATATCCAGGTTTTCCAATTGAATCAGACCAGACACAGGCTATCTAGCACCTGCACTTTTGTGTGCATACTGATTAGTGGGGCCTGTCAATTTCACAAGAAGAAGTGGCCATCAGACCTATTCAGACGTAACTCATTGGACCAGAATTGTGTTTTTATCGCACTTATGTCAGCCTGATTGAGCGTCGTTCTTAAATTGAATCATCAGTCTTCTCTAAGTGTGATTTATTTTCATCGTTAGGAATGACACCAATATCGTGCCTAAATCAAGAGGGATTAGTCAGAGTTAAACGCACTTACACAATTACTCACAGAGATATGTTTTAAGCTAACAATGCCGATCCTAGACCCCCATCAGCTGATCGTCATCTCTCTGTCTTGATCGCCACCATTTTACATTTTTGACGAAATAAAGTTTATGTTGCACCCGGCGTTTAAATACTCTTACGGAACATTTCGTAATTGTGATTCATTCACAATGAATTTCTTTGTTTTGTGATGAATAAGCTCGATATCATGCCTTTTGATCTGATAGTAAAGGCATGTGTTGACTTCTATGATGCTGATAAGATCCAAGAGGCGAAAGACCTTCTGTGGGATTCGGTCATCAATGTACACCACGGAGAGCGCAGGGACCTGCGTAACATCAAACGGAAGAATTCAGGTACTAGCTCGAAAGCAAGGGCAGACTGTGAAGACATCATCAAGGCAGTGCAAGTTTGTGACAGAGAGGGCACGGCTTTGCCCAAGTTTTATGCCATTGATCTGAGAAATATCCCTCACTCAACACCAGAGAACCTTGATGTCACAGTTCTACTTAGTCAATTCAGCCAGATGCAGACTGACATGAAGGAAATGAAATCTGCGTTACAAACCATTCAAGATGAAGTCTCAAAATCCAGTCAAGTCCAGTCAAAGTCCGACTCTTCAAGCACATGGGCCGCAGTTGCAGCCACTGTGCCGAAGCAATTGGATATACCATCCTCTGGAACCGAATATCATCAGAGGCAGGGAAGTGAGCAACAACAGAAGGCTCTACCACAGATGAAATCGAGACAGCAGCACCCGAGTCAGCCACTGCACCAGCCGTCAAACCAGCTGTTGCCTTCAGAGTCAGTGCCGTTGCCGCTGCGCACGGCACCTGCGCAACAGGAACAGCAGCGGCCGCAGAACCATACTACTGACGACGAGGGATTCACTACAGTGACAGTGACAAGGAGAAAGAGCAGCCGTCAGAAGATGGAGGTGAAAGGAACCGGCTCTTCCACCCTGCTAAGAGGTGTCGCGCCTCCTCCAAAGACGCTGGACCTTTTTGTGGGGCGCCTGGATTCTTCCACGACCAGTGACGCCGTTGAAACGCACGTCAATTGGATTCTACAGGGAGCTGGGAAGGCAGCAGTGGAAGAGATTCCCCACTGTGCTGCAGCCTACGGTTACAGAGGGTATAAGGTGTCCGTCCCTGCTGACACAGCCAGGTTAGTGCTTCTCTCCGAGAAGTGGCCCAAACACGTTTCTGTCAAGCGATTCTTTCAGCCGAGGGGAACACAGGGGAACAGAAATATGAGCGGTTTGTCTAGGAAACGTACCAACTTGAGTCCTCTGTCCCGCAGCACGAGCGTGGGCAACATGGTGGCATGTGGCCGATGAAGGTACATACTGCAGTTCTTAGGACTACTACATGATCAAAGCCTGCTCCTTCAATTGTAACTCATTGAAAAATTCCCTTTCCGATGTAGCTGAACTTTGTTCTATGAATGATTTAGTTTTCTTACAAGAGACGTGGCTGTCTAAATTTGAACTTTTCATGTTGAACAACATTCACCAAGATTTTCTTGGTATGGGTGTTTCTGCTATTGACTCATCTACTGCTCTCTTAGCTGGCAGACCGTTTGGTGGGGTGGCAATCTTATGGAAAAAGTCATTGCAATCTAGTATACGGGTTAAGGTGATAAATGATCGCATCATGGAGATTAATATTGCCACAACCATTGGCGCCGTATGTCTTTTCAATGTGTATTTACCAACTGATTACAGAGACTCAGAAAGTCATGACCAGTTTTGCATGTCATTGGGACAGTTAGCTTACAATATTGATGTTGCGCGCTCCAGAACAAGTCACATTGGTATCATAGGTGATTTCAATGCCAACAGTTATGGCTCTCGTTTTTTTGGTGAATTGATTGAGTTTTGTGAGGAAAATGAACTTGTCGTTTCTGACGTTAAAAATTTGGGTTTATCGGCGAATACATTCACCTATGTCAGTGCTGCCCATGGAACTGTATCCTGGATCGATCATTGCATTTGTAGTCCCAGCCTGCATGATAATGTCCACAACATATTGGTGAAGTATGACGTTTGTTTCACAGATCATATGCCTCTGGTGGTTGAATTTAACTTTCAGAGCGTTGAGCTTGTCACTTTGGCCCCAGAGGTTCCCTCCTATCGAAAAATTTGTTGGAGATCTGTAAATGTAGAACAAGTTCAACTTTATAATCAGTCAGTACGTCTAAAGTTGAGAACGTTCTGTGCTGAAGTTGATGATCTCACTGGCACTTGCGTTGGGGATTGTAGGGATGATTCCCATATTCATAAACTATCCCATTGCTGCAAGGCGTTCACTGAAGCTGTCATTTTGAGCGGCCAGCAATGCTTTGGTTCTAAGCAAGTTCACCAAAAGCACGTCAGGCCTTTTCCAAAATGGAATGAGACTGTGAAAATCAAGCACAATACAGCTCGTAATTCTTTTTTTCGTTGGAGGTCTGCTGGCTCTCCCAGAGACGGTCCTCTGTCAGCTCAAATGAGGGAATCAAGGCTGGCTTTCAAATATGCTTTGCGGAGATGTAGGAGAGAAAGAGATATCTTCAATGTAAATAAGCTTGCTTTGTCTTTGTTGAACAGAGAGCATAATCAATTCTGGGCACACGTGAGACAGCTGCTTGGTGGTCAAAGTTCCTTTCCACCTAGCTTTGGGGGTGTCACAGGAGCTGCGAACGTAGCGAATATGTGGGCCGATCATTTCAAAACTGTTCTAAATGACGATAGCTGCAGCAGTGGTCAAGCAATTATCAACCATATCATCAATGATCGGCTGCCTGATGTTCTCCCCATTACCAGGGAGGAAGTGTCGAGTGCTATAGCCAAAATGAAAGGTGGAAAAGCTGCAGGCTGGGATCAGATGTACAGTGAACATCTGCGTTATCTTGAAGCTGATAACTTATATGTCATAGTCTCCATATTTAACAGCATACTGAACCATGGAAACGTCCCTGATGATCTCATTTATTCACTGTTGACGCCATTAATTAAGGATAAAAGTGGTGCACTTGATGATAAATCGAACTATAGGGCAATCGCTTTATCCACAACTTTATCAAAAGTCTTGGAACTTATTCTGGTTGACAGGCTTCTACCGCTATTAAGAACAAATGATGCGCAATTTGGATTTAAGTCTAATCATTCAACAACGCATGCTACATATGTTCTTAAAGAAACAGTTCACTATTACACTAGACAAGGAAGCCCAGTGTACGCCTGCTTCCTTGATGCAAGCAAAGCATTCGATAGAGTGAATCACGCTAAGCTCTTTCAAATACTCCAAGAAAGGGGTGTTCCGTTACCATATCTGAAACTGTTAACTCATTGGTACAGGTCCCAGATGATGAGCGTCAAATGGGCAAATAGCACATCCTATTCATTTCCGGTCGCAAACGGTGTTCGCCAGGGTGGATGCTTGTCACCATTATTGTTCAATGTATACCTGGACGATCTCCTTCAAATGTTACAATCTACTGGCATAGGATGTCACGTTGGTGGCTGTGCTGTAAATGTACTGGCGTATGCTGACGATATTGTTGTCTTGTCGCCATCAAGGGGTGGTTTACAAGAGCTTGTCAAAATATGTGAATCGTTTGCTGTGTCCAGGGACATACAATTCAATGCTAAGAAGAGTGTATGCATGGTGTTTAATCCCCAGCGTCCAAGTGCATCTTCGCATCTGTCCATGTCACAACCCCCAATTGTGAGGTTGTCAGGTACCAACCTAACATGGGTTGATGAGTTTAAGTATCTTGGGCATGTGATTAACAGCAAACTGAATGATAGCAGCGACATGCGTAAGCTGAAGAGATCGCTATACTATCGTGCTAATATGCTTTGCGCGTTGGTAGGCCATGCTAAAAGAGAAATTCTGATAAAGCTGTTTAAGTCCTACTGCGCGAACCTGTATGGGTGTGAGCTGTGGGATCCATGTAAAGAAAAAAATGTGTTTCGTGAACTGTGTGTGGCGTATCACTCATGTGTGAAGAAAATAGTCAAACTACCGAAATCATTCAGGAACCATCCTCTCTGTCTAGCTCTTCAAATTCTCCCCTGTCCTATGCTAGTAGCAAGCAGACAGCTTCTGTTCTATAAAATACTCCACAGTAGTGAAAATGTGTTGATAAAGAGCTTGCTTGACAGTGACATTGGACAAAATGGTATAGCAGCGAGCGTGCATCTTGCCATCCGACGTGAATATGATATCATGGCCTTAGACTTGTCTTCCTCCTCTCGTGCAGACATTTTGAATATTTTCTTAGGTAGTCTGAAAAGAATGGTCAATCAAAATCCGACATATCATGCTCATGTGAGAAGTGTCATTACAGACAATGTATGAAGCTGAGACGAGCTTCCTCTTGATCGATGTGCGTGCTTGCACTGATTTTAACGTTCTGAATATGAATATCTTGATGTGTGTGTGTGTGTGTTTGTGTATGTATGGATGTAATGATTGTGTTAGCTGTCACTGGAACTTCCTGTATGCACCAATGATGGTGTGAAATAAATGGCAAAATAAATGGCATTATTATTATTTCGGCTTCGAAAAATCACGCAAATGACACACCTTGCATTTCAGCTTAGCCGATGCAACTCGTCAAAGCCCTAACAGCAGTCCTGCGCTTAATTAAATGGTTTAAACTCGGCTTAGAAGAGGCATTATTGGACTTAACTACGCACCGCGCTGGCGGTAGCTGATATATCCGCGGCTCGTAACATGTTTATTACTGAGATGTGGCACAGTGCCATTCTACTTTATGTGACAATATGGAGGCACTCGGCGGTACGTCGTCTGACATCCCCGATCTCCATGCATCGTAACAACACAATGCATACACAATTGGCCGTTTGTCAGCGTAATGCTGTACTTGCGCCACATTCACCCATATGTGGTAATCGAAACAACATAAAAAGATTGCCCTTCATCAAGTGCACAACCGTCTTTAGGGTGTAGGCTGCGGTACCAAACATAAATATAGCCCTGACAAGACAGTGTTCTAAACAGCGCTGCTTACGGATGCGTCTATACATTTATACCAGCAGCCTGCCCACCGTGACTGACGCGCATCACTACCAACATGGCACCGGTCGTTATCAGACGGCCTACAACAGGAGCTGTACACACACCGAGCCCGACCAACAGCCCCAACAAAAGCCGCCAGCCTGTTTGGTCACCGCTTATGCGAACATCAAAGTCCAACTCAGAGCTACATCGACCTGAGCTGGAGCCGTTTAGTTTGACTTCTGGGCCTCAAATGGAGACAAGTTCGCCTTAGTTATACAGGCGAAAAACCAACGCAAATGTCGCTTCTAGAGTGAAACCAGAGAACGAAAAGTCTTCGTCGGAAGTACGTCTTTCCTAACTCGCATCCCTGACCGGCGTTCGCAAAGTGCCCGTTCACATTTTCAGTTAAATAATGAATCCAAGTCGGCGGGCCGAGCCTGCATTATGTATCTGGTAGGAGAGCGGGGTCGTCGTGCGCGCTGGCTACGACATGCATCGCTCGCTGACCCGTCGGCCGCTCGTGTCGCCTTACTCTTTAATCCGACCGGCTGTCACTGGGGGGTCGTGCCTCCGCCGGAGAGTCGTCCGTCCTCCCAGACGACTTGGCGTCCGCTCCGAGAGAGAGCGTCCCCGACGCTGCCAATGTGAAGTCCGGCGGCAGCTGCAACACCACTCGACATCGACACAGGCGCGGGGGGAGGGGGGGGGGGCAGGGGGCGCTGACCTTTGGACTGTGTCGGTCACATCGAAACGAGCGCGGCCGCCGCACCGCCACTGACCCAGTACGCGGAATAGGAACAGGGAGTACGATACGGCCCCATGAACTTGGATTCGAGGAATTTAGAGGACATGAGGACTGCATGATTGATTAGTGAAAGGAATGGGACGCGGACAATCCCACATGGTAGTATATCAATCTGTGCCTCCGTGTCTACCAGGCATCAAAGGCTGCATTTGCATCTGTTCGGCAGTAATTTTAACGAAAACAAAGATAGCGTCACTTCGATCTGATCTTAGAGTTCACCAGCAGTACAGTACATACATGCTTTTGGGATTACCATGCGTTAAGGTACTATATATGTCAACATCACCTTGCTTATCTTACGTATATGTGTCACATATTTAATTTGAGATGCACTCAACGGCATGGGTTGCATAAAATCCGAAGTATTTCATTTACCCTTCCATTGTACTTGGGTTTCCCGAAACAGAAGTTCAGTAGCAAATCGGCCTTCGAGTGCAGCCTCCCAGGCCCCAGCTCATCTACGAATCTATTCACTAGCTGCACTTCGGTCTTCCCCAGCACTGTCCCTCTGGAGAACCGAAATTGTGGTCCTGTGTGGCCTGCTGGCCGCTGAGGCCGGGTGCGCCGCCAAGATTATCTCGCACGTGGTACCGGCCCGTGACCGATTTCACGGCCTAACCCCATTAGACGGTGCGGCCCTGAGCGATCGGCCCGGAACGTCGGCCGCCGGCGGGCGGCCGACAAAGCCTCCGGAACGAGAGGCTCACTTCAGGAGGAAGAAAGCCGGAATCGCTTTCCGTTTCAGTGTCGAACACCTACGGGAACACAGAAATTGGAAGACGTTGATCGGTAGCGTGTCTAGAAATGTTTGCAGAAATAGTCTGACAATCGATCCAATGCGCTCAGAATTTATGTCGCTCGTTAGCAAATCAATGTCAATAAACATAAAGCCAGTTGATGTGCGTCATTAGCGATATTTCTGTCAGTTTGACGGTCGACAGGGTACCTAAGTATGTTCCAATTAGCCACGGCGGACAGTTTCCGCGGCGTACTCCGAAACGCCGTAAACTAAACCTTTGCACGCGAGCTCTGACATAAAGATCCTGTCGTTTACAGTGCAGCCACGCCAAGGTCCGCAGATACACGGTCTTCAGAATAGCTACCAGGTCGGCGAACGACTGCGCCTGAACTGCACGCTGGCCGGATCCAAACCCGCTGCGGCCCTCAACTGGTACATCAATGAAGAAAAGGTAGGCAAACGGTTCGCGATCGCTAGACAGCATTCATTCCAGAGCGGCGTCTTGGAAGTTTTCTGTTACTCATTTGACGAAATTCAGGTTTAGATGGCTGGTCTATACGTTGGTCGTTGAGTGAACGGATACGTTGGTGATAAAGTTTTGAGCTTTTTACGTAAACAAGACACGACATTTATGAGGCTGGTTATAAACGCTTGAATGCATAGCGTTTGATGTTTCCTCCTGAAATTGAGCTCTAAACTTCAACGCATTAAAAACTTGACGTGTTCTGTGGATTAATTCCTCACAAATCCTGCCAATAATTTCGCTGATTGATTGCGGATACACTTTCTAGCAGAAACATTATTATTCATAATGATTTCTACAATAAGTGCTAGCCAATGTAAGAAAGCTTTCCTCATCATACTAAGCGTCTGCCCAATCAGGCTCCGCTGGCGGTCACGCCTATTCGCCGTTCCCAAAACAGACTATGCCGCTGACCTCGGCCTAACGACAGCGGTCGTCGTTACTGCAGGCCGAAATCTAACTGAGGCTCGCCGAGCGGCCCGGGCATCCTCCGCCAGTTCCATTTCACCCGTCCCAATATAACAGCGCCACCCTTCGTCCGGGCCGCGTCAAATTATCACCATGGGAGCGCGCAGCTGGCTAAACTGGCGGCCCGGCCGACCGACTGGCCTCTCAGTCGGACTCGGGTCGTCTCCACAGCACCCCGAACGCACAGAACCGAACCACCAAACACCAAACCGAACCGAACCGAACCGAACTGACTCCAACGCCTCCACCGCTGCGGAGGTGACCTCCACTCACGACGCGGCGGCACTCACGAGCTGACGAGCTACCCTTTTACGACGCGACTTGGTCGCGAGTGGCGCGCTGAGTGTCACTCGTGGCCGCACAGGCACACCGTCTGAGGGCTCTTCAGCCGGTGGTCTGCCGACCGGGGCGGCCGCCGAGACGGCAGCGCTCGCGGCCGCCGAGGCGCCGGAGACGCCGGTGCTTGGGTCCAACTGGCCGCCGGCTCACGGCTCAAATGACAGTCGTTTGTGCTCTGATTTAGGGAGTCGTAAAGCGGACGGGACACGGACGGACACGCCCGGTCCCCGCTGGTCCCCGGTGCCGGTCGGCCGCAGACGGGGCTCGTCACGCCAGCGGGCGGCACCATGACCCAGTCCCGGGTCCACAGCAGGCTCATTGTTAACGCGACGTCCGAGTAAATTATAGACGTTGCGGAGCTTCACAAGGTCTTACACTAGACAACGGTGGAATAGGCCGAGGGCCATTTTATGGCCCAGAAAACCAACGTGAATTTTGGGTTGGATTTTGATTGCTAATGCGATGGGAAAATTGACATAAATACTTCTCAAATTAATCAGTAGCAAAAATATGATATCATGATATGTCTCATATTTTCCTAATATATCTCAGCACTTTAGCTTTTTACCTACACATTGAACGGTTTTCTTTCTACATCACCTTAAAGGCATTAAGCGTGGAAGACAGAGTAGACGTGCACAGGCTTTGAGATAAGCTGCCGTTATATAACAGTTTCAAATAATTTATTCAGCGTACCTGTACGGCTTCAAAGCGTCCTACCATGAGCTTTCAGTTTGTCAGATGCACGTGCTCTGGTTGTCAGAGGGTGCTTACAGGATGCCTCATGGAACGCCTCTGGCACGGCTGGTTCTCATTAAACATTAACCCTCGCCGGCACAGGGGGGGGGGGTTGTTGCACCCCCCCTAAGGTTTTTCGCGAATAACTCGCGTAAAAAGCGGCCGATCGCGACGAAACTTTCAGTACCCTCGCATTGATCAATTTTTCACCTAGCCTGAAAATTTCATGACCCTGACCCCAATGACCTTTGACCTGTGACCTCTTTTCTGTGACCATGTTTGGCCGAAATCGCGGTTCGGCGCATGTCGGCTCGCATTAGCCGCGCGTTTGCAAGCTTTTCGTGGTTTCAAACGTTCAAACATGTGATTTGATGTTGCTCCCATACATTAGGGTGGGTGTCAAGGTCACCTGAAGGTCAGGTCAGGCCATTGACCTTTGGTGACCTCGGGTGACCTCGGTTCAGTTTTTCGAGTTTTACATGTTTCTAGGCTAGTTTTTGGAGCTGAATTCGAATTTAGCAACCATTTGAACATTTACGAAGTAGTTTTGGTGCCTTCGTAACATGTTACGAAGCTGTCCGAGGCGGTTGACACGTATTACGAATACCCGTCACAACCCCTACCGGTTGACCTGACCTGACCTGACCCGACCTGGTCTAAATGCTTAAAGACATCATCTCTGATCAAAAATAACACGATATTCGTGATCAGCACCCCGGAAAACCACACAGCAGCCACACTTTACGACTTTCTAACATGTCCCGATTTTCCCGGTTTTCGGGTCATTGACCTGACCTGGAAGGTCACCCGATGACCTAGGACCTTAACCCGCGCACCGACGGGGGGGGGCGGATATCCGCCCCCCCCTGAGGTTTTTCGCGAATAGCGGGAAAACCGCGGCGCGTAGCGCCGCGAAATTTGGTATGATTATTCCCTTATCAATTTTACACATGGTGTGCAAGTTTGAACCTCTTACCTTTCAAGGTCAGGTCACCAGGTCACTTTGAATGACCCAACCTCAAGTCACTTTTTTGCAACTTTGTCACCGTGCCAGAGCTACAGTAGATGTCGGAGGCCTTTGAAAGTCGCAGGATGTTATTAGGTCATTAGTAGCTACAATTTGTATATCTCGGAATTTTGATATCGGTGACCTAAGGTCAGGTCAATTTCGCGACCTCCCCATTATAAGTCAATGGGGGAAAAATCAACTCCCTGTTTTTACCACTAAAACGGGTCGGAATGGCCCCATATACCATACATGACTTCATATACGATCAACCTTCACTACCTTGAGGTCTGTTTTGCTGTTGGGCAGCTGTGAGGTCATGTGACGTCATCAAAGGTCACCAAAGGTTTTTGGCCAATAACTCCGTACAGGAACAAGATACAGACGCGTGGATGGTCTCATTGTGTTCAGCTCGTCAAGACGCATCGAATGATATACATGATGACCTCGAGGTCACGTGACCTGAGGTCAACCTTTGACCTTGACCTTTCGAGGTCAACATATATATCATTCGATGCGGATTGACGAGAGGATCACGATAATGCCCTTAGTTTGTTCCTATCTTGACTAATTCGAAAGTTATTCGAGAAAAACTCTCTCCATATTTAGCGCCGCCATTTTGACTTTTTCGACCCCTGTGACGTCATCTTTGACCTGACCTGAAAATGACCTTAGTAAAAATTGTAGATCTTGACCGTGCGTATCCGATGCCGTTTACCGCTTGTCGCTATCTTGCTTCGTTCTCGAGATCTCAGGGGGGGGCGGTCATCCGCCCCCCCCCGTCGGTACTAAGTTGGCGCAGACCCCCGTCGGTGCGCGGGTTAAAATTGGGTATCATCGGCTTCCTCTCGTGACGGGCAACACGCTCGTTTTTTTCCGCGAAGCTCTAGATCGATCAGGGGCCAAACGCAAGGGGGGGTCGTACCAACCCCCCCCCCCCCCTTGTGCCGTCGAAGGACTCAAAATGGCCTGTGCCGGCGAGGGTTAGATTATTCTCCTGAAATACTCCCTCAGCACTCAGCGACATGGTCGGAGGTGACTTGCTCCCTTTGATCTCACAGAACACGTCTCATGTATTATTGGCAAACTCATTGCACAAAAAAAACATGCACACTATTCAGCCATGATTGTGCAATGGTTGTGGGCTGCAAGATATTGAGCGTAAACACTCTCTGATTCACAGTCTATTCATCGCATGATGTGAAATAAATTGTGATGGTTCTTTGATTATGCCTGTTATTCCACACAATCTTTGACCACATCTACTCGTATAACCACGTCCACATATTCATGATTTTCAAGTCCTTTTAGGACTTAAGCCTGCCCTTATCACTAGAACTTCAACACTGAAATGTCATCAAGCCATTCTCCGTAAGCACATCATCCTCTCCACACCACTTTTGACACCAGTCCTGTGACCTACCTCCCCCAGGCGACTCCGTTGCAGCTGGTGCAGCTAGTGGAGGTGACCACTTCTGACTGCAGTCCTGTGACCTCCCTCCCCCAGGCGACTCCCGACTCCGTTGCAGCTGGTGCAGCTAGTGGAGGCGACCACTTCTGACACCAGTCCTGTGACCTCCCTCCCCCAGGCGACCCCTGTTCAGCTGGTAGAGCACGCGCCGGTGCGCGGCGCCGACGGCCTGGAGACGGTCACCCTGGGCCTGGACACGCCGGTGCTCAGCCAGCACGTTCACCACGGCAGGGTCAACGTCAACTGCACGGCCTCGGTGGCCAACGCCTACTGGGAGAGCCGCATCGAGTCGGCCAGCGTGCACGTGGCGCAGAAACTGGCCGTGCTGGAGAGCACGGACATGCGCAACAGCGCGAGAGGTGAGGGAGGCTCGGCGGAGCACGCAGGTGGAGCGCCGCCAGCGGGTGATGCCTATGGGTCACTACATCACCTGTTTTCAGTCTACCAGTGCAGTATAATGTCCGCAATCGCGCACTACAGTTTACTATACAGCCTAAAAAAAATGATACAGTTTGCTATCATTCTTACAGAACTACCTATTACCTTTTTTAAGTATCTCTTTAGACCGATACAGTCTAAAAATCGCCACTCCTATAGAAGTATTACGCTTGAACTTTGAGAGCACAAATATGTTTAAGCTCAATTTTTACATAAATCAGCCTAGACCGAACTCGTTACTGAAATATGCCGTTCAGCTATCTCATCACATAGCATACACTAAATCTACCCGTCACTGAGACACGGCGGATCCGTATCGGCGCGAAATGTCTGCCGCGGCGGCTCAGAGTTGCAACCATCACCTGACATTTTAGACGGGCATTGCACACTAGTGGAGAAACGTGTCGCTCATGCTCAAGCGCGTTTCGCTCTATTCCTTATTCCGGGGCAGGATATGCCCGACGTTTTGATGTCATTGCATCGTGAATAATGCATGCATTTCTGAAAGGCATTTCGGTCTGCATCTAATGCATCGAGTCGTTACTGCATATGCGATACGTCACATTAGGCAGGCATTCGGGTTCCGCAAACCCCTGACCAAGGCCCTCTAAGCCCCTGACCTTGAGCTTAAGCTTTTAAGGCTCGAGTTGGCTGAATTTTCGGAAAATTGTGGTAATTTTACTTTTAAGAACATGAAACGAAACATTGTTGTTTGTAATGCATTTGTAGAACGAATTGAAGACTATTTTACTAATTGTTTACATAATTAAAAATAAAATATTCGTAATACGGGCATCAGTGTTTGGATGTGTCTATACATAACCTGCGTATATTTGTGTGTGCTAATCTATATGTTTGACCCTCTTATTATTATTTTTTTTCTCTCTCTCTCATTCTTTCACTCTCTCCCTCTCCCTCTCTCTTTCTCTCTCTCTCCCTCTCCCCCCTCTCTCTCTCCCTCCTTCCCCTCTCCCTCTTTATCTATCAATCTATTTATCTCTATCTGTTTCTTTCCTAGATGTGTGAGTCTTTTCACATCATTTGCGACAGTCTCTGTCTACGTTTGTGTAAATCTCTGCGTGTCTATGTGTGATTGCCCGTACACCCGTCGATTGAACACCGTCCCAAGTGTGTTCCACTATAGTTGCGGCATCACACAGTACTGCCAGCGAGGAACAATTGGCCGTCCCCGGTCGATATTCAGTGGGCCATTGCCATATTTCTTGCCGACGTGGGGGCGCGGCCAGCCTGCCTGTTTGGACTGTTGTTCCTCGGTAGCTCATCAAGGTTGCTATGAACGACCAATTTATCATGTCGGGCCTACCTGACGCCGGACTAATTGCTGGCTCAAATGCAAACCGATGGCCACAGAGGGGCGCATTGTGTTCCACTCACTGACCAGTGTGGACTGGGAGTGGGTGCTGAGCGGCGACACTGAGTGACAAACGGAGACTCGAGAGGGGGTCCGAGGGAGGCGGGGCCTGTGAATGACCACCCATCATTCTGAGGGCTTTTGATGGTGCCCGCACAGTTGATAGGTGGCTGTGGCCCGTTGTTGAATGTGAATATAATGACTATGGTATAAAATATTGCGACTGACCTTTGCAGTGGCCACTTCCTAGCGGTCATTGCGCAGTACTCATGCTGTAAAAACGGGGATTTGGTGTCACAAAGGCTTCCTTATTATTTATGTTTTATTGCTAAAAAGGACTCAACCCAGTACCCACGTAAGGTGTTTTTATTGTTTTTTCTTCTTTTGTTTCACCACACCACCAGCCAGACTGTAACATATAAAATCAATCCAAATAAGACGCACTGTTTCTTCTCCGCAGGTTTGCGGTGGGCCTACGCCAGCTGGTCAGTACCTCTTCTCCTGCTTTCGTACCTGACTTGGATGAGGTGAGGCCTCTACCGCTAGACACATCTGCAAGACAGTGCATCCGTGCATCGGTGCACCAGAGTGCAGCGGAGTGAACCGGGGTGCAGCGGAGTGCTCCCGTGCACCCCCCGCACGGGCACTCCACGGGACACCTATAGAGTGGCGCGGCAGAACGAGAGCAACTGCACCGCTTATCGAGCTGCCGTGTCTGAGACAAAACGTTGCCAAACTCTTACGATACTATGCGGTAAATGGAACAGTGGAACGCAGGTGATCATGGGCTATGCTGAGATCCCACATGTGGGTTACAGCGACTGGAGGAAAGTGTTTGTGCGTGAGAAAAGTGCAGCAGCTGGTGTTATAGTATGAGCTGCAAGTACTCGTGTTGTGTACCTACACAATGCGAGATCGCTAGTTTGCAGATGAGAGCTGGCTTTGAGATTTGAAACATTCGAAATAGTCCCGATTTGAGACTCACTGCAGGTGTTAGATGAGATTAGCTCAGTCCTCGGACGAAATGTATATTTTCCTGCGTGATCCGTCAAACTCGGGTGAATACTAGATGTTTGTGGGTTTTGAGCTCTGATCATACGGTTGGAGTGTGTCCAGCTCCACCTTATCAGGTTTCACGTTAGTGAAACATCCCTTCAAGCTATATTTCGTGAATACCCGTTAAATGTTTGCTTTCTAGGGTAATATCTCGTAACGTACAAGGTGTGAAGAGGTTTGGTGTCGTCAGACTATCCATACATTCCTTGTGCGTGGCCCATGTAAATGTGTCATTTACTCGTTGTAAACTGTGAGTGACGGTTGTTGAGATGAGTCAGAAACAGTGTGCTATGTGCACTGTAGAGCTGCAGCGTGTGGTTTTGACTATGAAGAAAATACAAACGTTACGTAATTAAATGCGTGGTTAATTAAATAGCATTGACCGCTGCGCTGGTGGGCTGATTACTATATGCATACATGCAGCCCCTCAGCCTAATAAATATAGAAAATACAAATACGCTTCGCATGAGAGCTTTTCGTAACGTCAGACCAAGGTCCTCAGCGAAGAAATACTTCAAAGCACCTGGATGCTGCATACCATACGTACTCATCTCTGATCATATACCCTGAAATAAAGAAAACTTGCGTACAGGTGCGTAAACTAGGAACTGCTCAATATCAGGGTATAATAACTATTGGCAATGGTTGGTTTTGAGTAATACAATGGCTCAGCATCATCAAAATGAAGCACATCAAATATCTTTTGATGCCAAGGGCAATTTCGTCATTACCGAAAGTGACAAATAAAGAAAGGGAACTAAGACTTCCCTCAAAGGAATGATGGTTGAATGTTGATGAATTATGCCAATGATAAGCAATTATTTGAATCGATGAGACATTGGTGTTGTTACATATTATCCCACCCTTCCATACTGCAGTGTTGTTTTGTTTCCGCTCTGTAACTAGAGAGACGGATTTTTAGAGAGAATTAGCTAACTGGCCACGGTAGCTGAGAGTTATATACCACCACAAAGACATTCCACCTTTATCATAAGGACACTTTATCCGGATATTCGAGACTCGGACGTCGAGCCTTGGCCGAGACATTTCCGTTCACGACGCCCACGAGCCTATTGTGGCAGCTGTAAATTCTGAATTTATCACACCTGGCTGGGACGACCTTTGGACGATTAGATCAGTGGTCGAAGAAGAAGTAATTGCCACTAGCTGCGGCCAGACTGGTGGCGCTCTGAACCACGCCGTGACCCTGCAGATGACCTTTGTGGCCGTTCTGAATGCCTCTGAACGGTCAGCGCACGGCCTCTGACGCTACAGAAGGTCGTGGTATTCGACTCAGTAGCAGCCGACCAATCACAGACATTTGTCACCTGCAGTATATGAGAGAACAGAGCCGATGTGGCAAAGTGTCTCAGACTGTATTTCTGGTCAGGTTCGATGCAACAGAACTTTGATCCTTCAAAGGTTGAGATCGCGACTTGCTGTGAAGAATGTGATTTGAGTGCAGAAAGCTTTGATACTCCAATGAAATTGGATGTTGTTTTATTCATATCAAGTGTTCAGGCGAATGAATTTGGTTTCGTCAGGATGAATTGCATTCATGTCATGTTGGCGTTCTTTACAGTGGTAAAGTACACATAAACAAAATAAAATTATTACAATACAGGGTGGGGCAGCATAATCGGGAATAAATATCAAACGGGATTATTTGGTCATGAATTTAAAAATATAGCTCCAAGCACTATTTTAACAACATCCCATCAATCGGTCACCTTTTACCTGTCCCTCATCCTATTTGACCGCCCTTCGCGTCGATGACCTTCTCAAGGCGGGTCCAAAAGCACGCGCATGCACGTACAACCTCCTGCTTGTCCATGCTCGCCCATCAGCTTCGTACCTTGCACTGAAGACCGTTTTTACTGATGATAAGTTGTTCATTAAACTTCTACCAAAAAACGCTCCATATAAAGAATTTGGTCGGATTTAAATCGGCGGAGTTGAAGGACCAGAAGTTTTTGGTTCATCTCAGGTGGAGGTGCCCTACACAATAACATGTCGTCCTCACTGCAGTACCAGCACGGACAGAGTCCTCATAAGACGTGATCTGGACCGTCAGTGATCCTCTCTTCCGACGACTCCACGTGAGTCTGCCAGAGTGTGGATGTATTTACCAGAGGTGCTCGTTTTATCCGGGCTCGATGAAGTAGGGTGCACCACGTGCACCTCCCTTGAAGACCACCCATAGGTCCATCACCTCAACAGGATGTTTACTTTGCATGACCGCTGCAATATTCTCGATACAATCCCCTATATGGCATGCTATTCTTTTTTATCGTATTCCAGTCGGTGATAAGATTTTTGGTCGCTGAAGTTTTGAACATTGTTTCTTTTTAATATGCTCAAGAGTTTCTTCCTTATATTCAAGTGAGTCATCTTGTATGTCCTCTGCTAAGAGTTATTTTACGACGATTACGTTAACTTTTTGTCCTAAGTATCCCCACACAATCCTTATCGTCCGTGATAACACGTTGACCTGTCCAGCAACCTTTACGTGGAATGGCATTGTTTTAAACAAAATGTTCTTGTTTTACTCGTTTAACATTAGTGTCTATGGGCGCGCGCAAAGAACTTGGAGCACCGTCGAACTATTTTGCTGCTCTTTTCCAGGAAGTTGCATGCTCATGGATGTAGTCATGTCAGATGATGCACAACTTTTGGGCGTTTCATTGCCATGATATAATTTGTCAAAATAATGCCATGCATACTCATGACCAGAGCCCAAAAAGCATTCCCGATTATGCTGCCCCACCCTGTAGCTTGCATGAAAAATAATAAATAGTAAGTCGTCAGTTCGCTCATAAACAAAGGTGGGATAAAGGTTGCTCGAATAATGACAGATTGCGATAACGATAAGATAAGTTCAATATCACCAACCCTAAGAACTCGCCGCACAGTTCTAGACAACTCCAAATGACCTCCCGAACTCATTGGTTACTCACCCCAAAAGTACCGAGCCCACCCCACCGCTGGTTACCCTGACACTAGCAGAGGTAGACAGTTCGTGCATTTGTGAGCAGTTGACCGCCGAGTGGCGGACCCTCAGTGCTCTGTGGCGCGCCGTCGGCGTGCTGCGGTTCGCTCCTGAGCCATCTATGAGTTATGACCGGTAGTCGCGCCTGACCAGACGGTAGCGAACTGAGCATCGAATAATTTATCAACGCTGCCGAATTGAGTTTCAACAATTGTACGGGCCGGCCTGGCGGAGCTCCTTCGCGTGCAGCGCTGGTCCTCCCGCGGACAGGTACCTACATACGACGTCGAGATGCATATGTTCTCTCCCACTGACCGAGCCGCCGCAAAGAGAGATCTAATGGAGAAGGCGTAAGACCTTAGCTGTGTGGGTCTCATGTGTGTTCCATTGATCATCTGGCATTACGTTTGTTATTGGTTTCACTGTAGGTATAGGCAGTGGCACGCACTACTTTTAGTAGTATAAGAAGAAGACTCGCTGGTGCCTAAGACAGGTGAACTTTCGTAGTCCAAAATTCAGCTTATTTTGTGACACCTTTCGACAGAAACCTATTGCATACTGGTTATTTTTACGTAAATACTTGGCACTTTCAAATTGGGTATCTGTTACTTGTGTTTGTGGTTTGCGAATGCCTCTAACATCACCATAAGCACTGTTGGCCAGGGCTATGTATGATTCATGCTCCCCTTTTGATAATGGGCATCGTATGTATGTACAAGCCACGGTCAAGTAAAGCCACGGTTTGAGTTTGACCCAATCATTGCGGTAGGATGAGCTCATTGTCATCCAGTCGGCGCACTGGCAGGTTTGTATCAATCAATACCGTCCAAGTTATGGCCGTCCCAACTATTGGTCAAACAGTATGAATTATGCGGGCCGGCTCGCGGCCACCGCACCATCAGGCCAAATTGATAGTCAAGATGTTAATAAGTGAGAGAACACAGCGGCGCTCGTTACGACTCTATTGTCGGAGCGGTGTCAGCGGCCGGCAGCGGGACGGCTGACACCGGACCGCTGTGCTTAATGGTTTGTTTGATTTACTCCTGCCGCCCGGCCCGCAGCACGCCGAGGCTCTACGTGGCATGTCGGCCGGACTGAGGCCTGGCGACTGGCGGTGGCCTGGTGAGCGTATGATTCAAATTTCATGTGGCAGACATTCCGGACGGGCATGCCATTCCGAGGTTTGATCGTCGTTACCGGTGAGCCGGCGTGACATTCCGAAAAGCGCGTCGGCGGCCGGCTATTTCAGTGCAGCTATGAATCATGATCAAATTGATGAGATTTTGATGAACGTCAGCGGGTCCTCACCAAAATAATGTTTTTATTTTAGCGCAGCAGAAATTAGTTCACAGCAGGTTATACGTGTAATTATGCTTATGTATCATTGCTACTGTAATGTATTGGGATTTGGTGTGTATTGTTAGCCATAATATTTATTTATCTTGTTTGCATAAAAACACATTCATCTACATAACGAAAATCAATCTTTTGCCGAAAACATCCGTCGATTACCTTACTAAACCATCCCATACATAATACAGCGCCCATACGACCACCATCGGGCTTTTATCGAAAACATGACACCCCATCTATCTCTGGAACTGGCTGCTCGGCGCAGCGGTTTTGGTCTCAGCGGCCTGTCATCAGCGGCGGTCGCCATCCGTTTCTGGCGCCGTTGCGAGCCGTCGACTCGGCGAGCGCAGCTGTCGCACCGGCTGACGGATCAAATATCTACCCGCTAACGACCCCCAGTCGCCGCAGGTCATGCATGGAACGACACTGGACGGCTGGCGGGGAGTGGATCCTTTCCATACCCGACCCATCCCGCAGTGACTGAGGACGGGTGGATTCTCTCGCACCCAGCCCGTCCCAACCCATCCCGCTGTGACTGAGGACGGGTTGATTCTGTCCGACACAGCCCTGACCCGACCCGACCCAACCCATCTCGCATCTACTGAGGACGAGTGGGCGGATGCTCTCCTTACCAACCCTGGCCCCAATCCATCCCTTCTCGACTCTGCCCGGTCTGACCCGACGCAGCACAGCGCGGTGCGGCACGGCTGTGTCCCGACTCCGCCAAGCGCTGTCTGCCGCGAGTCTGTTGAAAATTGCGCCGGCTGGGGACAGACCGCGGCTCTGTAACCACCAGCTGGCCGCCGCCGATTGGAAATTGTATTACGTGCCGATATATACGGCAGAGCGGCTAAATGTGCACATCTTGGAGCCGAATTCTGGTAAATGTGAACGAGAAAGGCGAACAGAAGTGACAAATTTTGGTGGAAATTGTGAAATGGTGCGCGGAAAAGGAGATGATCAGTTGAAATTGAAACTATTCTCCCTCATAAGCGAATCGTTCTAGTGGCACAAAAGAGTTTTGAAAAGATTTCGCATTGTTTTATGCGCAAGCATTGCTAATAATCCATAGCAATGCGGCTAGTATGCACGCACATTTATCCCACAAGGTCAGTCTGTCACCATGTTATTCCACAAACTTGCGAGAGAAAATCTTGAGCCGCATACTCGCAGATAATCCAGAATTCCTCGCGTCAGTCTTCGACCCTAACTCGACCTTCTCGACGCGGCCTTCAGAGCACGCTCCTGGTCCAAGTTCCGGGAAGTGTCGGAGCTCGTTACCTAACCGGTGACTGACTCAGTGATCGTCGGGGGACCCGGGTCGGGTCGGGTTCGGACTGAGGCGGGCGCGGCGGCGGGGGAGGGGCAGCCCCGACGGGACACCGTCGGGCCCGAACCCGGGACCATCGTTCACCGGAGCAGCGGCGACCAACTGACAGCCATAGAAGGCCAAACAAATTTTACCGATGGAGTTAGTCCAATTGGTTCATGGAGCAAGGTTCGAAAGATTCGCGACGAGCAAATCACCGACAGCGGCGGAGCGATTTCGTGTGCATAAATAAAACACACTAATATCACTTAGCTTTATATAATATCAAATGTATATCATGCATCCCGAGCTGGCTAAAGCCAGACCAGATCAAACGATTCCAGTTCTGCATCCGACGTAAGCTGACAAGCTCCCAGCTATTGCGACAGGGACAGCGGCTGACGTCTCTATCCGCCTATACCTGTCTACAGACAGTACCGGATGCCATGAGGTTGTTACACTAGGCACATCCTTCTCCTCCCTGAGGGATGAGGAGAGGGGAGGAGGCGGCGTGACGTCGACAGCAGCGGTAATATTGAGGTCTGCGACGCTGACCGATGCTGGCAATCTGGCTGACCTCCCCTCAGCACCCCCCTCCCCCCGCAGCGCTGTGGTCTGTTGTCCGTGGCGGCGCGGACCAGCGAGAATGGTGCTCTGTTGTTCCTGGTCGGGACAATGTGCAGACCTCCGAGAAATCTGCCCAAATGATGTTGTCGAAGATTAATCGACGCGGCTTTCGGCGGGCATATGTCAGACGCCACCGCCGGCCGGCCGCAGGAGGACGACATTGTCTGCGATTATATCCGTTCTGGCAGAGAGTGCAGACGGGAGGAATAAATGTGTGATTCATTGACGCAGATTACGAGGTTTTAAGCAAAATCGGACAGACGTCGTCAGCGATCATCGCATAATTGATGTGATTGCATTCATGAGCTCATTTCACATAATGGGATGCTTTATTGAAGCTTCCTTATCAGAAATTAGATGACTTTCTAATGGGTTCAACAGTCACTCAGTTAGACGTATTGTGGTGATGATGAGCCATTTACCAAGCATCATTATTTTAATAAAACTGTTGCAATAAGGGTATTTCTTCATGAATGGAATGCCCAAGAAAACGGAAAAAAGATGACGAGCTACGCGCGACGCATAAAGCAAAAACTTCAATGGAAGCGCCCGAAAGGGTGAGATTTAACCCGCGCCCCGCTGGGGGGGGGCAGAATCTGCCCCCCCCCTCCCGTTTTTCGCCAATAACTTCTAAACGCGTTACGCCAGCGACGTCAAACTTTCAGTACCTTATCATACATCAATTTGACACGTTCCCTGAAAATTTGAGCGAAATCCGTCGGAAATTTTTTGAGAAAATGACGTTTTAGTGACAGTCATGTTCGCCATTTTCGCCTAAAAAATGGCAAAATTTCAAACGCCGCTAAGATCTTCATTTTTAAAGGAATCAAGACGTAACAAAAAAGGTTATGCGTAATTTTACTTTGTCTATCAAATGGCTATCTCGGTTTTTTGAAAATTTTGGATTTTGGCCCAAATTTTTTCAAAAAACTGACTTTGGGAAAATATTTATAAAATCCAAAATTTTGAGTGTATAGAAAAAACCGGAATATATGTCAAAGAAGTGGTCTATGACTATGTGCACCTACATACCAATTTTTAGAAGAATCGGTTCAAAAATGTGGAAGTTATTCAAAATTTTATGACGTCACGACACACAAAAAATTTGAAAAATGATTTTTTTTTTGGAAGTTTTAGACCTCGTACGGAAACAAAAATAGCACCATTCGATTCGCCGTGAAAAAAACTGCATCAGATAGACACCTTTTTAGGCCTTAACAACCAACTTCAAAATTTGACCTCACTTGACCTGACCTTGACCTGACCTGGACCTGAAATTCATCCAGAGGTGGTCCATATCACTTATTGAGTGTGCCTATTGAATTCTATGAGCAAAATGACCCATAAAACATGTGTCGCACATGCCCTTTTCTATATTTTGTTTTTGGTGACCTGACATGACCTGACCTGACCTTGACCTTGACCTTTGAATGACATTGTATGCAACGAATATTGTCTTGGTAGTCTAAGAACACGTTTTGGGCAATCAGTCTCAGTCCATTCTTCGGCAACTACGGTGCAAGGCCGATACTGTAGAAACTTGCATCTTGTACTCTTGACCTGACCTTGACCTGACCTCTGACCTACTTAAGCAAACAAATTTGGGCTCTTAAGATCCGCCTTGTTGAGAGCTTTCGATTGCCGTTTTCCCCGTCTTTCTACGACCATCGGTTCGGAAGTTAGACAGGGGGGGGGCAGAATCTGCCCCCCCCCCCCCAGCAGGGCGCGTATGGCTGAATAGCCCAGCGGGGCGCGGGTTAAAGCAAAACTGGTGAAACAGGCCAACTGACAGAAACAGAACACGGCTCTAACACAGTAGTACGATATAGACCTGTAGAGTTTAGACTCCAATATACGAGCGATCTTGCCCCACTCGCTGCTCTCCAAATAGAGGCCCACCAATTGGCAGCCCCACCCCGACAGGGGAGCACGTGCGTGCCAGTTTATGTCGCGTCTTTATTGACCGGTGAAAAATTGGATGAATAAAATTCAGGAAGGTTCGTCGCCGCTCACAGTGACCTCCCCGGAGATGGAGTGTCTGAATAAGTAACACGGCGCACGCGGAGTACTGAGCTGTTCCCGTCTCGGCAATACAGAACGAGACAGAGCTGTCGGCTTGTCTCATTCCCTCCCCGCCACGAGTGTCATCAGAAAGTGTCATTCACGGCCCGAAGGCTTTGGCGTACTTGCGTACAGTTTTAGCTCTGCAGAATGAAGATGAATGCGCCAGCGGGCGTCTGGCGCTACTTTTAGAGATCGTCCCAACTGCGTTCTGTTACTAAAACAGGTCATTAACGAGCGCTCCGGCAGAAATAGCCGTCAGAAGCATCCGGCCTCCTCTGCACAGCAGAGATAATGCAGCCAACAGTAATGTCCTAACTTTACGTGGCCATTACCGACGCCACAAACTTTACTGCAGTTGCTTTGAACAAATTCACGGCAGTTAAGGCCAGAACCTTCAGATGTCTTGTTTTGCTTCACTTCTTACAGCCATGCGTCCAAAGGCCTTGCCAGTTTCTGCGTCAACTTTGAAGAACTTATCCGAACAGAAAAGCTATATAACAAGCCAGGCTGGAAAGCTGAAGTATATCAAATTTAATTACATGTCTACCCCTTATTCAGTACGAAATTCGCATAAGAGAAAAAGCCCGCCTCCTCTCATGCTCAGACGACGTAAAGCTGATCAGACTTTGAATAAAGCTGGGCATGTTCCTGAGTAAACTAGCTAGCCATGTCTCCTTACTCAGCAGACTGAGGGAGGTCAGGGCTGTGCTGCACTGCCAGATAATTCCAGACATAACAGGATGCTTTATTCTCAATACGGATACGGATCTTATTACAAATGGGTTGTGTTTGTTGCTATGACAGCCACCTACTCATGCCTAAATCTAGTTGACGGCAACTGCGTCCATATCTTTTCTACCTGTCGCATCGAAATATTTTCAGCTTATCATGTGGACATAGAATGACGCTGGCAAGGAAGTACCACCTGCTCTGCTGAAATACTCGAGCGATTCTTGCAGGCTTTTACCCAAATGAAGAGACGGGTCCATGAATGCATGATCTCCCCCAGTCAATTGACTATTTTAGGCACGTGCCGTTTTGAGTCAGGTGGCTCAGCTAATGGAAGCTACCAGAATGCAGAATGATGAGTCAGCATCAGATTTTCCGTCGTGACTAGGTGGATAATAAATCTGCACACGATCAGGGCCCTATTGCATATGGACCTGGGGGCATACTGAGTAGCTCTTTCTGACATGGAAGTATGCAGCTTGGACAGAAACGTTGGCAACAGAACATGTCAACGCCATGACATATGAGTGTCAAAGCGGCGCATGCAATTGGGCTACCTTATGGGCTATAGTTTATCACAAAACCGAGGTGAAGAGCCAGCTTCACAGACTCTTTAGCATTTACCTATGGTATATTAGGCAGCGAAAAGTAGCGCCATGCAACTGTTGATTACTGAGAGAGAAAAAAAAACCCGAAATTGGTATTTTCTACACATATTTTCTCTACGCTGATGTCCGAACTCTTCCACGCCTATCAGACGTCTTTGCAAAAGCAGCCTGCAACTCGCCTTTCAAACCATACCTTTTGCAACAGACTCAGCGGCTGGCCGGGGCCGTCCGGCCGGTCCATATTCGTCGGTCCGGGCTCGGGCTGCCTTTCCCGTGTCAGCGGCGGACGACACCATCGGTGTGCTGTCAGGTCAGGCTCAGCTGGAGCCGCCGGACGCCGCGCCGCGCCGCCCCGGACAGGAAATGGTGTCGCATTTCATCGCGGCTGCCGACGGTCATGGGCCGCTGTTGGGTGCGACACTGGCGGCGAGCGGCGCCCGACCGCCGCACTTGAGAGGCACCGGCCGGCGATGAGACGCGCCCGAAGATTGCGGCCCGACAGCAAATGACACCACCGAGGACCGGGCCAAGACTGGAGCTCCGCGCGCGCCGCCAGATGAGGTCACGATGGGATGCAAAAGGACAGCGGGTGCGACGATCCCGAAGTGGTTCGTTCCGATGAGGGCCATCGAGTGCTCTGCTTTTCCATTTTCGTTGATCACCTTCTGTTTCGATTCCAGGGAATTTCTTTGCCTTGAGAGGTTGGCTTACGTCGGCTACTGTGGAAAGTTCAAGGGACGCGAGGTATTTTGTGTATGAAGATCTATGTAAGAGGCATGGGAATCACACAAAAGTTATTCCAAAATGCTGAAATATATTTGCAATATTTGTATTGTAGCCGGTGCTATTCTATATCCCGGCGTTCCATTCAGCTTTCAAACAACGCACGTACTTTTCTCAGGTGCAGCACACATCGGGCTTTCCGTTCACAAACAAACTGCCCACGCTGAAACCTGCTTCAGCTATCGATCAGTCGAGTTTGCCGCCGCGCTACATTCGCAACTCTCTGAGTGGTGAAATGACCCAACTTACGTCTCTATCTGAAGAATGTGTTTGTTTACTGCCTATCGGCAGCATTCACTGGGCGGGCAAACTGTGCTTCTCCAGAGGACGACCACTTGCGCCGAAAAGCGATGCGATCGCCGATCGGCCCGGTGAAGTTTGCCCATCTACTGGTTGCGTGTGCGTGCGGAGAAAAGTCGCCATCTTGCAGCAGGCTGTCGGCTGCAGGCGGCGACGCCGGTCATAAATTGAGCCATCCTATCGGACCTGACACAAGCCGCCCATTTTCCACGCCAGTTTTTCCGATCGGAGCGCGTGATCAATCCGTCTTGTCGTTCCGCCAGCGGGAAGGCACAGTTCATAAAGGAAGCCTCCCTCCCCTCTTCAGGCAGCTTAGCCGGCCCCACAAGACGGCAGAAACACGAGAATTGGCGCACCGCGTTGTTTTTAATGACGCCCTCTGCTACGATGACAAATCGTTCGGTTCTTGTTTACGACACAGCGTGAGGTAAATACCCCTGTTCGGTGGAAAGATATTAGTTTGGTGTTTATTTCGAAGTCTTCGTTTTGCGCCGCGTCTGTGCGACTATAGTACTGCTGCAGGCAGCTTTCAGTGAAGACGTCTTATAATGCTTCGCTGGGGAAGATGCACACATAATAGTGGCTCATTGATAGTCTGGTCGAAATCAATGGCCTGTGTAGTCACAGCCGACATCTAAAGGGTGGGGCGCTGGATCCTCATCCCGCCTGTCCACGGAGGCTGCTGAGAATTTAACAAATTATTGATTTGACTGCGATCAGATCATCTTGCATGGCGAGAGAAAGGCAATTGTTTGTAATTTAAATAAACATTCAACGTATAAATCCAAATAATGTTTAGTCTTCGTTGTAGCCTGAATGTATGGGGTAATTTAAAATCAAATGTGTAAGCTCTGGATAACAGATGACAAAAGAACCAACATTTTGCTGACGAGTGCTTTGCGGCTACATAAGTGCTGAAATGACGAAGGCATAAAAAGATGATTTTTTCGTCAAGGCATTGCGGTTCGCCTCAGTTTTGTATGAACACGTGCATATAAACATTGAAATACACATTCACGTTAACTACAGTTCGTCACCTTGATGCCTTCCGTACCGATCACACACTTACCTGAAGAATCGATGTGTTTATAAAAAAGTGTGACAAATGCGGTCGCCTTGAAGGATCATAACGTAACTCATCGTTTCCCACTGCTATATGTTATCTGTCACCTATTACCTTAAGTGCTTTTTACAAGGGGACTTTGAAACCGTGATCCAATGCATGTCTTTTGTAAAACCAAAAGCTCTCAATTGTTCTTGGTAAAGATTGTTCAGGACACCAGCTTTGTTTATTTTTATTGGTAGCTTTCGGAAGACATCCGTCTTCCTTCATCAGCCTGTCTATCTAAAGCACTAAAAATACATATAAATGAACAACACAGAAATCAAAATGCGTACTGTTAACCTAAAAACCTCAAAACATCATTCGTTGAATTTAACACCATAAACACGCGATTAAAATGCGCAAACAAAAGCTCTCAAAGCTCTCATTATTTTCTTTCCCTTACTCCCGTATCCGCTTCAGACGCCAGTGTGCCTAAATAGAACGAAATATAATAAAATACGGACAATCGCGCTCCATTTAGCGATTAGTCGGGAGTCCGGCACTGCACCACGGCCGGCGCTCGAGCACGAAGTCCAAGTTTGAAGCGTCCATTACTGGTGCCGGGCCGGATAACGTCCGTATTCATCAGCGGGCCCGGCCTCGGACGGCGCCGACACTAAGTAATCGAGCGACTTGGACCACCTAATCAGGCCCGGCGCGTCAGAGGCCGTCGATGGTCGTGACTTGCACCATCTCCACGGCGCCTATTTTGGCTCCGGAGGGTCTGCGGCGGCGGGCCGGCTCTGCCGATGGCCGAGTTCGCCGCCCGCTCCCCGACGAAAGCCGTCCGTCTTCCGTCCATCCGTTCTTCTCACCGGCGGCGGCCGGCGCCGAACTGCTCGTGAGCACGCTGCGTTTTGTGCGCCCACCTCAGGCTGCAACATTAATAATGGCGGCATTAATCTCACACTTTTCCGCGGTATTAATTCATCGCCACACGCGACTGGGCCATCAGAGGTCTTCCGGTGGCGCGGCGTCCATTTTTCAAAGAAAAGATGGAAACCGCAAGCTAAAATCACAAGTTGCCACATTCACCACCTCGTAGTGTTTGGACATCTAGGTGGCGTTTTTGTTTTCACGACGCACCCACCGCTGTCGCCTGTCCAACCGCGTGCAATCGCCGGTCGATGTCACTAACACTGCCGACATCGCAGTCACAGGAAAATGTCATCACCGCCAAAAGCTGTACACAGGCCACCGGTCGGTGTCGAAAAGCGAAGTCGCTGTCTGCCGACGGGGGCGCCCGCCGGTTAAATGGCACGACCGGCGGCTCCATTCAGTGCACCGGCAGCCGAGCTCCGTTTGTCGGTGGGCCGCAGGAAGCAGCAGACACGCGACAGGCTGCTTTGGATGGCCCTGGTCGCCCCATGGTCACCCTGGCCTCCACTTTTGGTAAGACGAACGATCCAGGTCCGGCGCATGCAAATTAGCAAAGTGCACGCATATCGTAAAATTAATTACTCAGGTGTCCGGAAGGAAATGCCGTGTAACAAGTTAGCTCGGGACGTCTACTCATGTAATGACTAACCCTCGTATCGGAGGGTGAGGGGCAGTAAAAACATGGGCCAGTAAGGGCACCTGTTCGCCAAGCACGATTGCACTGAGACAAATATTCCAATATTTCATAGAACCAAAGCGAGTCCGAGTAAGGAGGAGCTGTTACAAAATATCACTTTCATATATCAAGCTGGCAGTGCACTCAACCAACGTTCCTCAACCATCTCTTCCTCAATTTTCTATACTTGTCTGTTCTTATGCAAAATCTCTCTCTCTCCCTCTCTCTCTCTCTCTCTCTCTCTCTCTCTCTCTCTCTCTCTCTCTCTCTCTCTCTCTCTCTCTCTCTCTCTCTCTCTCTCTCTCTCTCTCTCTCTCTCTCTCTCTCTCTCTCTCTCTCTCTCTCTCTCTCTCTCTCTCTCTCTCTCTCTCTCTCTCTCTCTCTCTCTCTCTCTCTCTCTCTCTCTCTCTCTCTCTCTCTCTCTCTCTCTCTCTCTCTCTCTCTCTCTCTCTCTCTCTCTCTCTCTCTCTGCTCTGTCCACCTTCCCTCCACATCAGCCCGCGTCATCCCACACACACATCAGACACCGCGGCGGGTCGAACGACGATCGTCACCCCGCGCACGAAGAGACCGTCGCTTTCATCGTCGAAAACGACGAGACCGGCGACGAACGGACGGCGACGGACGGACAGGGTGGTTGCGAAGGGGGTGCCCGCTCCAGGCGGGGGATAGAGATCCGATTACGGGCTGGCTCTTCAGGTGGGCTGAATCCGGCGGGCGTGCTTCGGCTGCGGGAACGTGACAGACTTGAGAGACCCAGATGGCGCGGGTGTGCGCAGGCGGGGGAGAAACGCGGAAAAACATCGAGCGGATTAGCCGCTATCACGTGTAGAATGTGAGCCGGTCGATCCGTATCGCGAGACCGGTCGAGCGGCCGAGAATTGAGGTGTTTGGTGGAGGGGAGTTATGTTTACTTTTGCAGAGCTGGTGGACAAGTGACAACCTTTGTTGTTGAGGGGCACACGCACTCTTTTAGTTGAACAATGCAGCTTACAGAAGATGTAGGTACATTTACATATAGGGAATAGGAAAGCTCGCTTAACTTCTAATTCAAAAATACTCTAGCCAACTGCGTTGATGTCTTCATATTTTAAACATTCAAGCCTAACCTTTTGAATTATGATAGACAACGACATTCAGAATGATTGTTTTAAATTAATTAAAATTTCGGCATTGTTTATTGGCAAAGGGCTACAGTCAAGATATGCCAAAAAGAAACAAATCAGCATAAGTTGGCAGCAAAAGGTAACCTCGGTATATAAAGGGAAGACAATATATCCATTCACTCAAGTGTTCCTCGATGTATTACACCGTCATCGGCGAGCAGGTGGCTGTGCGTGGCAGCATGCTGAAATTGGATGGATACAGCGAAAAAACCACTGTGGAAACCACCTCGGCAGACCATAATTCTCAGAGGAGTAACTCAGCAACAATCCATTATCCCAGCCTGTTGTGACGTCAATCATCCATTACAACATTAACCTCATATATAAGCTACCATACAAGCTGAGCACAAGCACGCGCCCCGTCGTTACCGCGTGTCGAGACGTCGTTTTTCTTGGAGTTCCAGTTGGGCGTTTTTTATCGTCACTGAGACGGGTGGCGTCAGTGTATTTTTCTGCCGCTTCTACCGGACAAGTGGACGGCGGTGGACAGCTCTCTGGCAATATCTCTGGCTCGACACTGGCGCTGCCTCGGCCGCCGGAGCCGCTGTTTATCGTACAGCTGCGCAGAGCGCCAGTCAGCGAACGGGGAGTGATAGCGGACTAGACGAGAGGGCGAGAGAGGGACAGGTATTGGGGGAAAAGTACACAAAATAAATTATTTTACGCTGTCGGAAACGGGAAAAGGAGTACATCAAACTAACTAAAACGTCTAGCTTCAGTGAAGAGAGTTATGTGAAATACAAACTTTGACAGGCCCTTCTTTTGTGCGTAACATCGCATTACAGCTGGATAATGATTTCAAGTCAGCGAAGATTATAAGGGTAGCTCTAAACCACGGACGTATAAATAAACTGGACTGACAATCCCAATGGACCTCCTATGGAAGATACTGAAGCCGACAAGGCGCCATTTTACGTTGCCAAAAAACCGTGCCGTGAGAGGTAATCGAGCCAATACAATTGGAATTGTGTCTAAACGGATGATCGGATCGAGATACTGGTGGTACCGTTCGACGGGTAATGCCTTGAGGCAGGTGATGATGCATGTCACAGGTCACCCGGTGTCACATGGCGCGTGCCACGTGCCGACAAACTTACAAAGGGCAAAAACCTTTAAGCAACGAAGGGCGGCACAGGTGCCAAGCTCACAGGTCACATGTCCCAGTGTTCGACCACTAACATATGGTATGCTCGGCATCAGGGGGTGCGGGCGATTCCGGAAAACCTTGACCTAGGCACACCAAATTTGGCACACTGACACTACTGGACAGGCGCTTTAAGGTGCTGTACAAATAGGCGTGCTGGGGTACACGGTGCACGTGCTGTGCACGTGCAAACCTTTTGATGTTGCACACTGTGCCACATATGCGGGTAGGGCGGGTAGCGCTGGCAAGCTCAAAGTGCCAAATTTACACAGGCCACCCAGAATGCATTCCAGCATAGTTATTGAGCATATCCATCTCCTGGTGGCCCCCAAAGGTGCGCTCTGCACGTGCAAAAATTATCTGCGCCGGGCGGTGGGGATGCTAGGAAACCCTATGTGGATTTATGTAAATATCTCGAAAACGGCGTTGTGTAGCGCCGCCGTTTTTGGCACACCTTTTCATACATCTTTTTCACACATGCTGCGTAACTTTCAGACTTAGGTCACTCAAGGTTAGGTCCAAGTGACCTTACCTTAGGAAAAGTTATAGTGCCCGTCATAGCTACACAGACTGAACAATCGTTTTAAAACGTGCGGCGATTGATAAGAGCAACAGTATATCCCATTTACGCCCTTCGTTGCGTTTTCGCAACGCAAGCAAGCGTCGACGTGATCGAAGCTTGAGAAGTGTGTAAAAGAGACTAACCGATGAGACAAGTTTCAGCGTGTGTAGCATGGTTGTGCGCATGATACTACGCAGTTACAAGTCTGTGCGGCCGGTAAGTTACTGCCTAGAGCTCCCAGAGGGAAGTCGAAGGTTTTGTGAGTGATGACGTCACGAAAACCAAGATAAGTAGGCTAAGTGCTTAATAATATCGTAATGAAAATTGTGTAAACATATTCTGCAGAGTCCCTACAATAGCGTAGATATGCATTTTGTTAAATAATGCTACAAAAAGGGTTTGTGACTATTTTCAAATACGACTACGGTCGCGTTGCGGGAACGCAACGAAGGGCACATCGGAAAGACAGCGGTGTTGCGAAAACGCAACGATGGGCACATTGGCAGGGTAGCGGAAGTATGAATATCAACAGTAGACTTCACTCGTGATACGCTGTGGGTTCTCTCTTTCTCTCCCCCATCTTACTCCCTCTCCTCCTCGTTCCCCAACTCTCTCCCCCCTCTCTCTCTCTCTCTCTCTCTTTCTCTCTCTCTCTCTTTCTTTCTCTCTCTCATTTTGTAGCCATGAGGCTGTAGCGGCGGAACATCCTCAATTAAGGGGGGGGAGCACTTCTGACTTTTGGTCTCATTCTTTCCATTTCCATTTCCATGCAACGCCTATCGGGATAATGTTAAAATGGCAAAATCAAGGGGGGCACGGTGCCCCGGTGCCCCCTCCCCCGCTCCGCCGCCTATGCCATGAGGGACGTATATAGGTATGTTTAGTGCAAGGCATGCGTTCGCACGTAAAATGTTGCGACACATTTCATATTTGCTGGCTCAAACAGCCACAAACACTCCATTCTTTTTCTCTCGCAGATTTTCGGCCTCGGGCTGTTCGTTCACTAAGCAATGTGTTCCCATGCATCTGAAAATCGCATGGTAGGAAAAGGACCCATGCATCAAACGGTCGGCGATGCTAACGGAGCTGAGAGATAATTAGGTCCTTTGGAAATTGGATCTACTTTGTACATTGTGCATAAATAATGAATAACGGGGATGTATTCTGGTATCAGGCGACAGACAGGCATCGCCATTCTCTGGATAGAATCTGCTGACTACCAGCATTTACGTTAGAAAAGATAACTGAGGGTCGGCAAATAGTGGGATAGGCCCCCTCTGAGGGTAGCTGAGCCCTTCGGCAGGGGTAATGAGGGCGGACCCATGGGAAAATAATAATTTTTAGGATTCATAACTCGCATAGATTCATAAGCTGCTTGATGTGGAGTATACGCCTGTTTTCTTACTTTGATAGGCTTTTTATCTAATCAGACCATTTTTAGAGCTAGCAGGATTATTGGAATTAGGGGAGACATTTGTCTGACCGGACACGGTCAATCGTAGACTGGAGACTGAGCCCAGCCAGTGGGCAGCCGCCACCCATGACCCACCCCCTTCCCCCCTCCCAAGCACTCACTGCACCCGGCTACAGGCGCGCTCCTATGTGAGCTGCCCGATTGCGATATACGTTGCCGGTCCAGCCCGGAACCGGGGGATGAGGCGTGGAGGAGGATTCAACTATCCTGAAGATGGAAAGGACAGATTGACGTCGAATCACCATTCTGTCCTGGCATTGTCTCGAGAAAGAGGTTACACGTGAAGGTCGCTGAGAGTGGGGCCATGAAAATTTTGGATTAGGTGTAAACATGATAAACTGGGAGTCGATTTGTTGTGATGCGCTACGCCTTACGCGGGTAATTTGTTAGAGCCGGATCGGTCCTTTTTTCTTTTTGCTGAGAGTGGGTACGACTAACCTGCAATGGAATTTAACTTTACTCCTAGGAGGGTGGTTACAAATGATTGCGGATATACGCGCATACGAGAGGCACTGGTTTACTCCCAATCCTCCGTTTAATTGTATTCAGTGTGCACTGTGCAGGGTCTGATAGGTGGAGGTAATGGATCTGTCTAGCTTCCAAAAAGAAAGCATCACCCTGGATACGTGTCGACCACAACTTTAAATGAACAGCAATGGACAACGTAAATGGTTGATAATGACCGTGTTGCCATCTCCCCGTTCGCGAATCATGAAGTTATGCTTCCTCACTGAGGCTCTTAGGCGGGTTATAGAGCATGACGGATGTGGGTTCCGCATTTTCAAGCAATAGTTGTCAACAGTTGATTGATGTTTTGTCAAAATATATTAGCATATACGGCAGTTCAGTGTACTTTATGTCCGTCTGATGTGCCCGTCGTTGCGTTTTCGCAACGCTGATGGCGCCCGGTGTGCCCTTCGTTGCGATTTCGCAACGCATGTTTTTTTACGTTTTTCTCGAGAAATTTTTGCTGCAGGCAAAAATTATTTTCGATTCCATACAAGGCCCTGGTAGGAGCATAACATATTTTGTTTTCGTCGATTTTCATGATGGTCAATATTCCTGGGCATAAATGGGATATACGTAGAGTACCTCTACCTCGGAATTTCAATATCACTCGCTTGCTCAATGCTTAGCTCGTATTGCAAGAGCACTGCGGCACAGCATAGATGCAGGCGCTTTGCTACTGCCATCTGTGGGTGAAAGATGAAGATAATGGTTATTGCGGTACAGTATTACTGCAGGCGCAAACAACGTAGATATCAAAGATGCCTATGCTATGCTACGCTGGCCGGCGATTGAGGCGTAAATTTGCGCTGCTGGGTAGCAAAAAGTTAAGGAGCCCGAAATTGACAAAATAAATGATTTGCCGTGCTGGTGGTCTGAGGTCGCAAAATCAACAGAACCTTAGGTCAGTGATATTGAAATTTCGAGGTAGAGGTAGGTACTCTACGTATATACTGTTGACCTTATCAACTGCTGCACGTTTTAAGCCGTTTGTATAGTCTGTGTAGCTATGACAGGCATTATAATTTTTCCTAAGGTAAGGCTTGTTGGACGTAACCTGGTGACCTAACCTTGAGCGACCTAAGTCTGAAAGTTATGCAGCATTTGTGAAAAAGATGTATGAAAAGGTGTGCCAAAAACAGCGGCGCTACGCAGCGCCGTTTTCGAGATATTTACATAAATCCACATTAGGGTGTCCAAGCATCCCCACAGCCCGGCGCGGATAATTTTTTGCACGTGCAGAGCGCACCTTTGGGGACCACCAGGAGGTGGATATGCTCAATAACTATGCTGGAATACATTCTGGGTGGCCTGTGTAAGGCACTTTGAGCTTGCCAGCGCTACCCGCCCTACCCGCATATGTGACACAGAGTGCAACATCAAAAGGTTTGCACGTGCACAGCACGTGCACTGTGTACCCCAGCACGCCTATTTGTACAGCACCTTAAACCGCGTGTCCAGTAGTGTCAGTGTGCCAAATTTGGTGTGCCTAGGTCAAGGTTTTCCGGAATCGGAGGATGCCTCCTCAAAACATGTTTTTCGCCACTAGCGCGTGCATTCCGCACCCCCTGATGCCGAGCATACCATATGTTAGTGGTCAAACACTGGGACATGTGGCCTGTGAGTTTGGCACATGTGCCGCCACTCGTTTGATTTGAAGCGTCCCTTAACCCGCGCGGGGCTGGGGGGGGTAAATTTTACCCCCCCCCCCTCGCGAATTTTTGCGATATCTCAAAAACGGCGGCGCGCAGCGCCGCCAAACTTTCAGTACCTTTTCTTACATCAATTTGACACGTTCCCTGAAAATTTGAGCAAAATCCGTCGGAAAATTTTTTGAGAAATTGACGTTTTAGTGACGTCATGTTCGCAATTTTCGCCTCAAAAACGGCAAAAGTTCAAACGCCGCTAACATCTTCATTTTTAAAGGAATCAAGACGTAACAAAAAAGGTTATACGTAATTTTACTTTGTCTATCAAATGGCTATCTCGGTTTTTTGAAAATTTTGGATTTTGGCCTAAATTTTTTCAAAAAACTGACTTTTTTGGGAAAATCATTGTAAAATCCAAAATTTTGAGTCTATCGAAAAAACCGGAATATATGTCAGATAAGTGGTCTATGTGCACCTACATACCAAATTTTAGAAGAATCGGTTCAAAAATGTGGGAGTTATTCAAAATTTTATGACGTCACGACACACAAATTTTTTGAAAAATGATTTTTTTGGAAGTTCTAGACCTCGTACGGAAACAAAAATAGCACCATTCGATTCGCCGTGAAAAACTGCATCAGATAGACACTTTTTTAGGCCTTAACAACCAACTTCAAAATTTGACCTCACTTGACCTGACCTTGACCTGACCTCGACCTGAAATTCATCCAGAGGTGGTCCATATCACTTATTGAGTGTGCCTATTGAATTCTTTGAGTAAAATGACCCATAAAACATGTGTCGCACATGTCCTTTTCTATATTTTGTTTTTTGGTGACCTGACCTGACCTGACCTGACCTTGACCTTGACCTCTGAATGATATTGTATGCAACGAATATTGTCTTGGTAGCCTAAGAACACGTTTTGGGCGATCAGTCTCAGTCCATGACTCCATTCTTCGGCAACTACGGTGCAAGGCCGATACTGTAGAAACTTGCAATTTGTACCGTTGACCTGACCTTGACCTTGACCTCAAACTTTAAATTAAGTACATGTTTTTAGTAGTTCGTGATGAGAGCTTTCGATTGGCGTTTGAATTTTCCAAATCGGACCATTAGTTCGGGAGATAACAGGGGGGGTAAAATTTACCCCCCCCAGCCCCGCGCGTTCGGCTGGAGACCCCAGCCCCGCGCGGGTTAACCCGCGCGGGGCTGGGGGGTAAATTTTACCCCCCCTCGCGAATTTTTGCGATATCTCAAAAACGGCGGCGCGCAGCGCCGCCAAACTTTCAGTACCTTTTCTTACATCAATTTGACACGTTCCCTGAAAATTTGAGCGAAATCCGTCGGAAAATTTTTGAGAAATTGACGTTTTAGTGACGTCATGTTCGCCATTTTCGCCTCAAAAACGGCAAAAGTTCAAACGCCGCTAACATCTTCATTTTTAAAGGAATCAAGACGTAACAAAAAAGGTTATACGTAATTTTACTTTGTCTATCAAATGGCTATCTCGGATTTTTGAAAATTTTGGATTTTGGCCTAAACTTTTTCAAAAACTGACTTTTTTGGGAAAATCATTATAAAATCCAAAATTTTGAGTCTATCGAAAAAACCGGAATATATGTCAGAGAAGTGGTCTATGTGCACCTACATACCAAATTTTAGAAGAATCGGTTCAAAAATGTGGGAGCTATTCAAAATTTTATGACGTCACGACACACAAATTTTTTGAAAAATGACTTTTTTGGGGAAGTTCTAGACCTCGTACGGAAACAAAAATAGCACCATTCGATTCGCCGTGAAAAACTGCATCAGATAGACACCTTTTTAGGCCTTAACAACCAACTTCAAAATTTGACCTCACTTGACCTGACCTTGACCTGACCTCGACCTGAAATTCATCCAGAGGTGGTCCATATCACTTATTGAGTGTGCCTATTGAATTCTATGAGTAAAATGACCCATAAAACATGTGTCGCACATGCCCTTTTCTATATTTTGTTTTTTGGTGACCTGACCTGACCTGACCTGACCTTGACCTTGACCTCTGAATGATATTGTATGCAACAAATATTGTCTTGGTAGCCTAAGAACACGTTTTGGGCGATCAGTCTCAGTCCATGACTCCATTCTTCGGCAACTACGGTGCAAGGCCGATACTGTAGAAACTTGCAATTTGTACCGTTGACCTGACCTTGACCTTGACCTGAAACTTTAAATTAAGTACATGTTTTTAGTAGTTCGTGATGAGAGCTTTCGATTGGCGTTTGAATTTTCCAAATCGGACCATTAGTTCGGGAGATAACAGGGGGGGGGGGGGTAAAATTTACCCCCCCCCCCCCAGCCCCGCGCGTTCGGCTGGAGACCCCAGCCCCGCGCGGGTTAAAGGTTTTTGCCCTTTGTAAGTTTGTCGGCACGTGGCACGCGCCATGTGACACCGGGTGCCATGTGACATCCACCATCACCTGCCTCAAGGCATTACCCGTCGAACGGTACCACCAGCATCTCGATCCGATCATCCGTTTAGACGCAATCCTAATTGTATTGGCTCGATGACCTTCCAGAGTACGGTTTTTTGGCAACGTAAAATGGCGCCTTGTCGGCTTCACCTGAATGGAGGTGGTTGCGGGTCCAGTTTATTTATACGTCCGTGCTCTAAACGCCTATTTTATGAAAATTATTCAAGACATCAAGCTTATGCAAATCATATTCCGTTCTGACGTACAAATGGATAGGGTCTCATGAACGCTTCGAATAGGATAACTGACTGCTAGTCATATGCGTTTGCGTGACTGTCTATGTGTGTGACGGGAATGAATTGGTGCAACATGTGCCTTGTTATACTCACAGTCGTCACTCCTTCGATTCAGAATCTGAAACCGGGAGCCCGCTGGCTCCGGGTTGCACGCGTTCCTGAACGGTGTAATTTTCTTTGGGAAGGAACATTGTCCGATCTGATGAGCACGGCGAGCCAGTCTATCGACAAAACTGCCGATACTGACGCCTTTAATGAGGACGGTTTGTTACGGGCCCGCAGCGACACCATTCATAAACTTCCACGCCATGAGCAGGGCAATCATTGTCCCGATTATCAAGGAAGCCAGCTACGTAAATGTCATATTGTTAGTCCTGATTAGTGATTGGTTCATTACTTGATTGCTGTACAGAAAAGCCGGAAAACTATTTAAAATCGAAACAAAATGGCACAAATCCTTGCTAAGCCGTTCACTATATTCCGACCATCAAAACAACGTTATTTCTATTTGCCAAGGAACCAAAAAAGATATGCAATTTGGCAATGTGGAGAATTGTTGTAATTTTAATTAAGTTTATTCACCATTTACCCTGTGCGAAAGAAAACATATTGGTGGTCATATGCCTTCCCATGTTGCAGAAAATCGTCGTATGCAAACTGTTATGCGATCATGCTTTGCAAAGTCATGGAAACTGATTTTTTAACATATTTAGATGCACACAAAGTCAACATTAAAACATTTACCATTTCAACCAAAACGGATTGTCTGGGAGAAAAACATTTTTGGTTAACAGCTTCCACCTCAAACATGTTCAGTCCTAAAATAACATCGATTGTAAGACCGTCAATCAGCTGACATCCATCGTCAATCACGTAAAAATAACGCGGCGGAAGGAAGACAAAGCCGCAGAGGGAGCGATTGTGCAGCGGCGGCCGCATCTGGGATATGAGCGGGCAGCCGAGCATGGGGTGGCCGTCCGGGGACGGCTAACGACCCGGCGGCGATCTAACGACCTGACGACCCTCGCCGCCGCGGCCGCCGCGCCGGCCTGGGGCCGACAGGTCACGTCAGCGCCAGGCCCGAGTCTTATCTGTGCCAGCCGCGTCGCCGACGCACATTTGTCGCGCTCGGCTGGAGGTCCCCACCTCTTGCCGCCGCTGACGATTGGAAAATGGTCCAGCTGGGAAAAGGAGGAGGGATGGAGGGGAGCTGTATCACCCAAACCAGACCGGATCCTAACGTCCCGTGACCGTCTGCTGTCCAGTATATCGGCTCGGACTTGCGCCAACTCTTTGTTACCCTCCCGTGGTGCAAGAGGCACGCGCACTCTGCATTTGATATCCTCTCTGCCGACACTAGACGTCGCAAATTGGCACGCGTCGAGCAAACTTCCGGAAGGAGGCAATTAATTATACGGCCGTAACTGTTGGATGCTGAGAGGCGCCTTTTGGCTGACGCACTAGGTAAACGATAGCCTAGATGATACCAGGAGAGCATCTCATCTGAATAATATTCAACTGAGAACGTTTTTTCTTTACTATTTTTTAAATTCTTTGCTTAGATCTCCTTAACCCTATTAGTGGCAGGGGGGTTGTTTTTATCCACCCCTCAGGTTTTTCGGGAATATCTCCGAAACCGCTGAAGCTACGATGCTGAAATTTTTTGACTTTTCCTAAAACTAAATTGGGCACATTCCCTGAAAATTTCAAGTTCATAACTTTACCAGGGGCGGCTCCAGAGCACTGGGAATTGGGGGCTCCTATTCGTGAAGCGAGTCATTTGGGCGAAGATCACGATGCTGCACCAGTTTTACGAACAGTGAATGAAAGGTATCATGTGATAACATATACAAAGTTATTGTGCATCCTCTTTTGACACGTTTTTGCTATAATAGGCGGATCCAGGCGTCCAAAAAGGGGGGTTATTTTTTACCTCCCAACATAGGTGCCCTGACACCGCCTATGCATGACCAATACAATTGTAGTCGTTCTCTCATAAGAAAATTGTAACATAACAAGACCATTGCCACCCTTTTTAGAAACAGTACCAACAAAAACCTTATTTACTATACTTTTTGTGTACCCCCAATCTCAATGATCTGTATCCGCCTATGATTTTTGAAAATGCATATTTCTAGGATCCATGTGAATTCCTGGTTCATTCTCTCTCGATCGGCAAAAGTTGCGTTAAGATTGGTTCAGAAACCTGGCCGTGATAAACAGTCTAAAATGTATCTGCAATTTGCCCTTTTTCACCCCCCTCTACCCCCCTATTGACATTTTTTAATTTTTTTTTAGAAATGTAGATCTCGTTGAGCCAAATCGAATGCCGTTTGAATTTTGAAAATCGGCCCGTTCGATCTCGAGATATCAAGGGGGGTCGTAAACAGCCCCCCCCCCCCCCTGCCACTAATATGGGGTAGCCAGGAGCCTGCCACTAATAGGGTTAACCGACAAAGGACACTGAATTATTATAAAATAAAGGCACGAAGCTTATATTTCAATGAGCCACAGAGTAAGCCATATACGTTTGAAAGTAGCAGCATATTAGGAAGAAATGCATACTCCATCCCATTCCACAACACCGCGAGAGGGCTGAAAATTTAAAACCCGGTTTTTGACTAGGCTTACCGTCGCTCGCTCTCACTGCTATACTCTGTTGAGAGTGTTTGTATCTATATAGTGTCCAAGTTTGGAGTGACCGCCGGCGAATACGGCGCAGGCCGGCAGGCCAGAGAGACCTCAGAGCCGTCAAAGGTGTCACGGAAGCCCGGCTGGCCGGCTCGCCGCCAATACACCACACGGCAGCCGCAGGAAGCGGCGAATTTCCCTGCGGACCCTGACGCGTGATGAGAATATCTGACGCGTCGAGTGCGACGCGAGGCGACGCGACGCGCGAGACTGTCCGTAACCGCATGCAATATTGACGAGATTCGACACAGATGCGAGCCGCTCCCCTGCGCGCTCGCGACTGTGCCCCGCGAGAGAAGACGTGGTGGTCACATCAGTCCAGTGACGCCGGGAAGGCGGTGAATTGACAATAGGCCAGAGCATTGTTCCGCCTAGCGACGCGGGTCCGACTCGCTATGCTGCGGCGCGGCGGTGTGTTGGAGTGGCCGGCCGACAGAAGGCCTGGGAGCTAGACTAACCCGCATAGCACCTGGGAGCTAGGCTGTGCCGCAGTACACATCAGTACAGCAGTACGCAGTACACATCACAGCGGCTGCCGCAAGGATGCTTCACAAGGATAGTTCACATATTGTTAAACGTGTTATGTAACATTTCCCCTGAAATCTATATTTAGCGCAAGCGCAACGACAGTGAAACACGAGGACCTATAATACTGTTATTGGTATGTGAGGATATGAGGCTTATTATACGATTGCTGATTATATGTAAAGCAGCATTACTAGACTGTAATTGCGAGCAGTATCGTTGCATAATGCTTGACAACATGTGTAACTAGCCGATTCATGCAGCTCAACCACTCAAATAGTGATTTTCTTAGAATGATCAAAATTCAACAATGATAAATCCGGAAAAGTACTTTTGAAGCCCTCTGGATGCGAGTGAGTTATCTAATAACTATAATAACTAGCCGATTCATGCAGCTCAAACACTCAAATAGTGATTTTCTTAGAATGATCAAAATTCAACAATGATAAATCCGGAAAAGTACTTTTGAAGCCCTCTGGATGCGAGTGAGTTATCTAATAAAAGATCCTTAGATTTGAAAAAGCCTCTTAAGTTCTCGCTCTACATCGTCATGTGCGCCTATGAATAAACTTGTTTCCAACTAATAGGCGTTTGGACTTTGGTTGCCTTTATAATTTGTATGCAAAGAAAACGGCAAATTTTCGTCAATGTCGGACACTTTGGGCGAGGAAAATGCCCTAAATTTCATCAACCCTTGGAACCACCACTGAGCGCCAACTGCGAAATGCGAGAAAACTTCACGCTCAGCAAATAAGCAGATCACCAGCAGAACGCATGCAGTGACGGGCACAGTAAACACTCACATAAGCGGCGCAATTCATCTATGCGACTCTCCAACTCCGTGCAGAGTTGAATGGGGCACGGACCGCGGTCGCTGGATGGCCGTATCGCCGGCGCCTCCAGCGGCAAGTCTCGCTGGTGGCTTAACGAGGCAAAGTTCGTCACTCTCTAACCGGCTAAGAAGTTGGTCTCGCCCCGGCCCCGGCGGCACCGCGGCCGGCACCTGTACAGAGAAACGGTAATCTGACGTCGGCTCATGGCACAGCCAACAGCATATTAGTCAAACGCCAGGAATTAATTGGCTAACTTGATCCCCGCTCGCATGGCCCGAGGTGTTCGGGTGTGTAGCTTGTCAGCTATTGACGTCATCGTCTTCGAAAAGCCGTGTCTGGCAACTTCGGCCACGTGCGCAGTATCTGCATGAAATGACGGAGATGAAACAGTGCTGTAATGCTGAAACTGGGGCCTTGAGGCAGTTATGAAGCAAATTTCAGCACTTCAGTTTGAATGATAATATTCCTGCGGTGAATGACAGATAATTTAGGCATGGATACCTTCCATTTCGGTATCATTTCGGGCGTCTCCTTTGCAAGCAAAGCGCTCGCGCTTCATACTCGGCTATAAACCGCACAACATTACTTAGAAATTACACGTCAAGTGTTCCTTATGAACCACTTATCATGAATTTTGCCACGCATATTCGTACGCAAGGCGTGATTTATGTCGGAAAGTCGTGCAACATGCACGTTTCGAGCGACATCAAACGGCCCCACACCGCAGGGCCGTGGCGGTGCGGTGTCGGGCCTTTTGGCCTTGTCGGGCGACATTTACCGTCCCCGGTGAAACACGAGCCTGCGGTCAATGTTTCGCAAACCGTAACACCGGGCCACAGTCGCCGTGGCGGTGGCCAATCTTGGCCAAACACCTCACTGGAGGTACTGGATGGGGCCGAAAACGTCCCACTGCGACACAGTTAACAATGGCCATGCCGTAAGGCGGCGCGCTGAGCGGCACAAAATTGAGGGAGAGCGAGTTACAAATGTGCTGAATGGTTTTATCTTTATCATTGGCGTGAACTGTCAGGTTACCACTCGATGGACGCCAACATTTAGATCTGTTGCATTACAACCAGTGCGTGGTGAATTAGAGACAGAACAGAGAGGTAGAGGTACCCAAAGACCAAAGACCGAAGTCGAACATCTGATGAAAGGGAGAGCTGTTGAGGTTAGGAGAAATTGATTGTTCAGAGGCTTTTATATGTAATACATAAGTATAAATTCCGTAACAAAGGGTGTTTAAATGTTTGTTACTTTTTGTCGTCATTTGTCATACAAGCTGTGTGTTCCTACCTAGTTGCACAGAAGGTGCTATGCGTTTCAACCATTTGTGAACGGTGAAATGTTGACTGTCTCCATACCAAGACTGTAATGTTTCTAACTTTTCCCATTCGATTTCGGTAACCCGCGCCCCACTGGGGTCTGTGTATAACACGCCCTACTGGGGGGGGGGGGCTATTCATAGCCCCCCCTCCTAACTCCGAAACTACTGGGCCGATCGTCAAAATTCAAACGACGTCTGATAGCCCCGGAAAAACTGTCGAGCGAAACCTAATTTTATTGACCTCGAGGTCACCGATGACGTCACAGGTCAGGTCAAAGTAAAAATTATTAGCACTTTGGCTTGTTCACATTTTGGGCTCTGGCCGCCGTCTTACAAGTCAGATCAGGCTCATTTTTGGTTTCCACACTCGTGAACAGATGCTCTAGATACCTTGAGGGTACCAAACTTGTACTTTGATTTTCAGGTCAGGGTCAGGTCATCACAGGTCACGAAAATATTATATCATGCGTCGGTCACGTGACACATGTTTTATGGTCCATTTAGGCCATAGATTTCGAATTTGATGTCGTCTGTGTCATTCGAGGTCATTTTGAGTCGAATTTAGCTTAGGTCAGGTCACTTTCAGGTAAAAAAAGGTCAAATTTTGAGGTTAAAAATTTTCAACAAAAAAGGTGTCTATTGGATGCAGTTTGAGCTCAGGAACACGATGGTGCCATTTATATTGGTGTACGATGTCAAATACGTACTGAAAAATTGATTTGAAAAATTAATAATTGTGAATTTTTTGCAATAATGCGTATAACTTGGCCATTTTTGAAGATATTTAGCTAAAACTTGCTAGAGTTAGTCATAATCATGCGTTCTGTCACATATATTCCGTTTTTTTCGAAAAGTCAAAAACTTTCTGAAAAAAATGTAAAAATATAAATTTTGAATATTATTATATAAGATTTTCGAAATTTTCAAAATTTTGAAAATCCGAGATAGCAGTTTGATAGCGCGGTCAATTCTGAGTCCTTTCATGCAAAGAAATTGGATCTAGCTTAAAAACTGAGCTCTTGGGAGCGATTGCCGTGGTTCAATGTTTTGCGTCGAAATCGGACGAACATGACGTCACTCTGACGTCATTTCCGGCCGACCTATGGTAGCTAAGAAGTTCAAATTTTGACACAAGGTGTCAAATTGATGCAGCCGAAGGTACTGAAAGTTTGGCGTCGATCCGTCAAGCGGTTTGGAAGTTATTGCAGAAAAACGGGAGGGGGGGCTATAAATAGCCCCCCCCCCCAGTGGGGCGCGGGGTAAGTTCCCGGCAAACAAGCCAGACATATCCCTGGGGAAGACTGCTTGAAAACTGGAGAGAATCGGCCGCGTAACAAGCCAGCAGACGAGGACGCCTGCTCCGCGAAATGCCTGCCATCACTAGGCTGACTCAAACTGAAAAAAAAACTAACAGGCCGAGCTCTTACTGTGCTAGACCAGTGCTCATATTCACTTTGTATCCAAAGCCAATATACCTACCGTGGAAGCCTCAACACAAACAGAGTTCATCGCGAATCTAAGTATGACTGACAGCTCACCCAATACGTCAGATAAACTAGTGGCAACAGACCCACCAGCAATAATTCCGGAGAGCCCACCAACCGCAGGGATCTCAGCGCAGCTCGGCCGCTCGTTTGGTTACGGAGCGAGCGAAGCGAGCGTAGTCTTTCCATAGATTAACGGAAATTTCTGAGTATGAGCGGCCGGCCGGCCGTGGTCACGCTTTTGCGAGGCTTATATCTCAGCAACCACTTGACCGATTTACACGCGGTAATTTTTGTAGGGTAGCTTCATTCCTTCTACCAAGTATTGGACTATTCCCGATGCATGTGGGTGACCCCTTATGCACGTGCCACGTGCAAAACGAAGAGGTGTCACTTTTGTAATTGTTGCAATATCTCGGTAACTACTTGGCCGATTGCGCTGAAAGTTGGCATGTAGGTAGGCACCCACTAGGCACTGCATATACATGTGCCAGAGTTGGGGTGCTGCTGCACGTGCGCACGTGCAGGGGTCGTTTCCAGATCTCGAGAACGGCTGGACCGATTGCGCTCAAATTTGGTACACGGTTAGGGACCGGTTAGTAGGGTGCCGTGCACAAGTCAGTTGGGACCCATTTTGCACGTGCGCACGTGCAGGGTGCCGCTTCCAGATCTCGAGAACGGCTGGGCCGATTGTGCCCAAATTTGGCACATCGCTAGAGACCAGTTAGTAGGGTGCCGTGCACAAGTCAGTTGGAGGTACCCCCTCGCAATTTCGCACGTGCAAGGCCCACCCTCTCGCTCGCTCCGTTAGTCGCCCCAAAAGGCGTTATACTGGTAATATAATTGTCTCATTCCCCAGAGTGCAGTATCCGTTTACCATCGCTGGCAGTCAGACGGTGCTGGGCGTACCAGTGTGTCCGTGATCAGGCATTTGGTCACATTACCACAGCTACGTCATTGCAGGACGCGGATACCCAAACGAATGTTCGTGGGTGGATACTGGATAATGGTATATCACGTGATAGGTTACGGTTTCGAAGGAGACGCAACAAGCACGGGGAAACAGTGTTCCGAAATCTCCGAGCATTCCAATATACTGTTCAAGTTGCAATGTTTATCAATATATATGAACCGAATGGTGACTGAATGAAAAGCTTTCCTAATTACGCTCCTCACCATACACAAGGTAGATTAACTTGAGCCGTTTGTACTCAATTCTGTGCTGCCTAGCGCATATTGGCACTCTCATATACTCAGACACAGCTCTAAACAAAAGTCTCATCACAGCCGAGGGCTGACGTCGGGTTCCACACCCCGACTGCTGCCGCGCCCCTGACCACAGCTCTCAGCTGCTTGACCCGTCATTTCGGTCAGACCGAAATTATGCCACGAAATGCTACGAATTCGTTTGCTAGCAGCATTCATCGAGTTATGTTAAAGAGTTATGCCTGAGGATGTTTACCCTCAGCACTCAGCAAGTCTCCGTACCCTTGCCCAGTTCGTCACGACATGGCCTAGCCAGCCATTGACGTGACTCGGCGAGGTCGAGAAGCGTGAACGGGTGTTTTTTGAACAATTAGCCCACCCAATTTGGATAATGTGTCGCGCCAGGCTGTCTCTGAACCCGACTGACAGCCGGTAGGTTTTGTGTGCTACCTGTCGCGCGCTTTATGGATGACAAAAGGCGCCGGCCCGCCGCTGGCTGGATCGTGTTTTTCTTGTCAGAAGTGGACTGAAGGCGCTTCGTGCTTTGCGTCTCGGCGAGCTCCTTTGTTAGGCGCATTGTGATATGTATTAGCCATTCCGTTTGTGCACCGGCAGTAAACACTTTGGTTATATGCTAAAATATGTTCGGCAGGCACAAAGCTTACAAGCCACATTTAGTAAGTCAGCGTATGTTTAAAGAACAATAAATATGTTACCTTTCGCATAATAAGCGTTCAATGATTCCTGATTATAATTCATATTTTTTCATCTTCTCAAGTTTGCTGCTATATTTCGTGGCGCTATGCCTTTTAGCGGGTATTTTTATGCCATTTCAGATTCGTTTGATGGTAGGACATGATGGCTGCCCGTCCCGTGGAACAGACACTTCACAATGTAATGGGCTGGGATCCCCACTAGCCACTACCCAGTATTCAGCCGCCCAAATGCGTCTGGTCTGATTATTGTTTCTTGAATGATTGAACTTTCCAATACGTGTCCAATCGTACGATTTCATTCACTTCGACGCATATCGTGAGAAGAGCCTCGAAACCCTTTTCCAGACCTGGGCGTCAGCTGTAGGCAAGCGCTCTAAACTCGAGCTTTATATTGTGTCCGGTAGGTAGCGCGGAAGTGGACTTCTGACCGAGTGGAGCCGCCCTCTTGGGCGCTGCTGACCTTCAGCGCTCGTTGCACTTGTTCTGTCATATTTTTCTTACCCGTAGTCATTGTTAACACTTCATCTGCTTTTTTTTCTATGGAACTTAATTTTATCGACCAGGCCGGGCCCGCAAAACACTAGGGTTACAATTTGATGTCCGGTTATCGTTGGACGAGCAAAGCAGGATGACCAGGATTTAAAGGATTCTGGGGCGCCTCCTTTCGATTTATTGTAAAATAGCATTCCAACTAATTTTGATAAATTATGTTGACTTATGATTCATTCCTCGACAACTTCATTTAAAATACATGCTTTGACATACAAAGTCCCTGACTCACCTTACATTTCCTCAGCGCGTACGGCGACATTCCCTGCCGGGCGTTCGGCGGCCCAGGTGTGTCGGGTGTATTCATCCGCGCCGGTGCGCAGGTGCCGGCCCAGGGTCGTCAGTCAGCTGGCGAGAGGGGTTCCGAGTGGAGGGCGGAGCGACTGCCGACGGGAGAACAACAGCCACAGTTTGAACTGCCAGGGCGCTGGATACCAGCTCGCAATGGGTGTGACACAGTGGGCTGTTTTCGTGGCTGCTCTGTCGTTAGGTGAGTGGATACGATGGGAACACAGAGGGATGGGTGCTCAGTTGGGCTGATGACGGTTGGGGTGGGGCGGGATGGTGTGGTTTGAATCAGAATTTGAATTGTACATATATGTTCCTTTGTAACTGCGCAATGGGTATCAGATAGTCGTCGGAGATGTTGCTGTAACATAGGTTTAAAAGATTCTTTTGCATTAAAATTAGACGTGAACATCAAAATCGCCCGAAGCTGGCTGGTACACTTCTCGAGCATTCTTGTTCCCGTTCATTACATTTTATATGCCTTCATTCGGCGCCCTGCGTGTCGTAAGCCCTGGCAATATTCCGGTAGTTTTTGACTGGATTGATTTCGTGAAATGATGCAATTGCTCACTCAAACTATGTCATCGATTCCGTAGCGCTTGTCAAATTTCCATGTTGGACAAATTTGCATCTCTTGCGTCGCATGGGTCAGTACCGTATGAGTCATGCCGATAGCATTCAGCTACGACGAACGTGAAACCGGTTACTCATATGGCACACAGGCGAGCACGAACCATAGGAGCTGTTTTGTTTGTCTGTTGTATCCGACTAGCGCTGAGGTCATGGAACTGCATTGCTATAGGACCTCAATCTTAAAAATGTATCCGTTCTTTACAAATAAATATGCCACGTAAATTCAGATAACTAATGCATCCACACTGTACGGCATAGGAGACATTTTCATCACTACAATAAACGACTCTCACAGTCTTACTTTCTCAGACTTACATTCACATGTTGTCATGTCAAAAATGAAACGATTGCAATGTTCCCTGACATCGGCGACTCGGTTTATTTTCAGCCTCCGGCCAGAGGAACCCGTCGATATCGTTCATCAGCAAGGAGACGGTGACAGACATCGGAGCAACGGCGCTACTGAAATGTTCAGTGCAGGTAAACTAACGAAATTGGACTGTAGATAAATGGTAAACAATCGATAGTCGTGTACACCTTCGTAACGTATGGATTTGCGTTCTGCAATTGATAATCATGACGTCAAAGAATATAACATCCAGCACATGACGTCAACTATAAAAAAATAACGCGATTGTGTGTGCGCGCAAATAAACTCACATGATCTCACGAAAACCACATCCACCAAGGGAGCTTCTGAGGGAATCTTCAGGGGATCCTCTGAAATGTTTTCATTGATGGTACTTTTGTAGCGCTGTCTAACCCGAAAACGCACTTCCTTTCTCAGTTCGCCAGCGAATCCCCGGTGATGTGGTTCAAACAGGCCAGCGGGCATAACGTCAACGACGTGCCCATATCGACCAACAACATCCTGATCGCGCAGGAGCCGCGCTTCTCCATCGACCGTGAGGGCGACACGGTCACACTGAAGGTCGGTCGGATGATAGTCGTGTACAAATCGTGTACAATTACAAATATTACGCGAAATGTCTCGGCTGGGGTTCAGTTTTGGAAATAGCGATGTGTGTAGAAGCGAAGTTTGACCTAAAATGTTAGATTTTTTGATGTATTATGCTAGCTCGACAATCTACTACTTTTTGCAAGCTCATAGCTGGGTAGCGTATGCTTTGTCACTGTTTCTGTCAAATTATTATTATAATATATCGAGTCGAGAATGATGAACACCACAATCGGAATCATATCTACCTACTATGAACGTCAAACCCCTTGAGGCCCCACTTTTTTGCGATAATTTTTAAATGCGTCAACTTTCGTTGACAATATTCTGGCAATGTATGTTTCAGAACCTGCCGAAACTTTTATTACTAAGGTATTTTGACGCCAAACGATTATGGAAGGTACTTCTCATTCACTCGTAATGCTAAGGTCAATTCAGGCCCGGGCAGAGGCTTGCGCTCGGCCACACTCGAGCCCCGCCACCAGCGCCATCTGCCCTAAATGCCATCTGCCAGCGCCCGCTACCGCTACCAACTACCGCCCACCATCAAGCCTGGATGGAGCGCGAGACGCGAGTGACCGGTCGCCGGGCAAGGAGCGCCAGAGGGGTAGGGCGGAGCTTAGCGCTGACGTCATTACGTGGCTCCGCCTCATGAGCGCGTAGCCTCTACCCAAACAGCAGATTCGTTCCGTGAAATTTAACATTACGAGTGAATGAGAAGTACCTTTCATAATCGTTTGGCGTCAAAATACCTTAGTAATAAAAGTTTCGGCAGGTTCTGAAACACACATTGCCAGAATATTGTCAACGAGAGTTGACGCATTTAAAAATTATCGCAAAAAAGTGGGGTCTCAAGGGGTTTGACGTCCATAGTAGTGTGCGGTGTGGTTTTGCCATCTGCTATTCATCTCAGCGAGCTCGGGCGGTTTCAGATCAGCGACATCCAGGAGTCTGACCAGGGCACGTACGAGTGTCGGGTACAGATCAGTGTCCGTGAGTCCATCAGTGGCACGGTGCTGCTAGCCGTCCGACTGAAGCCAGTCATCTCGGACAACTCGACAAGGTCAGAGAGCAGAGAACTGGTGGGAGGGGCGCGCAGTGCGGGAGAAAAATGTGCGTGGATGATCATCAGATAAGTGCGGATTTTTGGAAAAGACTCCGTTTAGGGCAGTGTTGTTTAGTTTCTTTGAACGAAAACGATTTCGTTTATGTACGTGCTTGCAATGTATTTTGTAGGGATATGCTCAAAGGCATGAATGTAAATATCGAAGTGCCAGTGTCTCCATTTCCCATGTAAATCGTGGCCTGAAATTGTAAGTTAACTCATGCATACTGTAGCAACGTGGTCGGGTTCTTGATTGGACTCCCTCTTCTCAATTTGTGTCCTACCCGAGCCTTCCGTGACTTGGCTCGTACATTTCCGTATTCATCTCGGTGTTCTGATCTGGGACGTCCTTATCTTACATATTCTGACCTGACCTGGCTCCGAGGCGCTCCCTGTGCCTTTTAGCGATAACCAGTCATATCTCACCCGACGTTAGCTCGGGCGGATCCTTGCTCATCCCTGCACTGACGCACCCTGACCTTTCACAGGTCTGTGATTGTCTCCGAGGGCGAGACGGCCGAGATTGCCTGTTACGCTACCGGATTCCCCACGCCGGAGATCACGTGGAGGCGGGACAACAACTTCCTGCTGCCGACCGGCAAGGCCATCCACCGGTCAGTAGCACACAGGAAGACTATTCAGTCCTGATTGGTCCCCGTAATGGTGTCATCTTTCGATAGTGTCAATTTGCAGCTGACTTGTGCCTTGTCATAATTGTTGCTTCCGCCGCTGTTGGCTTTGAAGTGTGTCTTCATTTGCGTATCGAGCTGTCAACCACAGACCAGTCAACCATCTTCGCTATCCTTTGGAATATAATATTCATCACCCGCAGCCGTCAGAGAGCAGCTTGGAAAAGTAACAAAGTAGCTAAATATGTTTCCCCTCCTCCAGTTCTAACGTTCTTTCCGATCGACAGTGGTAACGTTCTACGTATGGAGAACATTCAGAAGATTGCCCGAGGCACCTACTACTGCGTGGCCGACAACGGCGTGGGACGCGGCTCCAAGCGGAACGTGGCCGTGGAGGTGGAGTTCGCTCCCGTCATTACCGTGCCCAGACCGAAGGTCTACCAGGTAAGGATGGCGGTATCAGGACCCGGGGGCCATCGTTTGGGCATCACTGGCACGGCAGTCATGCCTTATTGAGATAGGCAGTGACACTAATGTGAAGCGGATAGAGGCCGTTTGGCGTAAATATTTTATAGCGCAAGGCTGCTAGGACTAGGGTGGCCGATAGTCTTCGTTTCACGAACAAAGCAAGTAGTTGCTGATTATTTGATATCAACGTTGTAAGTACTGCTTCAGTACCTACTTGTGCTGCATGGAGTGGAAGTGAATTGCCTCCTCTCGCCTCCAAACGAATATTATATAGAATATATTTAGTTACCTGTGCGTTAGCGATCTCCATTTACATGTTTCCGCTCTTTTTCTCCAGGCTATGCAATATAACATGGACCTGGAGTGCCTGGTGGAAGCCTATCCACCGCCAAGTATTACCTGGCTCAAGGACGGTATCGTCCTCAACAACAACCAGCATCAGATGTAAGCTCTTCTCCTCGCTTTATTTAGTTGTAATTACAGCAACGGGGACCGAAAAAAGTCAATCTTCATTTGTTTCATTACACTATGCAACAGTCATTTTGTTCCTGAGTAACGACCGATTTTTTTGGACTCATTGGGTCCCATTATAACCGAAATGGGCATTTGTTTTGATCTGAAAATGCTTTTCCGGTTTTCAGAGACGATTTTCGATTTTTGGCCCCGAAATTCGGTTTTTGGCCCACTGTGTCCGGTGTAATTGAGTAATCGACTCGCGGTAACTTTCATCGCCCTTCCTATGCCACAAGCTTTCGAATGATATCTGGTTTTGCATATTTGCGTGCAAAAATAACGTCATAAATCTATGTTAAAGTAAGAAAATGTTGAAATTTTGTAAAAATTTGACATTTTTTTCGATTTCATTTCAAAATAGAGAAAAAACTAAAGGCCCTATCCAAATTCTGAGCCCAGTTCCTTGAAGAGCATTCAATTTCCGTTCGGAAGGTACTATTTTAGTGCATTTTATCGGTTTACTGTGGCGTCCAGATTGAGTCACTTGAAAAACGGGCCCCCAACAGATCAAGATTCTGAGCGACAGGACTGCTCAAAAGTAAGTTCCTGCGTGTGACCCGAGGTCACAAGGGGTCAACAAAATGACCTCAGTTGACCCCTCGTTGATCCTATGGCGTTAACATACGTTATCAGGTTAATGCTATGTGATATGACTTAGGATATGTGTTTAGGTTAACTCCAATCTGGACGCCACAGGAATCCGATAAAATGCACTAAAAAGGTACCTTCCGAACGGAAATTGAATGCTCTTCAAGGAACTGGGCTCAGAATTTGGATGGGGCCTTTAGTATTTCCTCTATTTTGAAATGAAATCAAAAAAAAATGTCAAATTTTTACAAAATTTCAACATTTTCTTACTTTAACATAGATTTATGACGTTATTTTTGCACGCAAATATGCAAAACCAGATATCATTCGAAAGCTTGTGGCATAGGAAAGGCGATGAAAGTTACCGCGAGTCGATTACTCAATTACATCGGACACGGTGGGCCAAAAACCGAATTTCGGGGCCAAAAATCGAAAATCGTCTCTGAAAACCGGAAAAGCATTTTCAGATCAAAACTAATGCCCATTTCGGTTATAATAGGACCCAATGAATAAGAAAAATTCGGTCGCTTTCCAGGAACAGAAAATTTTTCATTTTTTGTTGCAGTTATCGAGATGTCACCGGGACAACAGAAAACGCAAAATGTAGTTCAAAGAATCAGTCATTATATCCCAAGTTCTCGAAATACAAGTCATCTCTAACTTTATCACGCTATTCTTGAATTCGCCTTTTATACACTCGATAAATAAATCAATGTTCATTCACGTTTCCACATTTCACAATTCCTATGTTCCATCAGCAATGTAAGAAGCTCTAGCGTCCCTAATCTCTCCAAACAACCACATCCATTATCTGACATTATTCTCTCATCTTAGGATGTCTATGTTCCCTATCACGGACCAGACAACTGACAGCAACCTGCGTACGCTGACAATCGAGAAGAAACAGTACGGCAACTACACCTGCCGCGCCGCCAACCGGCTCGGGACCACCGAGTCCGTCGTCGAACTCGTCGGTGAGTCACACTTTCTCGCCAGGTCAGGTCAGGTCAGCTTGTGGAGTCTGCACGGGAGAGCGGGATAGGTCAAGGCGGATCAGGCTGGGGTACTAAGATATGCTGATCGCTAATGCTTATACAAATCTATAAAGATAGCAAGTCATTTCAGGTCTTTTTTCGGGACTGGGAATTCGAGTCATTGGTGTTGCATGATGCATCGCTTTATCTATTTATGCCTTCATCGTTATATTATAACTGTATACAATTTACCTAATAGTTATATTTGAATGTCATTTGCCCGTTCATTTCCATTCCTGTAACGCCTGAATCCATACAACTATGACTAACCGTGACACCTTTCTGTCTTCAGAGGCCTTCATTCCGGTGTGCCCCCCGGCTTGTGACGTACCCGGGTACAGCACCAACAGCCGCGCACCGCCGCTGGTGCTGGCCAGCGCCGTGCTGGTCGCCGTGCTGGTCGGCGCTGTCACCGCCGCTGGCCTGAGGCACCACTGAGGCAGCGCTGAGGCAGAGCTTAGCCAACGCTGAGGAACTGTTGCCCGGTAAGTGACGCTGTCAAGGAGGCGGATTGATAAGTCGATAAACAAATTATGGTCGTGCTTTTTATTACCGTATTTTGTTTTCGTCTTTCATGATAAAAAAATGAGTTTACCTATAGGTATGTTGTCATTGCTTACCCTAAACCCAATAAGTCGATTTTTAGACCTGTGCGTAACCAGATTTAATCTATCATTTTGCGCTTATTTTTCCAGAGAGCTCAACAGACAGAATCTCGAAATGCGGGAAACATCGTGATCTTCCGTCCGTTATCGATGGCTGTTGGCAGTGGCCGAAAAGCTGTGGGCTGCAGCGCTGTAGCTGATTGACATCTCCGACCACACAACCACAAAGAGACGTCTGTCACAACACTGTCATTCTTCACAGTGTAATCCGAGACTTTCGTCAATGATCCGTCCAACAAGTGAACTTGCATTATGATAAATGGTTGGAGTTGGTGTTGACGTGTCTACTGAACTTCAGCAGATGGATATAAATAGGCCTATAATAGATTTGTGAGTTTGACGAATGGTGTGCTGCTTTCCCAGTGTCGTGTATAAGCTCACTGGTAAGCATTTAGAAAGTGATGATGCTGGTTTTGCTATACCGTAATGTACACGTGTGGACTCGCCTATATGTTATGTAGCATTGAAGTCGTGATGTTGCAGCTGAACACTGGCCCTTGTGAATCTTTGAGCTAGGATGTGTGTGCCAATGTATTGAGAACGATCTAAACGTTGTTTGTATAGAAATAACAGCTCATGATTTCTAGGTGTAGTTTTAAAGGACATCTACATATAACCTTATTTTTGAAAAGGCTGAATAGCATATCTTTTATTTTTGATTATAACGAATTGCAGATCTTCTATTCCTTAGGAACGAACAGTACTGCGTCACACAGCCAATGCAAACTGATGTCTCAAATACAAATGTTCTGTATGCCTAAACATAAAAGTGACGCCTATAGGTCCAGTGACGATAATCAGTACCTTCTTTTTGCAAGACCGTTTACTGCTGCTTGTGCTCACTTTTTGTTATTTCTTTCATGATTCCATCTTAATTTTGTCTTGTCTTGGATAACCTTGTAGGGCCGTACAAATAAAAAAAAATGCTGCAAAAATGGTTTATTTTATTCACTTATGTATTATGACGCTCATTATCAAACCGTATAAATATTGAAAACGAATGCGATGTTACGTGACCTTTTCTTGAAGCACAAACGCTCGCAGCACATTCGCGTAAGATAAATATCGATCGCAGCACTGCGCATTTTCAGTATAGAAGTCTAACATCTGACGCTGGTAGATCAACCCTCAGACAGTATTTGGATCGGTTGATTATGCCCATGGATTGTCTGATTCCGAAAATTTCAAACGACCACCAGTGTCGCTTTTAGTTGCTCGCTCTGTGAAACGGTTATAACCTATATCTACCAGAAAGATTGCCACCATGGGTATGTATATCGAAGGCAATCCTGCCTCATTTTCACAGCTCATTTATTTCGTAACTCTAAACTCATCATCTTGGACATTTTGTAAGTGGTTCGCCAGTTCCATCTAGCAGTTTCCTATAACAAATTGGTTTATTGATTTACAGCTAAGTAACGCATTCGACAGTGATGACTGCTCATCAAAACACGCTCTTGCAAACAAGCCAGAGTACTGAGTTATGATAGCAGCACATCAAACATTACAGACGCTTACAACCAACCTGGTACTGCCGTTTTAACAAGCTGCTGTCTTTTACTGAAAACAAGCTCGTTACGAGCGTGAAAACTACCGCAGAGTGGGCTAGTTTCCGGATTTCTCTGGAACATGTGTGTTTCTTTCGTCGTTTTTCTGTTCTACCTATCGATATTGCGGTTTGAGTTAATGGTCTTCCGAAAGCCGAAACGTTTCACTTTTACAATAACGCAGCATGAAGTACCAGTAGGACACGATTTGAATAACCTATAAGATATGCTGAGCAATCAATTTCAAAATGAGGAAAGAATAATCGAGGCACTTTCGGTATTTTTGGATCAGAGATAGGAGGACATCGGGCTGAGACGGTTACCTTTTCGCACGACTGTCGCGGTTCAGTGCGTTCCGAGGGACGGTTAACCGAGTTCGCCGAGAGCGAAGGTCTTCAACGCTTATACACTTCAATCCCGGTCGGTTTTGAAAGGTCAGCCTGAGCCAGAAGTAGAATTTGATTTAAATAGGGCTATCCCGCTAATTAAAAAAAAAAATGGAATGTACAAAGACGCTTTGTCTATAAGCAAAAAAGAGATCCTCCATGACCACTGTGAGGCGGGCATGCTGCATCTTGTTACGGACACCTATCCTATATGCGATATGCATTTCAATCGGATTTGAATAAATGAACAAAACACATTAAATAGATGTTCAACACAATCTCATATTTTGCGCAAACTTGCACCCTCTCCCCCCTTCTCCATTCACCTCACCACCTCTAGGCAGATCAACTGCTGTTCCCCGTGACCAGTCTCGGTGCAACTGCCCTCATCACCCCCCCCCCCCCCCCTCCCCCCCCAGTCCAGGCGGGCTCGTCCGGTCCGCCGGCCCGGCGCGATGGCCGCTAGCAGGGGTCGTCCGCGCCGCGGCGCCGCGCCTATAGTTATGACGGTCGCCGCCGCGGCGCTGGCGCTGCGCGCAGTAGTCCGCCAGAGCCCGAGCGGGAGTGCACGCGGAGCCACCGCTGCCAGTCGCCCTCCAGACACCAGCACTGTGTGACTGAGTGCAGTTCAGGGTTTTCAAGATGAGGTCCTTCTGTCTACTGCTCGGCGTCGCCATCATTCAAGGTGAGTTTTGGAATGAGCTGGTGGCTGAAAGGGAGGTTCTGGAAGGTTGCTGTGAGCGCCGGTTTTGAATTTAATGTTGGCGCCGATAGCTCTGTGTATGATTGGGGAATGGAAGTCTTCTATCCATCTATGGCATTTGGAATTTTGTTTTTAGTAGGATTTGTCAAACCTCGTGACATTTCGCGAATGTGCGCTAACCTTCAATCGATCATTTTTCAACTCGGCACCGGACCGGACCTCGCCACTCTTTGTGAGGTGCCACCGCCACAGCGGCGATCGATATAAGGTGTGGTCACGTCGGACGAGGCGGCTTGGGGCGCCGGCGCCGCCTGACCCGTGACCTGTGACCTTTGCCCTCCATTTGAGCCGGCCGGCCACCGCACCCGACGTCTACATCACAGCCCGGCGGGAGTCTGCCCCGGGGCGGTGGCCGCGCCGGCTGGCGGTCCTCTGTGCGGACAGCCGAGCGCCCCTCGGTACCGGTGTTTGCCGGTGCGCGCCTCCTCTCCCGCGCGGTCGTCGGGGTCTGTTTGTCGCTCAAAAACCGCCGCCGGCGCTGGCCACCGGCCGGCGCTGGGCGCTGGTTTTGTTGGCGCTGGCGGGCGGTTGGGACGGGTCGCCAGCCGGCGGGAGTCCCTCCACAGATCAATAATCTCACCCCTTTCAATTGGAAACCGGCGCGCGGCCCGCAGCGCACTGGGACGATTGGCTCACTCCGGGCTGACGGTTGTTCTCGCTGGTCTTTGTTCGGTGGACGGTCGCGCTGCGCTGGCGGGGGTCACTGGAACATCGATCCTGGGCTCAGCTCCCTGACGGCACCGCGCCGCGCAGCGAGCGTATTTTTCGGCGGAACCGGCGCCCGACGGCGATGCCGGCTCTCTGGCGATATTACTGGACCGTGACCTAGCGGAGGGGTTGTAAAGTTGTGCCGGAGAGTGGAGGCGATGGTCCAATTCGCAGGGCAGTTTACGACAGACGAGTAGACTCTGGTTCGGGGGCACATAAGCAATTCATACAGGGCTGTAAAAAGACTCGTGAAATTTTTTTGCTAGTTGTTAACATTTTTACAATAAAATTGATGTCATCAGCGCACAACTTTTTAGTGTAAAGCTTGATCTTGTTTAGCAGACAAGCTTGACGTTCCTAACTTGCTTAGGACTTGGGTCAAGGACTATGTTATGAATAACACATTCCTGCAGTGCATCATTTTATCGCTGGAAGCAGGAAGAATGGATTAAATGCGCAATCTTGATGGCTGAATCCGGAAAAGTTGCGAGTAACTTCACTGCCTTACAGAGGTCCAACATTCCTGTTTTGATAATCCTATCCTGTTTTCACGAACAACCACTGACCGCCTGACATCGTTGCGTGCGTTGCGTGTTATATGATTGGATGAACTCTGGGCAATTGTCTTGCACAACAGAGGCAACTGGAACCTGAGTGATTATCGGTTCTGAACTAAAGTCTAGTTTCACTTCTTAGTCACTTGTTCTCTTCCTCTCATTTGAACTATAGTTTGAAGTTTGAACATGCTTCATATCCAATGAAGTATCATTCTCAGCCGATGAAACTAATAGATTTATGTTTTATTAATTAGTTACGTCTGATTATTGCTTGACCGATAATCGAATACGCTAACGGACATACAACTGAAGGTCCATGGCTTATCTCCGTGGTGCTACTGCGTCACAGGCGTAGCAGTCTCCGGCCGGGCCGTGGAGACTGCGTGAACGCATAGGAAGCTAACGACACGGTGTTGACAGGCGCAGTATCTCCTCACTCCTCAGGTGGCCGAGACTGATAGATAGGGGTTGAATCCTAGCCACCGGGGATCCGGTATCTGATAGGGGAGTTTACGAGGAATAAACAATCAAATATGAAAAACTAACACTTTGTATGTTCGAAGTTCATATTGACTATTCAGCCATATCTTACTGAGCCGGAGCGTTAACTATGAGCGTGTTGACAAATCTGCGCGGAAACAATATGACGCCTCGTGTGTCTGATGACGGTCCGTCAACGGACCCAACACACGGCATGGCGCTGGACTGGCGCCCGGTGTCACACCGCCCGGTCGGCTCGTTCCCGTACCGTTATTTGGTTACTCTATGGACCGCCGCGCCGCAGCGGTACGGACCGGTCGGACGGGCAGACGGTCGGACTGAGGGCTGCAGTCGCCGAGTGCCGCCTGCTGTCCCCAACCGTCCCCGGTAGACGGAAAACCATTAGCAGCAACAGTGCTTACTTGTGGATGCGTTCCGGAATGAATTCATAACGGCGGCCGGCGTCATGAATTATGCATCCGGTAAACCGTCAGCGAAAGTCATCCACGTGCGACTAATTCATTCGCACTTTCGCGCTGACGAGTTCGATCCCTGACCTTTTTCTGTCGGCGTTCTGCAATCGTACAGCAACGGATGCCGACCTCCGCTGAAGCCGGAAATCCTCCTTTAGCGTGACAGGGGGTCTAACTGACTGCGAGGCACCACGCGGGTTCGGACCGGCCCGGCCGCCGGGCGGCGTGCTCTTTGTCTAAGTTGGCGCGCAGCTGAGGGGTTCTGAGTCGATAGTCTATTGGTCACGCACACAGGATGTTGCCGTGATTGTTATCTTGCGACTCGGACCGGTGCAGGCGAGGTGACTATCACCCGCTGTGGAAGTAAGCTCCTGCAGAGGACGCGCGCTTTATCATACCACGTGGCTACCTGAGGCACCGCTGCCGGCGCGGCGGGGGTAGGGAGTGGGACTGGGGAGGAGGGGAGGGGAAGGGAAGGTGGTCAGCGCGGCACGACACAGCGGCCGGACACCAGGTGGTTAATGAGGCTCCCCCTCCCGAGGGACCCTTGCGGCGGCGCCGGGACAGGTAACCGGTAATAGTCCTCACTCCCCTCGTGCTGTGAACCCTCCCGGGCGACTCCGTCCCCTCATTGCGACCCTCTGGACATTCCCCACACAGTCACGCGATTACATTTGTGCGTGCTCGGACTCGTCGATATGCCAGCTTAGCACTGGTCAGAAGACAGAGCTGTGACAGCTGACTAAGGAGAATATCCTTACCGAGAGCTACCCCACGTTGGCGCCACTCTGGTACTTTTACGACCTGTCTGATCACGATTAATGAACACCCTGCCCTGCACCGTTACACCGCGAGACATTAACGCCTTCCCCTCGGACATTAACCAGCGTTCCTTCCTGTCGCATGCCACGACACTGGTACTTTGTCACCTCCAACCCCATCATGACCACCGACGCCCTCGTCACCTGCCTCTCGTTCTGGCTTGGTGAGCCATCACCTGCAACCACCAGTGTCCTGTTGTCTGTTGACCTCTCTACGTGACCTCTGTCATGACCCCTGGTCGTGAGTCTGTGCTACTCAGTGCCGTGACCTGTCGACGTGACCAGGAGGCTCGGCCGTTTTTGGCAGCGCGCTGTCACCCGACTGCGCACGCCTCCGCCCAACCGTTCTGTGCTGCGCGGGCACTAATAACGCCGTCATGCGGTCTGATTTTTGTCCCAATTATCTGCTCACGACGATGGTCTTGTTTCACTGGTTTCGGGTATTTGATTTTAAGTTCGTGTGCTGGCTGCAGCCTTATCGCGCTTTTGAGATGACAAGGAGAAAATCACTTTCCTATATGGATTTGATTGATCTCGTGTCACGCTTTTCATTGAGCTCGATTATCGAGCAAATGAATGCTGGCAAAGGTCGATATGTAACGAATATCGATATTAATCTTGCTCACCCTTAGCCTTTGGATTTGAGCTTAGTTTTTTCTCACCTGCTGAAAGTTTTTTCCTGCCAAGAGTAATAGCTATCACGGCAATCACCTTACACACTACACAATCCCTTACCCCGGCCTAAGCGACAGCAGCGGCTTTTGGGCACCCCTGCCGCCGGAACAGCGGTGCTAATCGCATCAGGGCACGCGCCGTCCGCGCGGGCGTCGGCTGCCCTGTCGGCGCCCGCTGCCCCGGGGGCAATCTGCGGGGGACGGCGGCGACTAATGACACACCGGTCGCCGGCGTCGGCGTCGCCGCCAATGGCGTGTTAATTCACCATTGTCGCCATGCCAGTGACGCGCGCCCTGGGGAAGAGCACAATGTCCGGGCGCCGGCGCCCCTGCCGCCGCGCGCACTGACGCGCGCTATTGGGGCTCCCGTGAAAAGAGGCTTTGCGCCCTATGTTTTCGCAGGGGGAAGGAATGGTTTTGTAAAGCTGTGTGAGCGGGTGCGTTTGGTTGGTTGGTGATTGGTTATGTGTTGAAGGGTCATATTGGTGGTGGGATCTCGAGGCGTGGGTTTGATAAGTGCAGCTGCAGAACGTCAGGAATGCTTCAGTATTGACAGGGTCTGGATATGCTTTATCGTTGTTCCTAGCTAACTTCATAATCCCCTCTTTGTTTGGGCATTATAACCTCAGCGCTGTCACCATTATTTAAGACAAGATCTCGACACGATATCTGCGCGGTACACACGAGCTGACTCGTGTCCAAAAGAATGTCGTTAATGCAAACTGTCGACGCCAGTATCGGCAATCCCCTCCGCAGTGGCTCGCCCGGCGCCAGTCCACTCAGCTGCAGTATTCGCCTGAGCGCCAGTTCGCGGAGCCGCTTTAGAACCATGAGTCACCCTACTGCCGTCCCATAGCCGCATAGCCTCGCCTCAGTCGATTTTCGGACCGTCGCAAAAACTCCCCGCGACAGAATGGTGCGCCGTTTCGGAGTGATTTATTGTGGCGCTCGATGGCGTCTAATCTGCCCCGTCTCCGTCGCTCGGGATAACAGGCCGCACAAAAGGCACCATTCGCCACTGACGCTCTCCGTAGCAAAGTCGAGAAGCTGTGAGGCGAGGGAGTTTTGTCAAGCTTTAGAGGCGAGACGGTGACGGCGCCCAAACCGATCCGGGAATACGTTTAAATTTCCTCCGAATTTAAACTATCGTATCCGCCGTGTCCATGGCGTGTTCGGCGGGGTGTGGCCGCAGCGGAGAACGCCCGCTCCGCCGGCTGACCAGGCCCAGGAAGTGCGGTGGCACCGGGGGTGATTTCTCGCTCGGTGTCCCGCTGCGCACCGCTGGCAGTTCTGATGACCCTACCGCCGCCGCCGCCGCCGCCGCCGCCGCCGCCGCCGCCGCCGCCGCTTCGTACGCGGCGATGGGAACGGAAGCGTTACCCCCAGACACCGTGATGGCCTCTACACGAGTCGCCGAGCAGGTGGACCCTATCCTTGTCGTTCGAAGGATGTTTGTGTTTAGCCAGCTAAAAGTAGCTGGATTGTGGCGTGTATTGCTGATTTTTATCTGATTATGATTGAGTATCCTCTGGTTGGACCTCTCTGGTTTGAATGGGACGTTCATTCTTTGTTCTTCGTGGCTATATTTCGAACAAAATGGAAGGATATCATATCCCCTGAAGCTGACATTTTTAGGCTACTTTGCGACCAATGGCACTTCACCAGACAAAGGGTTTCTGGCGCTGACGTCCAGTGTTATAGCTTCCCGATCCACCGTTTCCTGAACCGGAACACTGGCTAGTTTCCCGTACCCTCCCACGTGTCTGGGCGTCTCTCAGCCAGCTGCAGCTCCCGGAGTCCGTCGGTGTCTCATCTCTAGCTGTCTCGCTCAATAACCCCCCCCCCTGTCTCGTCTCCTCGCTACCCCTCCCCTGAACGGGGGAGGAGTGACGTCATCTGATCGGCGGCCGCGCCCGTGGCCTGTCCGGCGGCTGGGCGGGGAGGGGTAGGGGTTGGGGAGGGTATACGGTCCGCCACCACCTCCCCCCACCCCTCCCCGGTCGCCGGGGCCGGTGGGTTGCGGATGGCTGCGTTCGACCGTCCGCCCGGTCAGCGACAGGTGCGCCGCGCCGCTTACCTACGCAGGACGGGGGAGGGTAGAGTGGCGTCTTACCCCGCCTCGCACCTGCTCATGGCGTATTACCGAGGGCCAGGGACTGCCTCGGGCATCTACACCCCGCCACGGTCTACGGGTCCCACCGGCCGGGCCGAGTCGACCGTCTACGGCCGTCCACCGGCTATCAGGATCGTTTTGCGGTTCCGCCTGCATTTCCAAATCCAAGGCCGCCAGAGCTGGACTATTTGCCGCTAAGCCGACCAAACAGGCCCCGGCGCTGTAACAGCCTTGAGGCGAGTGTTCGCTTCGCTGTTAGTTATACCATCCAGTTGGGTTTCCCTGTGTCTAGCGATTGTTAACCCGCGCGGGGCTGGGGTCTCCAGCCGAACGCGCGGGGCTGGGGGGGGGGGTAAATTTTACCCCCCTGTTATCTCCCGAACTAACGGTCCGATTTAAAAAATTCAAACGCCAATCGAAAGCTCTCATCACGAACTACTAAAAACATGTACTTAATTTAAAGTTTGAGGTCAAGGTCAAGGTCAGGTCAAGGGTACAAATTGCAAGTTTCTACAGTATCGGCCTTGCACCGTAGTTGCCGAAGAATGGAGTCATGGACTGAGACTGATCGCCCAAAACGTGTTCTTAGGCTACCAAGACAATATTCGTTGCATACAATATCATTCAGAGGTCAAGGTCAAGGTCAGGTCAGGTCAGGTCAGGTCACCAAAAAACAAAATATAGAAAAGGGCATGTGCGACACATGTTTTATGGGTCATTTTACTCATAGAATTCAATAGGCACACTCAATAAGTGATATGGACCACCTCTGGATGAATTTCAGGTCGAGGTCAGGTCAAGGTCAGGTCAAGTGAGGTCAAATTTTGAAGTTGGTTGTTAAGGCCTAAAAAGGTGTCTATCTGATGCAGTTTTTCACGGCGAATCGAATGGTGCTATTTTTGTTTCCGTACGAGGTTTAGAACTTCCAAAAAAGTTATTTTTCAAAAAATTTGTGTGTCGTGACGTCATAAAATTTTGAATAACTCCCACATTTTTGAACCGATTCTTCTAAAATTTGGTATGTAGGTGCACATAGACCACTTCTCTGACATATATTCCGGTTTTTTTCGATAGACTCAATATTTTGGATTTTATAATGATTTTCCCAAAAAAGTCAGTTTTTTGAAAAATATTAGGCCAAAATCCAAAATTTTCAAAAAACCGAGATAGCCATTTGATAGACAAAGTAAAATTACGTATAACCTTTTTTGTTACGTCTTGATTACTTTAAAAATGAAGATGTTAGCGGCGTTTGAACTTTTGCCGTTTTTGAGGCGAAAATGACGAACATGACGTCACTAAAACGTCAATTTCTCAAAAATTTTCTGACGGATTTCGCTCAAATTTTCAGGGAACGTGTCAAATTGATGTAAGAAAAGGTACTGAAAGTTTGGCGGCGCTGCGCGCCGCCGTTTTTGAGATATCGCAAAAATTCGCGAGGGGGGGTAAAATTTACCCCCCCCAGCCCCGCGCGGGTTAAAAAGTCGCAAATTGCATCATCACTGGTGGAAGTTTGATTGATTGGTATACACAGGATACACTAAAAAGGCGCTACAATGACGTTTGGCTACAATGAAGCTGGACAGATTTCGCGCAAAGCTGTCTGCAGCATTGGCGCGTGAATCTCTCATTCAGTGTCGAATTGCATGCTCCCTCACTACTTCTCGACGTAGCCTGGGTGCGACTTTTCGCTAGGTGACAATCCTTTGAAGCTTTTGAGGGGTTTCGTAATCTCCCTGGCGCCTTTCGGATTCCTATTGACCCGACAGGTCTGGAGGCTGCATTCTTGAGATACTTACCGTTAGGGTCACCCCTCTCCCCTCTCTCCCCCTCTTCCCCTCCCCCTCCGGATGAAGCTTCGGAACGCCGCGAGGTAGCTCTATTATAATCTGCGGTAGCTCTTTTGGTAGAGTGACCACAATGTAATGACATTTGTGAAATGTGAGCTGATTGTCACTAGGACGTAGGCTAAAGGTTTCTGTGTACCATTTATTTTTGTGAGCATAAATATATGTATACCACAGTACTTTGCTGTTCGACAGTTATGATTGACAGAAAATCGATGGAATAATCAAAAGCGGGGGCGTTACGGAGAGGGGGCACTCACAATGACACATGTTTTTGATTTTGCGAGCTACACATTGTGCGCTTTTGCGTCCGTTCAACGCTGATCTCCGAGTCGAATGGACGTGGAATCGTCCATTCAGTCCCGCTTCACTCAGGTCTGAAAACAGCAGCTGCCTCGCGCCGGTTCCAGCCACCCGTCCCTGGCGTGTCTCTCCCCACCCTTCCCCCCCCCCCCCAACTCCCCCACACGTCCCCCGAGCGGCCATTACCCCATTAGCGGACCTTTTGCCCCTCGCGGGCGGGCAGCCATGCCGTGACAGCGATGACTCAGTCGGTGGCTGAATGCACCAGCTGTTTGTGTCCGTTTCCATGACGACGGACGCGGGCGTCGCCGCTGGTCGGGCTCTGCCAGTGCCACGCCCCTTTGGCTCTGTATCCAGCCACCCAAACCCGACGATAGTTCAGCGCTGGCAAAACTGGGCGCTGGCTTTGTTTGAATTGATGGGCGGCTAGGCGGGAAGCTAATCTAAAAACTGCTCTAAGGGTGAGACTTCTAGAAGGCTTCCCAGACTTTGTTGTCGGAAAGAATTGAAATGGATGACATTGATCCCATGTGGTTAATGATGAGTGCAAATCTGCAGGTTTCTTCCTTGAAGGTTTTCGCATAAACGAGATTAGGTTAGGTATTGGTTTCCTGGTTTGTCCAGAGTCGAGTCGAAAGGATATTGATTTCCTATATCGTATCCTATATTAATATTGATTTCCATTTCAGACGGGCACTGGTCGAGACAAACGCCGCATTTCTGGCTCTTCACCAACCAGTGTCCAAATATCTTATTCACTGCAGCAACTTGTAGGTAGCCTGGAAGGCGAAAATAATGCTTTTGTCCCTGACGTACGCTTCTGGTTCGTGTTCGACTGATATCTTCTCACGAATTCGGTGTTTGTTTTGAAAGGTCTTACGAGATCGCAGTTGCCCCGTAACGCTTTGATTCACATCGCATTCACTTTCGCATTCTTTGCGGAAACGTAGCACAGTCTTGCGTTGAGTCGCATTCTTTAGCGTTCCATAGGTGCACTGCCATGGTCGATGTCGTAACATCATGGCCGAATTGTTGCAGACAAATGCTGCAACTCGGGTATTTATCGTGACACAAAACGCCTCGGGGTGAGACAAACGAGCTCACCGGTGGCAGACTGTGTGAATACTTTCTCCGTTCCGGTCAGAGCGTCTGCCGCCGCCCTGTCTGTGTGTCTGTGGGTGTGTGTATGTGTGTGAATGCCTCTCGGGCCTGTGGCTAGCCGGCGCAGCTTTCATGCGGCGCGGCCGTCGCCACAGCGGCCACGGACCCAGCCGGCATATCTAATGGCGGCTAGTTAGAATTCCGCCCTGATTTTCTCCCCGTGAGCGTAGCGGCACGGACACACACCAGACCTGTTGTGGGCTGTTGTAGCCGCGCCTGCGCCTCAGCCACCGGCCACATCCGGCCTAGTTTAGCCGTCCTCCTCCGGCCCGGAGCTCCTGTCCACACAACGCCACCTCCTATCAGCGTGTCACCGGACACTCCGCCCGCCTGGCGCTCGGCCCTGCCTTTGTTGCAGCTCGCCGCGCGTGGAGACCGGGTTAGAAGCGTTCCGCTCCCCGCTCTGGCCGGCCTGGCTGGCTGGTTGGCGCACCCCGCCTTTGCTCTGTTCAAGTCGTGTTTATTGTCGTTGTCGCGGCCGATGCGTCGTCCGGGGCAGGTGCGTCTTTTTCACAGCCGACAACGATGCGACGACGCGCCCGAGGCGTTTTTCGTTGCGATGTTTGCAGCGTGTGATGATGTTCGCAGCAGACGGACGGGTTTAACAGCCGCCCCCGGTCCTACCAAGTCCCCGTCGACGACGAAGAGACGTCGACATAGACTCGGCCGCAACACAGGACATTGGTGATCGACCCTTGTTTCGACTCGTCCGAGGACATTTGACAAGGTCATCTTCAATGGTGTTCGGCTCTGTCGGCACTGCCGTGTCAATGGGTATAAATAAATGAGCGAGATGCTGAAAATGCTTATGAACGCAATGGCCTGACTCAATTTGATTAACGCAACCCTTTTTAATTAAAAATGAACAATGATTGATCGTGTTCCCGGATTTTCCGGAAACATTATTTGCTGAGTTTTCCTGTCAAATATTAGAAGCCGGAAGTTTATTTAATCATCTTCATTTTGACTTCGGGAGCACGACGCGTTTTTAATCGATCCGTACGAGATCATTCCTACGGGACATAATTAGTTTTCATCCGGAATAGGAACGACTTTATCATTAGGACTTCTGCCCCGGCCCCCGCGACGCTCCCGATCATTCAGCCGTTGGGCCTCCTACGCCGGGTGTATCACGACCCGTTGTATGTTTAGAAGCGGGCTGCTGCGCCGCGCTGTCGCTGGAACTAACGGCGGTGGGAGGCGGCAGCTGAGGCGATACGGGTCCGTTATTCCCGCCCACGGAGCCATTTGTACGGTACCGCCGCGCCGCTGTCGTGGAGCTATACCCATGGCGACGCGTGGAGCGTGCGTCGCCATGGGTATACGGTAGAGCACTTCACGGATAGGCTTTTTAGGATCCGGCCCGGCCCATATCCGGCAAGTCATATCCAGATCCGCCCATTATCCGCCTTTCTTTGAATATCAGAATCCGGCCCACCCATGGCCCGTATTGCAGCCAAACTTCCAAAAAATATCCGTAATAATCCGTTTCACCAAAAACTGGTTTCACCCAAAACTGGACTAACAAATTCAATCTAAGGGATCAGACAGCCATACATCTCACAGACCATCATGGTTCCAAAAGCCATGCTTATAAACCTAAAACCACATGAAAATCACCACATTGGTAAACTAGGTATCAATTTTTAACTTCAATGTTGAATGTTAAAATTTTGATCCGTTTTGATCCGGGTTCAACCTTCAATTCCCAAATCCGGCCCGCCCATATCCGTTCTTTTTTAACAAATTTAGAATCCAATCCTATCCGGTCCGCGGATTTATCCGTGGATAACGGATTTATCCGGCCCATGAAGTGCTCTAGTATACGGTCACCTGAGGAACCTTTCGTCTGTGACGCGTGGGCAGGCTGGCCGGCGGGAGCTCGGTCGTGCCCGTGACGATCGCTCCGTGGTCTAGGCGCCGTGAAGGAGCGAGGAGGTTGGTGTTTGACGTCACTGGCTCGGAGGAAATGCAAGCCGCGAGACGATAAGGGAGATGGATGGGAAAGCCTGGGTTCTCGATTTGCAACAAATTGAATTGCAAGATTAGGGAGGCTTTGGCTGAATGATTTTCTCCAGCTTCTTGGAAAACTTCTAAAACATAGTTATCGTGAACGATGCTGAAATTGAGTGTTCCAGTAAGCGATGGGCACAGCTACAATTCACACGGCAAAGCTGTTTTGACTGGCCTAAGAAGTCCGCAGTTTTGCGTATTGAACACTCAGAACTCAATTTTCGTGGTTTGGTTTGGATTGGCTTCGCTAGGTTTTGCGAAATTCTAGGAAAAATGCGGCTTCAGTTTGAGCTACCCCTTGAGCGTAGTCATAAAGGAACTCGGACGGATATTTCAGTCCTTTTCTTGTGCTGTCTTGTCTTGATGGAAAGTGTTGTGCAAATTGCAAGGAGACTCAGGTACCTACTATTGTATTTAATGTTCTACGAATGTTTCTCTCATCTTCTTTGCCAGATCAAATATAGTTCTTCCTAGGTCGATGATCTTCCATCAGTCACCATTAGAGAGCCTTCCTCAACATCAACACCATCATCCAACACAGGCCTCTGTGTGTGCACACCAGATTTACGGCTGTTTACCTTTGTTCAGCTGCCGAAACACTGTCTCCTGTCTGCCGCCGTTTATCGTCGCCGGCTTCCGTCACTTCTTGTCGTGTCTGTTGTGTACCTACCGGCGCCTCTCGGCACACGCTTGGCGTCCCACCAGGGCGCCGGAGCTAACCGCTCCGTTGGCGATCCGTCGCCTCGGGCAGACCGCTGAGCCAGTCACGGTGATCGGCCGTGGCGACGACCCGTTAGCCCCGCCTGGTGCTGCGGTTACCGTGTGCTGGCGTGGGTTAGTCCCGTCGGTCTGTCTCCTGCACACAGGAGATTTTCAACCTTTTCAGTCATCGTGGCGTTTCGTTTCCATGTGGACGGTAATCCATGCCTCACCTATAGGTGGTAACGACGGATGCAGTAAACTCGTGAATCGCACTGGCTTAGCTTGCGTCAGCGTGGTTTATTATCCCCGGCCAAATCCCGTACCGAAATGGCCAAATGCAATTAGAGGATTGGACTGGAGCCGTGTAACGTGTCTGCAGAGCTGTGTCTGGTCCAATGACGTCACAGACGGTCCAGTGACGTCATAGACACCATGTCGCCGTCTCCGTGCCGGTCTGGTCCCTGTTGGTGGGAGTCGGCGTCGGTCGGGCGGCGCCAGTGGCACTGGCCCATGTCGACGGGCGTCGACCGGCCGTGACCTGACCGGAGCGCGAGACGGCGAGCTGCCCAATGAGGGCACGTAAACCACAGAGTGTTCGGTCAAACACCGCACACTGTGCCCAATCGCAGACCGTACAATGTGCTCCGTCCAACCGCACAATGTTACAATGTGCTCCGTCTGACGGCACAATGTTATGGCTCAATGTTGAAATAGCATCTTTATTGTGCATAACAGACCTTATTCGATAACTAAATTCAGAAGCAGAATTCGCCTCGCTGTCCCCCCCCCCCCCCGCCCCCTTGGAGCAGCCACAGGCATCAGCTACCGTGACAGGGAGACATGAATGTGAATGTTTGCTGTGTGAATGAAGGTTGAGGTCATTCGCTAGGCTGCTAAATCTACCGAAACGTGGAGATAAATGGAACAGACCATGCCAACATGGTCAGTATGACCTTGTTCGATATGCCTGTTAGCGTGTGGTCAGCGCGGGCCACCCAAGCGGAGGGAATGCTTTGTTTTTGGCCTTGTGTGAATAGGAGTTAACTGTCTGAATGATTAGGCCCGGAGACTAGTTAAAGGTAGTGTGCCACCTTTGAAAGATTTCCCATTTTATTTTTCCTAGGATAAGAAGCTTCTGTTTTTACCTAATATCGCAAAAAAAAATGGGCCTGGGACAGTGCTGGAAATGAGGCCGCTTTCTGGTCCCGGCGTTTTATTCTCCGGACGGGTTAATCCCGTCCAGCGTTTAGCCTTTCGGGACCCACTGAGGGTCGCGGTTGTTTTCGCCGCTCACCCCAGTCGAGATGCAAAGTTAATAGTCACATGAAGCTTATTTAGGGCCAGCCAAACCAGCCTAGTCTGGATTTACTGTTAAATGTATGCATATAGATGCAAGAAAAAGGTTTTGTGGAATCGATTAATTTCGAAGTCGTACATTCAGAGGCCCCAAGTAAACTTCGTGTGACTATCAACTTTGCATCTCGAATGGGCCGAGCGGCGAAAACAACCGCGGCTCTGAGAGGGTCCCGAAAGGCTAAGCGCTAGACGGGGCTAACCCACCCGGAGAATAAAACGCCGGGACCAGAAAGCGGCCTTATTTCCAGCACTGGCCTGGGATAGTGCCTTTTTCGCCTAAAAGTTTTTCGGTTTTTAGATATGTATAACAACTGTAGTGGGCTCACCTGCAAACAGGCGTCGGGCAACAATCGCGAATGCGGCGCACTTGTGACAATAAGCAAAGGTCATTATAGTGTTACGACCATACGACGTATACGGGAATGAGTTATCAGCTGTCTAATCGTAGACAACACAATGTCGAGCCTTAAACTGTAAGCCCGTATTGGTATTGTTTCTTTTATTTGGCTGTCAAACATTATTTATGGTTTGAAATATGATTTTATGTAAAATAATTGATATGAAAAAGCCGTCTTATAAGTTATGACCCCATTTCACCACACGCAAGTGGCAGAAATGACAATGATCAGCTGACGCATTTTTCTTGGCCGAAGTCAGAGCGCGCGGCCCGACGCACCACGCGTATTTGGAAATTCCGACCTCGACGAGCATCAGAAGCCACCTAACAGGCGTGTTCGAAACCGCAAGAGATGATGATGAACGGGTTTATCGAAACTTGATTGGATGAGCATATCGGTAATAGCGATTTCAGTGTGTGCATTTATTGTTCATAGTGGTGTGAAATGTGGTTGGGGTACGACCGACAACCCGTCGGGGCGAATTTCGCACTGGGGTACTCAAAATTTGAAGAATTTAAGACGTTTCCATGAGTTTTAAAGGTATGGATAAGTTCTAAAAATCCGGTTCTCCTTATCTGGGCCATTAACTCCATACGGTCCAAGAAAGCTGGCACACTACCTTTAAGGCAATACCTTTATTCCGTGCTCCCAAATCGACGACCGCTCAATGCGCTCTCATTCATCAAGAAAGTTATCAGTCTCACACTCTTCCCCGATGTAAAGCCATCAGGCTCGTAACGTCAACGAGTTTTTTTATTGGGATTCTTACTTGGCGCAAGGTGATACTAAACTCTGTTGTGTTTGAAATAAGTTAAACGTGTTTTCTTATTAGCTGCATGGAGCTGACCGACAATTCAACCACAACAAACTGAAGTTCAAATTGTCTCGGTTGCAGCCTGCAGGATGACATTCTTCACCTGTCTGTGGATCAGGCGGCATGTTCATGCAATTTGCAATTCAAAGGCGTCATTTGTTGTGCAGTGACGTGCCGAGTTACAAGGTCGTATTTGTCCGCCCCGCTCCCCGGAGGGGCACCCACATGACCAACACGTGACTAACGGCCGGTACTTTTTCTTTGTTCCAGGTGAGAACCCCATCTACGTCATGGCTACGAGTCAGGCACCGTGTAAAAGTTGCACGGTGCTTTGTGACCACGTTGTGACGAGCCGTGCAGTACTGTGAGTATTTCCCCCGCCGCTCTGGTCTTTCGCTGCTGTGTTGAGAAAATTGCGGTGATGGTGAGCCAGCTGAAGTGTCCAACTTCCCTTGATTGCACTCGCTATCAGTTAGATGCCATCCCTGCACCGGGAGGTCCATTAGCAAGCCCTTCCCTCAGCCGTGTGTGGTCCCCGTTTTGTGGACCAACAGTTGAGAACGGAGTGCGCCTCGGCGCCCTTGCGCTGGCCTCCTGGGAAAGAACAACAAACATCTGAAACGACATACCACGCGCTAGCCCGCTGGAAGCGTTGACTGCTTTGATACAGCTTCAAACGCCGCTATTCCTAAGTGATTCAGTGTTGTCCTTTCACTTTGCAGTCAACAGTCCTTTGTGACATTTCCGGCACTGAATGGCAAAAACTAAAACTGGCAGCCCGTGTTCTAGTGTGAGTGTGGTATGAATGAGGACGTTTTTGCCATTAGGTCGGTAGACACGGAACATGTTGCGCAGTTGCCTCTCGGGGAGGCCTCGGTAGCACGTGATTTATGACCTGAGATCGGGTGTCACTGCATTGCACCCGCCGGCAGAGCAATGCCAAAATCGGTTCCTGTCTGTTCCTTTGCGAGATCCTGCAAGTGAAACGACCTGGTAGAGAACTTGCCGATTTACAGTATTTTGTTTGAGGCTTCTCAAGTTTATTTGATGTCTCTCATCTACATTGAATCATTTGCCATTATCGCCAAACAAAACTACACATGGAAGGACGATTATAATCCATAAGCATACCACCTGCGCGTCGAGGCGGTGGCGGCGGGCTGTGACGCTCGGTGGGGGAGGGGTAACAGGCGTGGGTCGGGCCGTCAAAACGACTGCCCGTCATCCGTCCGCCCTCGCCACAGATGAACGAACCGGCCACGCAAACACCATCCATCGCGGCATGTCGTCGTCCGGTGGGACCGGTCCCTTTGACCAGGTCACACGGAGGCGGCGTGGGCCAGAGCAGCGGCCACACTGGAGTGCCGGGGCAGATGCCGGTCTTGAGATATTTGAGTCTCAAGAGGTGTTTGTTTTGAAGCTCACTGAACCCAGACGTAGCTTTTTGCACGTTTGGTTTCGAATGGAAACATGGGTCGGAAACACGGAGGTCCCCAAGCGTTTTCGTTTTAATTATATGAATCCAATTAGTATCACAACATGCTATAATCCAACTATCTAACATTCCCTGCCAGTAAAATGCAACAGCTTACCATTTAAAGCTGGCAAAATTGACCCCAAAACACCACATACCTCTCCTCTCGCAACCGACGCTGACGCCATGCTGGTTACGGCGGATGAACACAATTTATAAACAATGAAGGCTGCAAAAATATCAGATGCGTTTCGCGTCCACAATTTTTTATCGCAGCCAGAAATGACAAACAATACCAAGGTTCTCAAATTGTTATGTCTAAAGCGCGGACAACTTTAAATTTGAGAAAAGCGATTATTACTTGATGAAATTCAAAGAGGTGTCCTAACCTAACCTAACCTAACCTAACCTAACCTAACCTAACCTAACCTAACCTACTGATTTTTGCCTACCGAGCAGAAACCTAACCTAACCTACTGATTTTGCCCACCAGGCATAAAGAAACCTAACCTAACCTAACCTAACCTAACCTACTGATTCTTGCCTACCGGGAATCAGGGGCGTAGGCAGGGGGGGCCACTGGGCCATGCCCCCCCCTTGGGCGCCGAAGGCGCCCTTTGCGATTGGAGGGCGCCGAAGGCGCCCTCCAATCGCAAATGCAATTGTGATATAATCGAATCGAAAAACAATCGCGACTGGAGGGCGCCCTCCAATCGCGAATGTGTTTACAGGGAAAATACGGATGGAGGGCGCCCTCGGAGGACGCCCATTCCAAATACGCCCTCCAAATACGGTTGGAGGGCTCCCTCGGGCGCCCTCCAACCACATTTGTAGGCTGTAGCTCTCTAAGCGTAACGGTGGTCGCCTATGTAAGCCGCTGTCCCGTAAATAAGCGCCCTCTCACCCGAAGGCGCCCTCCTGTAGGTCGCCACCCTGCTACATATTGCCGCCCTTCTGCTGATCGGCGTCCTCATAATTATTGGCGCTCTCCTACCTATTGCCCCCTCATGTGAAATTTTCAAGGCCGCCTTTCTCCTTTTTGGCACCCTATTGTTCAGTGCCGCCCTCCTACCTATTGGTTCCCTAGTCCTTCCTGTTGAATGTTAATCGGGGCCCTTCTCTTATTGGCGCCCTCGTGTTGATCGCCGCCCTCCTAACCACTGGCACCCTCCTGTTGATCACCGCCCTCCTATCCACTGGTACCTGCCTGTTGACCAGCGCCCTCCGCACAGACGCCCTCCTGTTCGTGTCATCCTCTTGAGCGAAGGCGCCCTCCTCACCATTGCCACCCCCATTTTAATCGTCACCCTTCCGCTCATTAACGACTTCCAGTTGATGACCGCCCTCCCACCTATTGGCGACCTCTTGTTGATCGCCACCCTCCTATTGGTGCTCTCCTGTTCCTCGCCACCCTCTTACCTGGTGGCGCCCTCCTGTTGATTGTTGATCGGGGCCCTCCTACCTATTGGTGCCCTCCTGTTGATCGCTGCCCTTCTATCCATTGGCACCCTCCTGCTGCTCGCCAACTTCCTACCTATCGGTGCCCTACTATCGAAACTCGGGATGTTGATCGGGGCTCTCCTACCTATTAGCGCCCTCCTGTGGATCGCAGCCCTTCTACCTATTGGCAACATCCGTTGATCGCTGCCCTCTTATCATTTATTTACTTCTTTGGCATGTTTTTCAACTTAGTCGTTCTATTGCACATAGTTGATGTCTTGCCTGTGAAAACTGCCACAAATGAACGTGCATTCAGCACAATGAATGAAGTACCTATACCTACCAAAACTATCTACGCTCTACGATGCATAAAACACGTCTTTGGTCTTAACGGATTGATCCTACTTTACGTGCATCATGGCATCTATATGGATTACGATTAAGTATTGTCAACAGGTTCGGCCGCAACAGCAGGCATCTGAAGTTTCGGTGATTGAAACTGGTTATGTGGGTACACTGTATGCATCTGTGAGAAGGCTATGAAGGCTGGTCTGAGGTAATTTGGATGATGTTTACGCATCTCGCGCTCCGGTATCAATCCGATACGGTGATCTGGTGCGTAGATATGCCACCGCCAATAAACTTTTATACATCGACACCCATGAGCCAAGCTTTCTATACAGTTTGTGTGGCAGCGGCCCGACCAAACCTTAGGTATTTTTTACACCTTCAAATTTGGTAAAAGAGCGAGAGGAGCTTTGAACGGTGATCGTATAAAAGGCGTGCCTAAAAAGCGGAGGAAAAGGTTGTTTTCAAAAATTTCGCGCGCCTTCGGCGCAGCATTTCAAGAACACTTGACCTTTTGTGACCTGGAGTATAAAGAATACACACGATGCAAAATCAATGCAGCACGCACGACCTATACGAGGTTACGCAAAAAAAAAAAACTGGTGGCATGGTAAAAAACGCCTCCCAACCCCCCCCCCCCCCCCCACCCCGCTGAGCGATTTTTTATCTCGCGACCGTATGGCGCCCTCCTTGGGTGAGGTGGCGCCCTCCAAACCCTTGGCCCCCCCTTCGCGATTTTCTAAATACGCCGCTGCCGGGAATCCTAACCTAACCTAACCTAACCTAACCTAACCTAACCTACTGATTTTTGCCTACCAGGCATTAAGAAACCTAACCTAACCTAACCTAACCTAACCTACTGATTCTTGCCTACCGGGAAGCCTAACCTAACCTAACCTAACCTAACCTACTGATTTTTGCCTACCGGATAAGGAAATAGTTACTTGCAGGAATAGATTGCAGGCAATAGTAAATCAAATATTTTCAGGTTAAGTGGTCATGCATCAGGCTTCAGGCCTTCGGCCTGAAGCCAGATACATAACCATTTAACCTAAAAATATTTGATTTACTATTGCCTGTAATCTCTCCTAAGGCATTGCCTTCGGCACTGCACTGCTTCGCCACGAGTTGGCCACAGACGAAAACATGTACAGTACAGGCGAAAAAATGTTGGACGAAAAATGAAAATATGTACAGACTTAAAAAATGCACGGACCAAAAAACGAAAATAAAGAAAATGCACGAACGAAAATATTTACGAACGAAACATTTCTGAAGACTTTTTCAGAAAAGTCGCTATCATTCGTCGACAGATCTGGCGCATCTCGTGAGGCGCTTTACCGAAAAAGAAAATTACCGAATTCTCTTCTATTAAAAATTAAAAATACAGAACCGTAATTCCATAATTATTTGTGTATATCTATCACTTTTTCATAAAAATAGTACCCCCCCCCCCCACCCAAAACCCCGGTTTCCCACAGTTCCCCTAGTGTGTTGGGTTTTATGAAGGTACTACATTTCTGCGTAATGGTATTTAACAACAATTGACATGTTGACAACAGACCGTCGTGCGGCTCCACCGAGATCGTGGTAAGAATACGATTAGTTAGCTTTTGGTCTTAAAATTATCGATCAGATAACTGGAAACCACATTATTCTTACTAAACACGAGTTTCTCTATAGAATGATGTCTATATTATAGGGATTAACTAATTTTGAAGCGGGGACCTCCATGTGTACCGCCGAAACATGAGGTTGTGTTGATGGTTTGGAGCTGCCCGTGGCAGATTACAGCGGTGTGGAACAATCCTCAGTTTAGCAACATGAGCAGCCCAGTCTGGCTTGCTGACAGAGCGTATCGGCCAAAATGCACGCCTCGCTTACCGTCCGCCCCGCCAGGTATTGCAAGGCAGGCCTGGCCCGAAAAATTGGCCAGTCGGCACGCGAGAAGATGCAGAGGTGTGACCGACAGTCTAGCCCTGAAAGCCGGACAGATCATGTCCAGATAGGCCTGGGTGTAGCGGTGCGGCACGTATACTGTCTAGACGCACTTACGTCGCTGACAGTTGGCAACTGTTGTTTGCTATTCAGCAATCTGGAATGCCATAGTACAATGTGAGCCTATGTCACACGATCGGCGGGTTCACGGGAGAAGCATCTTGCAATGTAGGTCATAAACGACATCCTGAACTGATAAAAAAAACTGAGTTGAACACAAAGACATGCCAAATCCTGAACCGAGACAATGGTGCCGCGTCGACAGGTAGCAAGGTAGTAAACAGCTGTTCCTAGCAGCTCGGACATGTGACCGTGGCCCTGCCGGCCGCGATCACAGAAGCCTTGTCTGACCCACGGTCTCCACGGGACGTGTTCGCGGGCCGAGCCAGCCACTGCAGGACCGTGGGAAGACTGTGCACGGTTTCTGGCGGCCAACGGTCGTGAGAACCAGGCACCCCGTTCCGGACGGTAGGCAGTTAGGCAGTGCCTTGCGTAACATGGAGGTCTGAGGAGTTGTCCTAGTGGATTGGCAGGGAGGCTGGAGACTGTTGGAATGGACCAGCGGATAACTCGGAATTGGTGCAACTTGAAACATGAGATACAAGCCTGTCAGGTCTCTTGTTATATAGCATCCTAAACTTTTGATCGTAGATTTTCATGTTTTAGGAGTTGACAACTTTCTTTTGTACTATTGGATCGCAAGCGCTAATGTTCCTAGGCGTATATTTTTCCCGAGCTGTAATGAGTGAGCCAACAATCGCCATCTCTGGCGACCGTTAGGCCGAGCTGTCATCGGTCGTTTTGTGACATCCAATTTGCGGCCGTCTCTGAAAGGCGACGCCGGCCATCATTCATCGAGCTCCGGGCCAAATACAAATTATCATCCCATACGATTGTCGTGCCGCCGCGGAGCCGCTCGCTCGGTTCCCGGGGCTCACTGTGTTCGCACGCCGGACTGCGGGCTCCGGAGGCTCCTCTTCCCAGGCGTACCCTTCCCACCGACCCGCGTTCGCGGCGCCGGCCGGCCGCGGCCGCTGCGAGAGGTTGATGACCCCAGCCGCGGCCGCAGCCGCCGCCGGCACGGTAGGCCGTCCCGCACGGCACCGACCGCCCCGGGCGCTTCTGCTTCGCTCGGCGGGTGCTCCTGTTCGTTCGCGACGGTCCGCGCTGCTGGCGGGATGTCGGGAGGACAGAGTGGTAGTAGCGATGTGGTTGAAGTGGACGGATTGAGTTTGACCGCTCCGCTGACTCGCTATAGGCGCACTGTAGGACCACCTACCGCTACAGATGTTATGCCGCACGGTTCGTCGCGACAGCTCAGTTGTGACCCGCTTGGTGCTGGACCGTTTTGCATTCAGAGGTCTCATTTTGTCCGTTATTTTAACTGGGACAGAAGTCGACCAATTCCAAGCATGTTCGCAGGATGAGTCAGGGCGTCTGTCGGTGTGACTCACCAAGTAAATTGTTTGAGCGTTTCCAGGGCAACGTTACAGAGTTGAGCTGGTTTCTCTCGTTGAGGGAACTTAAAAATGAGTCAGCGCGTGACTCACTTTCGTAGAGGCTGTGGGTGGTGTGAGATAAAACTGTATGGATCGGAAGCACGGAAATTGGATTATCAACGACCGAGTTCTCACGGCCCACAGTGCCACATTTGTTAAAATAAAATGCGGAAGGTGTTACGGATTTTATATCCACATCTGGTTATAAACTACCATCGTTTTCATTCAGTTTTCCGTAATTTTATCAGAAACGTGTGAAACGTAAACCGCATTGGCAGTCATTTTCATTTTGAACGATCAGGAAGTTTTCTGAATTTAGTGAAGTGGGCCGATGAACTTGGATTATAGCCGAAAAATTGTTGTGATCAACTTTCCTTGTGGTCTCATCAATCAGATACGTATGTTTGGTGAACTACAAACTATGTAGTTATAAATGTGGATAAGCTTATACGATTTTACAAGGCTCCAACACAATTATGTACACAATTATGGGCGTAATTGAGATCGCTGACACAGTTAAAACCTATCAGCTACTACAATACCGCGATTGCGGGCGAGCGGCACAGAGTATCGCGGGTGTCCCTGCGGGCAGAAATGCACTACATCATCTGCCGTTGTATGCTTCGCTGTGCGCTTCTGTGCGAGGCCACCGGGCGCAGATGATAAAAATGTGGGTCATCCTAGTCGGTCTGGCCCACGCATGACCTTCTTTCCATCCTGTCTCTCTATCCCTGTGTTCTCTCAGTCATGCGGTGGCTACCCCGGATCTTTGGTTTTTTTTTACGTCAGCTCTGACCACGAACATCCCGGAATGATATATGCCCCGCTGCAGGGAATGCGCAGTCGACGAAGACTGGTCCCTGCAACAGAACGGAAGAACGTTATCAGCATGGTGCTTCCCGGTCTGAGTCGTATGGGAGTCACGGGACTGGGAAAGTAATAATTTTTGCGCCGAGAGGGGTGAATTTGAACAATCTAGAAACACTTCGTGTCGTTCAGTGATTCGTCAACCACCAGAAGGGACAGTTTCGGTGGTTGTTTATCAAAGCGGCGCAGTGAGTCGAAGCAGCTGGGTAATCCCTCTGCCTTCCGAGTATTTGTCACTGAGATGTGAGCGCAGTTGGGACACACGAGACAGTTTCATTAGTGTCATGTGACCAAAGAAATGGTCTATCGTAAATTGGAAAATGGTGGTAATGGAGAGACAATAGGGTAGCGTTATATATCAGTGGTGTCTCTAGCGGCTGCGGATATACCTAACACATAGCTTATATTGCTCCGTCGAACTTAACCCTCGCCGGACCTATTGGTTTTCTACATACGCGCCGGCCGAGGGGGGGGGGTACGTCCCCCCCTCGCCGTTTCGCCCCTGGTGGAGCTAGCGCGTCGCGGAAAAAACGAGCGTGTGCACCGTTACGAGACGCAGAGATTGGTACCCGATTTTAAGGTCCTAGGTCAACCGGTGACCTCTGAGGTCAGGTCAAGTGCCCCAAGGTACGGTTCCGTTTTTGGTGAATAACTTCGCAAAAAACGGCCGCAGAGCCGCGATTTTGGCAGCATCGTGTTCGCCTTGCTCAGGCGCGTCGAATGATATACTTTTTGTCCGGGTCAGGTCAACTTGGGGTGTTGACCTCAGGTCAAGGTCAGGTCAGCACCCCCAGGTCACGAAGTTGGTCGAAAGAGGTCATGTCGCATATCATTCGATTCGGCAGGTCTTCCTGAGTCCATTGGTGGCATTCCCGACTCGCTAGCTCAATTTGATCAAGAGTTATTCCCGAAAAACTAATATGACCTTGACGACGTCATAAATGACGTCACGCAAGGTCAACATTGCAAAAGTGACGCATCTAACCTTGCAAGGAGTGCATCAGATCACGATTCTGTGTGCTTGAGATAGTTGGAGATCGTTCCCGGCGCCAGAATAGCAGTTTTCATTTTTCCCCATTGACTTATAATGGTGAGGTCACGAAAATGACCTGACCCCATATGACCTTAAGGAAAAATCCGAGATATACAAGTTGTGAGACTCATAATGGATACTAGATCCTGCAAGTTTCATTTCCCTGTGACATCTCCTCTGACAGTGAGGGCGTTGCGAAGTTGCGACATCTGAAGACCGTGCAGAGGTTCACTTATGACGTCATAGGTCAGTGACCTGACCTGACCCAAAAATGCCGTTGGTGTCAAAAGATGCGGCTTGGATCAAAGGTCAGGTATGCCAAGTTTCAGCTCTCTATCGCCAGCGTGTTCGGAGCTATTGCGAAAAAAACCTATGGGGGGCGGCACCCGCCCCCCCCCCCCTCGGCCGGCGAGGGTTAAATAAAGTAGCCTTATTTGTCAGCTGTATCGGAAATGTGAGCTCAATATGGAAGTTGTTATGCTATAGGCACTGAAGTGTTGATCGTCTTATATTTAATAAATGGATTTAATATGCCAGATGACCGCATTATTGTTAATGCTGAACCACTTGTCTCTTTTTTGCGATCATGACATGGTCAATCATATACATACGGAATTATTAGTTGTCAGTGAGGATTTTTATGTTTCAAACAAAGCTGCTACTCAACAAAAACCTGTCTGCCCACACAGCAACATTCCAGAACCCTCCCACAGGCCAGTCGCAGCCCTGTAAGGCACTCCGCTGTCGCGCAGGGGCGTGGCACGTTCTGGGAATGGTCTACCCTGCAGCGGCCGCGCCACGTGCCGCGTCCCACGGCCTGTGCGCTGGGTCGGCGAACCCGACCGACTCGCGTGCCCGCGCCGCCCGACGCGGCTGACACCATCGACCGTCGGCGGCGGCGGCCCGTCGGCTCCGACGCCGGCGGCCCGTCGGAACCGGCGGCGGCGGTGGTCGATCTGCCGGCCAGTAATTATGTGTCGTACGGTATCGGTTTCCGCGTCGCCGTGTTGTGCTGTCATGACACGACAGAAGCCTTGTCGGTGATGCCGGGGGAGCGTTTCTGAGAGGAGGGTCCTGGGGGGCTGCGTTCTTGGTCCATGTATCGCAGCGACGGCATGACAGTGTGGAGGGATTTTTTGCAGCTCTGTATTATTCAAAAGGAATGCGACTCGTGTCTTGTTAGGGCTGATGGCTTGGTGCGTACGAAAATTGGTGTCTGGGAGATGCATGAAACATTGAAAATGTGAGGGAAAACGCTATTTCCACATCCTTCAAACGGCATCCAGCATGTCTTTCTGACGTAGTCCAACATTGATATACTAATCAAACATTCAGAATTCGTTGATGCTGTCACCTCAGGGCGTTGAAATCACCCCAGTCTTCTAGCGCTTGTTTTTCTAGTTGAAACCAAGCTACAGGTTGAGTTGGTTCGATCGTCCGTGACTGAGCCGAAGTTAAAGCATTCCCCTAGAGCAACAGGCTTCTGAAGATGTGACTGATGGGAACCCGGTGGAAATGGAGCAAACTTGGAATAGCTACTGGTGGTGATAGTTACTTCAGTACAGCTCTCGCTTACCAAGCGTGGCTGTATGAAATAGGGTCAGAAAATCATTGGCTACGTTTTTAGCAGCGTATAACCCTGCTGCACCCGATCGCTGATAGCACCGCTGTACAAATATCTCGATGTCATTCAGCGCAGTGGGATCTGCTATTGCTCTACATCCAAAGGGTTTTTCCACTGGCAGGAGCATGTCGGTTCCATTAGTTCTCCAATGGCCGCCATCGACGCGCCACTGAAGGCACCCAGTGGGCGGTAAATAATGGCTGTCGACGGACGGTCGTCATGGTAACCAGCCGGGGGATGTGCGATGCAGTTCAATGCAGGAGATGTTAGGTAAATATACGCCCGTGTGTGCGGCACATCTGTGTCCGTTGGTTGCAATGTGTGCGGTCGCGGAGCTAAAACCAACAATCAGTCTGCCTCTTTGTTCTGGATACGGGTAACGAATCCGGGCTGAAAATGTCACGGAGGACCGGAAACCCAACCCCAGTCGCCGCCTTTTCCAGGAGTCGGCGTGCCCTGCTAATCAGGTCTGTTCAGCCGTGCGCGGCCGGTCCGCTTCGTTTGCACGACACTGCCTGACCTAGCGGCCCCGTTTGCCCGTCCGACCGACCGACCGACCGATCCGGTCCGATCGTCCGTCCATTTCCGGCTACCCCTCTGCCGACCGGTCGCCGCGTGCGACGGACCGTCACGTTGGGTCGTTCGTCACGATCGACACCGGTCACGGCTGGCGGCTGGGCCGTGTCACTGAGCTGGGTGTGGTCGGGCGCGTGCGCCACCAGCACCGTGACGGCCCACATGAGTCCGCCGCCGGCTGGCGAATCGATAGGGCACTCCCGACAGCCGGCGCCGGTACCGACGGACGGCCGGCGCCGGTACCGACGGCCAACACTGCGGCTCGGGCCGGCTCGATTCGATGGCTGACCGACCGCCTGACCGACAGCCGGGGCAATCCAAGCAGTCAGACCGTTCAGCTGGAAACTCTGGACGAATATAGTGCAGAGTCTTTGGTGAACTCAGTATTCAAACTGCTGCGCGATATTTGCAGCCTACGCTGACGTTCGGAGGATTGAAATGATCCCTCATTCTATAGCCATTTCGTTCCCATTGTTCGTTCTACATGCCTCACCCTTTGTGCTCGCTTACCCCACCTCCCTTGTTTCCGGACTATCTGTCTCCCCACCGTGGCCTGTTGCTCGCGCGGGGCGATGGGCCACCCCTCTCCGGCGCGGTGGCGTCGCCTGTCTGTCAGATCGCGCTTCTCGGAGCGGGCTGAAGGCCCGAGAAGACGCCGAGCACCGTCCCACTCCGGCCAGCCGGCCGGCCGGCCCAGTAAACGGTTGATGAGAGTCAATTGAAATAAAGTGCATCGACCGCGGCAGAGGACGAGCGAGCGAGCTCTGGGTGAGCACTGCCCAGGCTCTGCAGGGCTCAAAGGATGCCGGTAACCCTTCTGTCGTGTTTTGGTGTTTAATTGAACATTTTCGTTGAGTTTTTGCAACTTTTTTTGCGTGCTCATTTTGAATAATGCATTTTCTCTCAACAAAACCACACTTGTTTCATTATAAACAAATGGCATGCATCGCAATACGACAATATTGTTTACCGTCTTTGTTGTATTGCTAACGATTTCTTTATTATTCTAAACGCTCCTTTTTCAGTTCTACAATACGCGTCAATTCTGTATTCCACAGAATGCTATTAAATATTCCCGCACCGTTCATCCTGCCCTCATGAGATCGCATCCATGGGACCGCAATGTGCCTGATCTAATATCAAAGGCTTTATCAGATTTTCCGCGTGCAGGGTTTTGGCCCGTGATCCGTGCAGCAGCTGGCTGGCACCCCCGGTCCCCTCTGTCTCTGTCCCCGTCGTCCCCACACCTCCTGTTCACAGTCGCAGCTAAGCGCCGGCCAGATTAAGCGCCATCTAAATGCATTGTGCGCTGTTTACTAGTGGATGAAGCGCAATACTCTGGGGATTTTAGATCTGCGTGGATAACAGAAGGGAGGGAGCGGTCCGAAGGTCAGACCAGTTCAGCCACCCCGTGCTCGGACAAAGCGTTCCCTTCAACAACACCTCGGTCTGGGTCTGTGTATCCCCGCCTCCCGCTGATTCCAGACCGAACATTCTCTCTGCGTAGTGGCCCGAGGTCTGAGTGAAGTCTTTTCGCAATCGCCCCACAGATTCCAAGAAGCTGGAAGCAAAGATGGCGTGACCAAATATCAGGAGCTGTCTGTGGTTATCAGTTTACCATCGCATCCACTCCGTAGTGTGTACTCAGTGCTAGCCTAGTATCTTAGTTCCTCAGTCGTTGTGCGGGCTCGCCAATAGAAGACGGGTTTGCTGACTGAATGACGACTGCACATAAAGCCAGCCTGGCTCCTGGCTTTGGCTGTGCTGACTTCAGCAGTGATCCGTTGTTATAGAGCGGTTGAGCGAGGCATTGTTTGAGTTACTCATCTGTTCCTATTTACGGTATCAGCACAGAGGTGATGTATGCGAATGGATAACACGTGCTGATTGTGTGCTGATTGAGTGTGATGTCATGCACGTGCTAATCCTAAACTGATGATCAGTTGAAGATCTGGCGATCACGTATCGGGAACTGGAGACCATCATGGCCTCTGGTAAGCAGTACAGCACGTTTGTGGTCTCAGTGACGTAATGGCTCACCTGATGAGCAATACCCACTCATGCGTCCTATACTTACGAGAACTCAACCGCACAGAAAGCCGCCGATATGTGGCTGACTGGTCATGGGACCTCTCAACCGGAAGTGATGCGTCCTGCAGACAACGCAGGCCAGATGACGTCACGAGCGGCGGCTAAGATGATGACTTGTCCTTCCGGGTTTGCGAAAAAAATGTGGTTTCCGTTGCGATGTGGAAGAAGGAACAGGTCAAGTTCTATAGCCAGTATGAATGCAGACGATAGTGATGACTTAGGGAGTCCGCACAGTTCCGGTCACTGTAGCCATTGGAAAGAATTACGAAGCATGCATCTGTTTCTGGATAGACGTATGCGTCATAGCTCTCCGCCGCCTCTGCCTCATAGATCAGTGTCTCAGCCTATCGTCAGTGACTCAGCGGCCTCTGGAGCTGGCCTGAGCCTCCGCCTCCGCGCGGCTCGTCGGCCGCGACCGACCGTGGGCCGCTGACGGGGCTCCAGGGAGCCGCCTGGCGCTGTTGCCCGAACGGTCTGCCGCTGTCCAGGTCGATATTCCTTGCACTGAGTCACCCGACGACGTCAATAATTCCAGACGACGGCGGCAGCGGCAGCGGGGGGTGGAGAGGGGGAATGGCGTCGCTAAAAGTGGAGCTTCGCTGGGTGTAGCCCTCGCGGGTGGGTGTTTTGAGTTGGGGTTTGCGCAGCGCAACTAATCAAGATGTTCTACTTTTGATATGTTTATCTGTTTTCAACCTAAAGATTTAGTTGTTTCACAGATCCTGTAAAAAGTTATGTGCTGCATTAAATGTCCTCTCCAAATAATAAATAAAACCCTGAATTGTATCGCGCATCCTAAAGCGCAGTTTTCAGATGCCTCTTCAGCCGCATCGAGCCGATCGGATGAGCGATAAACGCGAGGGACGGAATCCCCCATACAGAAGCCTGATGAAGATAACGCGCCGATCGGTCCCTCTGTCCGTCCCCGTCGTACGGGCCAGGGCGAGGGGAAGGGTGGACGATATTGTGGGATGGTCCCTCGCCGGGGTCCGATGGGCTGTCGCAGGATATGACCGATCCGGAGGGTCTGATCGATGGAAAATGGGGTCGGCTGTGATTGGTTTTCGAGGACGACGTGGGCCGGAGATCGGTTGATTGATTGAGTTACTGATTGATCGCTTATGCAATAGATTCGTCATTACTGGCGTGAGTAGGTGACAGCAGCTTAGTGGTTCTGAATGCAGGCAAAACTATGAATGGCACGTGTTTCCGAGCCTCCCTCGGAGTATGATTCATTGTGTACGGGTCGTAGCTTGCTGGCTCGGCTTTCGAGGAACGCTGCATGTGCTAAGGTTGACAGACCAGCTGCAGCTTTTGTTTGAGGTGACATTGTATAAGGCTGCAGGCGGCTCAGTTAGCTTCGGTCATGTAGAATTACCCATTCTTACAATTTGTTATCCACGGTTTGTTTTGGTATTGATCTATGATAATCGACATTTCACACAACAACCGTTCCAAATGAGACAATGTGAGACGATATGAAAAAAAAATGGTTAGAAAATTGCAAGTTGCTTTGATTGGCAGACCAGTGGACCACAGTTTGACTAAATGTCTCTTATCGCGGATCACTGCCTGCCTTTACAGCACCGAAGTTCTCCTGAACTTGGGCCACTGTATTTCTCGCAAGCAAACTTTACTCGGGCTCTCTTTCTTTGCTTGCCCCTCAGCATCGCGGAGTTTTCCTGGTCCTGGCTCCTGGGTCACTGGCTTTTCGCGTGGCCTGCCTGCCCACGACTTGACCAGACTCCGCGGCTCGAACGTGCCCTGACTGTTCCGTGGATTACTAGCTCCGTCAGTGATATGCAGAACACGCGCGTGCTGTCATGGCCAATCAGCGCGTTATGCTATCGTCGAAGTACAAGTGACATTTGTCGGTGGGGCCTCATCTCTCCCATGCTTGGTCGTGGTCTGGACATGACATGGGACGATAGGGAAGGGCTAAACGGCTGGCGACTAGCGCGAAATTCTTTGCACAGAGACGCATTTATGGATAGTGAATAGTATGAATGTCGCATGCATGGTGTGAATGTCAAATGGAATTAGTTTATATCTATCTGCCTTTGCGCACGATGCACATGCTCGACTGGCAAAAACGTACTCGATCATTCGAGTGCAAGAGTTTGTGTGTGCACTTTCACTATATCGTTGACTGCACATCGCGCCAGTCTGGTCTGGGTCACGACCTCTCGAAATGCGTGCGATCTCCAATGACCTCGTGTGACCCATGCCACCCTTTCAAAACGAACATCTTCCTCTCCAAGGTAATTACGCTCCAGGAACCGCCTGTGGAGATGTCCGGTTGCGTCATATTTCTGCTTTGTAGACGGTTGGGGTCGCGGTGAGTTGAAAGTGAAAGAGGGTCGTTTTGTCCGTGACGTGTGGGTCATACGCCTCCGGCTGACGAGCTCAGTTAAAAACGACGGGACTAACCACCCTCTTCCTGTTCCTTATTCTCTTCAAGATGGCGGCGACCAACACCCTCACACGTCCAGACATCGTGATAATGAGGAGACAAAGAAAACAGGGCGCCGATGAATCCAGTTTTAGATTGGTTCCTGACTCATGCAATTTTCAGTTGTATCGACCAACTGACTGCCGGTGGTTCCCAATAGCCATGGCCCATAAAGGACAGGTTTGCCTGCCGTGTCTCAGATTACCCTCATATTTCCCGATGAAAAATTCACCAATCGACACATCGCGCGCGGCTGCCCACTGTGGACTCATTTTTCAGCCCGGCCTCGTGCGCAGTAGCCGTCCTCCATGGCTCGTGTGACCAGGGCTATTTGTAGTGTATAGCCTGGTAGATCCGGAATGGTTGCTAGTTCTCACTCTGCAGAGTGAACTGATAACCAATAGCCGACATTTTTTTAAATAAAAAAGACTTCATTGCTTTTGCTGGAGACAACAATACTCCTCACATGGAGACATGTATTATATATGAATTTGATTTGGTGGGAAGTTTAGCCAAAATTTGCCTAATAGTGAATTTTCAAGTAGGTATAGCTGCAATGTCCTGCCTCTAGACCCACGCACCAAAAGTCTCCACTGGGTCCACTGTCAGCTGAGCGCGGCACAGTCACAGTACCGGTCAGCCACGGTCACGAGAGGAACCGGCCGGCGTGGTCGGAGGATTAGACAGCCTCGCGACCGGTTCGGGCCAGGCCGTGAAGGGAACGGCACGGGCTGGGGGGGGGGGGGGACTGTCGGACATGTGTGGGGCTGCGGAATAGTTGGCCTTATGAGAGACAGATACAGTGGCGTGGCTGTTCTTGCACGGACACCGGGCGTTTCGATGATAAATGTAGCGCCAGTTTTTCGGTGTCGCGTGCTACCTTATCTGCGGTGTTGTGTTCCTGGGTGCCGGCCCCTGCCGGCTTTTTGCTCCGCTCCTCGCCCCTGTCGTGTCGGGGGAACGGGTGTGGACCGCCCCGCCCCGTGTGACCTTGTCCCTGATCGGGAGGGGCGGCCGGCGGACATACCCGCCCGTCCGCCTGCACAGCCCGCCGCTCGGTGCCGAAATTCAAACTGCGCCCGGCCGCGCCGCGCGTATTTTGAATTCACCATAGGGCTCAGCCACTCCTAGCGGAAAATTCTGGGGAATTCTCCCCCTGGCGACAAATGTGGGGAAATGAGCATAAATGTGTAAGTCCCTAGAAACTAATTCGTCCCAAGAAGTCCCCCACTACATTAGTGATGCAAGTTTGACTGGGGTATATTAGAGATGCAAATTACATGAAAAGATGTTATATTTTATGTTAAGATTGAGAAACCGTGCTTATAGTGGAAGGTATGTTAATGATGCAAACATATTAGCGAACTGGGAGTGGTCACTGGTCACCTGCTAATTTTGCGTCATTCCGCTAACGCTAGTTGAGCCAGTTATTGCTTGAAGCGTCATAACTTCGGTATAACTATACATCATTATTTGTTGGCTATTAACTGAGATCTGATTTCTTTATCTTTTAAAGAAGACTTAATATAAGAGAGATGGTAGCATCGTCTTGGTGTCATATCTGATCAAAGCGGCCATCCTCCAATGTCCCAACTTACCCCGCGGCGGGGGGTCAGTTGGGCCAGGGCCTAAGGCAAGTTGGTACACTAGGAAAAACAGTTTATCTAAACACATTTTTATTCATGTTTCACATGAACAATCATCGCTAATCCATGCGGGCATTAACGACAAAACACAAACGTTTGCAGTACTCCTGCGGCAAACAAAAAGGCACACACAACGACACTAGAAGAGAATATTTTCACAGCAAGAAAATCACTTTTGGTACCTGAAACACATTTGTAGCGATTATTAACAGCACTTACCTCAGCACGCGCCGACACCACGTTGACAAACAGACGGCGTTACTGTGCATGTACAAAATAAGTTTGAACGCCAACTGTCGAGAAGTATTGGAAATATCCCTTCCGTCCCAACTTACCCCCCCCCCCCCCCTGGCACCAACTTACCCCGGTCTCCCCCACTTCACCTCTACCACTCAGCGCCCCAGGGGGCGGTTCTGGTCAACACAGGTGGCCAGGCTGTGGGGCGCCGCCGACCGCCTGGCGGAGGCTGCCACGTAGCCGTGCTCCCCGGTGCGCGCGGAGCGGCACGGCCGTCCAGCGGGCCAGCGAGCGCGACCCCGCACGTTGGTGCTGGTGCGACGGGCAGTGCTGGTCGGCTGGACCGGAATCTGGGTGGCGTTCCGCCGGCAGCCCTGCGCACCTCCAAACTGGTGCAGAGCGGACTGGCGGCCAGCAGTGGGCAGCTGGCCCCACCTCTGCTGGAAGGCAGCGGCAGCCCTCTCCCAGGTGTCGTCCTGGACGACTGCCTCGCACATGAAGGCTGCCCACTCCTGGATGAACGCCACGGTTTGGCGCGTCCGGTCATCTGAGCGTCGCTGCTCAGCTCCACTGACAGCCGCCGCCGCAGCGGCGGGGTCCTCGAAGTCCATTGCGTCGTCGTCGTACTCCTCGGGACTCGGCGACGGCTGGGGCTGCGCGACTCCCGGGGCGCTGGCGGGCGTGGGGCCAGGAGGTGACGAGGTGGACGGCTCGGCGACCAGAGGGTCGAACCAGTTGCCTGGCAGCTGCTGGCTGGTCCCCATGGCGATGTCCATCAAGGCCCTCCGCGTCTCCTTTGTCGCCGTCGCCTCCGGCACAGCGCCAGTCTGCTGCCGCACGGCTCGGAGGTGTTTGCAGCCGCCAGTCCGCCGGTTCATCCTGCAGGTGCAGGCGCCGACGTTCAGGTCCACCAGGTAGGTGATGCCGACCGACGTCAGCGACTTCACCTGATAGGTGAACTCCGTCACCTGTGGGAGGGGCAACACATAAAATCCTGTAAAATTCGTATGTACAGTCTGTCTTAAAAGTACCGCGCAAAGTGACGGTGGATCCATCAAGCCTTACTGAAGAAAGGCCTGCTTTACTTTGAAAGTCACCGAACCAATTGACCTGGGGAATGGACGAGAATATCAATTGTTTTGATGACTCAAATTGAGCAGGCCCTTCCTCGGTCAGGCTTGATGGATCCACCGTTGCTTTTTCGCGGACTTTTAAGACAGACTGTACAACATAAACTGACGGACGGTTACTTGTACGAAAATCCGAACCTGTTCATTCGCCCCAGTACTGTCAGCTTGGCCTTTTAAAACAGACCCCCAAAGGGAAAAAAGAAGAAACAAGAAAAGATTAGCGAACATATTAGCGAACTGGGAGCCGAGCCGGCGCACCCCTTAGGGGTGCGCCGATTGCATTGGTCACTTTGCACAGCCATGTGGCAGTACTAGTGGGACCAGCATTGGAAAACGAGCTGTCTTATGTGACCTTAATCAGTTCTCGTGTCATGCAAAATACCTGCGTCACAGTGCCCGTTTCTTGGCTGGTGCCGCCGCGGACCGGCGCAGTGCCGCCCGCTGCCGGCCGTTGGTCACGTCGCACGCCCTCCTGGCGTAGTGCTTGCTGAGCTGGACCGTGACGGAATCAAACAGCTGCAGCAGGTTGAACGCCCGAGTCCTGGAAAAACAGCGCGTGTCAAGCGAATATTTCAACAATTTCTTTGCAGCTATAATTAACGGTAGACTGCCATCGTATGGACACAATAAGGCTTTCAGAAGAGCAACCAAAAGCACAACTAACAATTTCACAACCTACCCGAAATGCGAAAGTTTGTTTTTCTTCCACATGTAGGGTTAACAGAAATGTAAAACCGTGATATTCACAAGTTAATCCGTGTTAATCCATGAAAGTCACAAGTCGTCTTTGACGAAGGGATGTATGGTCCAATTCCGTTTCGGGGGCTTCAGGCTCTGAACTTTGGCAGACACTGGGGAGAATTGCACAGTCCTAGGGATTTTGATGGTGTTTTCGAGAACATTTTACCGGCTCACTCTCAGCCCTCCGACCTATATTGAAAGGAAAAACTACTCCCCTGCTTTGGCTTTTTTCCAATTATTTGTCTTTATTAATTGGAATTTGTCTGTAACTGCAACTTTGACATTTCTTCAACATTTGCCACTTTTGGGCAACCTTACAACTTGAAATATTTTAAAATAGTAATGAATCTATCGCAATACCTCCGGTCACCGAAACAGTTTTACAATCAACTTTAGTTAAAAGACAGGTTTGTCTATGAACGCCAGGTTAACTGTTTTATTTATTGAACCGCAATTAGGTGAACCATATGAATAAAGACTGACCTGTAGAGGACAGAGTCTTTGAGGACTCTGAAGGCGGACTCCACGATGTTGTTCGTGTTGTGTCCCCGGGTGGGGACATCCGTGCGGAGACACAGCGCCCACTCTTGACGGCGGGCAGCGAAACCCTGCAGGTACTGGTCCAGCAGTGGGTAGCGCTCGCCCCACTCGGTAGCCACCAGCTCCATCGTCGTCGCTATCTCCGCCTCATTGTTGGCGTACACGAGCTGTTTGGCTAGTGCCATGATAGCCTGCCTGTGCTGGAAGAAAATGCACAATTTAACTTGTATCCGAGTGTGGGAGGCGGGAGGGGTGCAGGGTGAAGGGTGAAGGTAAATGTAAATATACGGGGTGTTTGAGATGAAATTAATCAAACTCATTTACGTTCTTTTACAGCTTTTAGACCAGTATCACTGCATGTCTATTCCTGACTGCCAGCCTATGCCTGTCTATGCCTGACTGCCTGCCTATGCCTGCCTCTGCCTAGCTGTCTGCCTGCCTCTCTCTCTCTCTCTCTCTCTCTCTCTCTCTCTCTCTCTCTCTCTCTCTCTCTCTCTCTCTCTCTCTCTCTCTCTCTCTCCCTCCCTCTCTCTATGTCTCTATCTCTTTCTCTGCCTCCCTCTCTCCCTCTCTCTCTCTCTCTCTCTCTCGCTCTCTCTCTGTGTTTCTCAAAAAGGGGTAATTAGACAAAAATGAACGGAAATTCATTCCCAGTAGAAACTACTCACTTGCTTGTCGATGCCATGTTTGCCGTTGTGAAGCCATCGCCAGACGGCCTGCAGGACGTGAAACGTGCACAGCAGGAGCCGCGCCTCAGGCCACACCGCCGACAGCGCGTTCCGCTCGGCCTGACAGTCGTCCGTCATGAAGCACAGAGGGCCGCGCCTTCCACGCCCGCCAAAGGCGCCTGTCAAAGAAGCATTCTCGGTCAAACACGATATTGGATTTTATACACCAATGCACAACTGACTGGACAATTCAGAGTTTAGCCGCCAGATATGGGAATTCATGGCAAATGTAGGTATATCGTACCGTCTGGTAAAATCCCGACGAGCAGCCGGAAGGCTTTGTCCACCACGGCCTCGGTCTCCGAGGTGGAGACGATGACACCGAGAGGCAGACCACCGGCCGGGCTCCAGCACATCAGCAGGAAGACGCGCTGGCCGTGCCGGTCCATCCCTCCTGAGGCGTCGACGAAGACCACCTCTCCCGCGTCGGGGAGCGTGTGGACGCGCTCCATCAGCGGCGTCACCGCCGCGATCACCGTCTCGCCGTCCTCGACTGAGACCGCCGTGCGGACGTCCTTCATGTGGCGGATGAGGTCCATGGTCTCCTCCTGGGTCGAGGCTGGGTAACGCTCCCGACAGTGCTTGTAGTACAGGCTGAAAACACATTGCATTGTCAATTGACTTCCAGCTGCAAGTGGTGGTCAGTTTCATTTTGTGATAAAATACCGATTGCATAACAGTGTACTTATGGTTAAGCTTCAGCTGTCCCACTTGTTCCTGATTCGTCCTAATCAAAATATAGCTTACCCCTCAGCGCATTGAATTACACAAATCCAAGGTGAAAATAATGTTAACCTGCGCTGGGCCGGAAGGGGGGCGTCTAGACGCCATTCCCCTTCAGGTTTTTCACGAATAGCAGGAAAACGGAAATGACCCTGACACATAGGCGTACGTAATATGATTATCGATAGCTTTTACTAAACCAGAATGCATTTATCGCAGCGTAAAATGTTGCGAGTTTTTAGCACAACACAATTCATAGATAACAGTAGAACTGGATGTGACACGAAAACAGGCAGATTGCAATAGGGGACCCAAAAATTGTCAATGGCCAGATCAGTCTCGGATCGAAACCATATATCCCAGACATGCGGCCTTCTTTTCTGAGTAGCCCTATCATCTCTGCTCCGTGTAACGATCAATTGCATCTCATATATGAGAATCATGTGTAACTTTATAGGGAAAGTCTAATTATTTCAGATACTGTCCCTACAGACTTGCTAACTTGTGGCAGTGTGGCTTTGCATCAAGCTGTTAAAAACTTACTAGTAGACGGCCATCCTATCTGGGACAATGGCTCGGTCTGCGGCCACCGACGGGTAGGCGCTCCCATGCTCCTCCTGAAGCTGTAGTTTCAGGGTCTCCAGCGCCGTGGAGGGCGAGTGGTGGTGCTGGAACAGCTCCATCAGCCGGGCCTTCGTCAGCTCAGAGACGCGTCGATGTCTCAGAGCGGCAGCGTTGTCCACGGCGTGGTTGTGGGGCTTCTTGTTACATGTCACCCGTAGCTCGTAAGCCGCGCATGGGTCTGTAGACCTATTCCTGGAAAGGGAGGATTCGTCAACAAATATAAAAAACACGAGACGATGGTGTTATTCAGAAGAAATTCCGCTCCTTCCACGCACTTTTATAAGGTACCAGCAGAGGCGGATCCAGCTCAGAGGTTTGGGGGGGGGGCAAACCATAAAAATTTATCGATTCTTTCCATGCATCGTCCATAGGCGTAATGTTGAAATCATGCCGTTTGGGGGGGGGGGGGGGGGGCAAATGCCCATTTTGCCCCCCCCCCCTGGATCCGCCACTGGGTACCAGCAAGAAACCTTTTGAGGCAAGGAACGAGCGAGGTGAAATGTTTCGGATTATCACCGTTTTTAGTTTTCTGAGCCAAGATTGGCACAACTAAGAAAGATAGCGACTTGAAATCTTTTCGGCAGCGAACTCCTTCATCAAATATGTAGTTTTTTTTTCAATTGCGGTTGATCGTTTGATCAACTAAGGCGTTTGTAAAAAGCAGGGCTGCGGAGTCGGAGTCGGAGTCGGTCGGAGTCAACAGTTTTGGTCGGAGTCGGAGTCGATCTTTTTTCTTGGCCAGAGTCGATAAGATTTTACCGACTCCGGCCATGTAGTCCGAAAATCGCCTTCCATCAAGTGAAATTGTTGTCTGGTGAAAGCAAAATGGCAATTATCCCGATGATCCAAAGTGGTCAGACAACAAAATCGACCTACGATTTTGATCAGCCTTTTCTTTTCTCCCGAAGTTCACGTCTCTGCACTGGTTCGGTGAACCAAAGGGCCAAATAAATGCTTTCCAGAACTAATAGGTCGGAGTCGGAGTCAGAGTCGATTTTGTGAGGCCGGAGTCGGAGTCGGAGTTGGCTAAAGTTGGGTCGACTCCGCAGCCCTGGTAAAAGGTGCCAATGACAAAAGACGGTGAGAAACTTGCCGTTTTGGAATGTTGGCGACAGTCACTTTCAGGCGCAGGGGGCACCCGGTGTCCTTGGCGGATTGGTTTTTCCTCGGACGACTCGGCTTTTCTGGGACGTCGTGGTGACAACGAAGCCTGGCCTGAAAAAAATTGACAACCTTAACAAAAGTGATGAAATCAATTGCCACTCATTAGTCCGTCATTTAAATGAGGATGAAAGTTTCTCGATTTAAAAACGTTACCTTTTTAACTGACCCTGAACATGGTGTTTCATTAACCCGCACCTTCCTGCGATATAAAAGAGTAAAAGTTACTGGGTGCAGTGGCGCACCCAGGGAGGAGTCAGGGGGACAAAGGGGTCAGCTGACCCTCCCGAAATCTAGCGGGCCCGCTGGTAGGTGCCCGTCCAGTCCTCCGAGACACCCGGTATGACGGCTGGATGACTGGTCCTCAGTACCTACGCGGCATCAAGCTGGGGATTCATGCAGCGAGCCCAGGCCGCCGGGCCCTCTGTCAGTAGACCCCGACAGGCTTTCATACGGCGGGTCTTTGCTGAACCCTCAGGAGGCTCTGCACCAGCAGAATTTTCCATTGGCGGGCCCAGGTCGATTGCTCGGGCAAAAGTACCCCCCTGCCGAGCTTTACACGGCGAGCCCAAACTGGTATTTCATAAACTAAAGCTCTCACCCAGTACACCACCCTTTGGCCATTCGACATGGAGTCGTACGTCGTCAGGGTGATGTTGGCGGCCTCTTGGTACAGCTGAATCCACTGCAGGGCCGATTCCTTTGACGCCGGACATCGGTAGGCCACAGTGGTGCCCTCCATCAACTCCTGAAACGAAATAATGCAAGGTCTCACTGGGGTATTCTTGTCTGGGACCAATGCACGATCGTATTACCGTAATAGTCAGCTATAATGCAGATGACAAATACTTAGTGACAAGACGCGTTATATTCAAATACAGATCACCGCACACACCACTCATACCAATAATATTGTCATTCACAATTGATACAACTTTGTTACCGAAGCCTGTGGGGAAAGTTGATAGTTCCATTTTAAAAATGCAAGTTTTCATTTATGAAATGATTGCAACATGGCTCAAACCAATTACATATAATATGTGTTACTGCAAATTGAAATTGCCATCATCAGCAATTGCTATTGCTATAAGCAAATTGCTATATTTGATGCTCACCGGTTCCAGGTCTGGAATCATATCAAGCTTCTCGCACAAGATGTACTTGGCATCAGCCTTCCAGATTACTTGGAAGTGATCCTGTTGGAAGAAGGAATGTTCCATAAAGTTGGTGGCGGACTTGTACCTATTCAATATTTAATATCAATATAGTAACAAGGGTTACACGACTCATAATCTTCACTTACAGCATTTTTTAAAAATTATGTAAAGATTATAATTCTGCTGGTGATACCTATAGCCATGTGGGTAAATGTCAAGTTTAAGTCCTAAGCAGATTTCATGGATAATTTTTTCATATTCTTACATTATTTGGCCGGTACACATGGAGGTCCCCGCTTCAAAATTAGTTGATTTTGAATTTAGTGTTTCTGACCATTATTTGACATCCTGAATCCAAAAATGATACTTATATGTCTCGTAACTAAAAGAAAAACATAATCAAACCTGAACTAACCTTACCTTTTCACCTATAACCTACCAATCTACTACCTACAAACCTACAATGCAACCTAAAACTTACAACCTAACGTAACCTAAAACATAATTTTTTTGCTGTTATAGATTTGTATCAACAGCGTCACAGTTATAGTTAGGACCTAAACTTGACATATACCTGTATTTCTTGCGCCCTAACCCACAACAACAGCAACAACAACTGTATTTCTTGCAAAGAACATGCACCTAAAATGGAAATACTTATTAATCACCAACCTTTTCCAGCATCTTGAAGCATATATAGGCCTCCGCAATAAACGAGCAAACATGAGACACGAAAAAGGCGCTTTGGATTAAAAGGCGCGCCAGTGGCATCGGAAGAGCTGCCAGATCGGCTGAAATCTCTAGCGCGATTTCGCTTTTTTCCAAGGTGCCTAGAATTCCTCTAGGAATGGCTGAGCCCTATGGTGAATTCAAAATACGCCCGCGCCGCGGGCCAGACAGGTGTATGACGTCACAGGACCGGTGATGACGTCACCGGCGGGCAGATGCTCCGGTGAACAACCTACCGGGCGGGCCGGTGCGCCGCGTGGCTGGAGATCGGGCGGGCCGGGCGCGGGGCAGCCGCCCACCGGCAAACACACGGGCAAACAGAGCGGCCGGCCGGGGCAGAACAATGGGAGGGGCCGGGCGCCGCCGCGGCCTCCCATCCGTTCCACCGCCATGCCGCGGACAGGGCAGCCGCTGCAGTGCGACTGGGTGGGAGCAGAGAGGCGCTCGATGGGCGTCGGTGGACGCGACAGCGTCACAGGCGCGACAGAGAAGATCGATCTGTCTGAGAGCCGCAGCCCGACGGCTTCGATGTCATGTCCCATAGCGTCATGAATTTTAACGTAGGGGAGAGTGGGGTAAGATGCCCAGGGTGGGAAAGACGCCCCACCCCCTCTAGCGGCGAAACAAAGAATCGAACCTGGAAATTTATGTTCTTACCGTAAAGCGGAAGCCTGCCTTGTTAACTGCACAAAAATTTGCGAAGCTCAGTTGGGCAACGGCTGGCTGGTGATTGCATGTTTTTTATTTGCTGCTTTCAAAAAATATTTTGGTGTCAAGACATTGTAAATATCAAAGAAGGTAGATAACTTTTGCGTCCCTTGCTATAGTCGTGATACATTAACATGCGTGTACTGTGTCCCAAACAGTTTGCAGGGCTGGTAAAAATGGTTTTGGTGGCTCTGACCAAATTTTCGGCCATGAAAAGTGGCTCCTAACACTCGTAACAGAAGAGGCTTGAAAGTGCGGTGAACAACGTCCTTTTTCAGGAACACCTTAAACATCATCAGTAACTATTTTAGTTTTACTTATAGCTCACTGATGTATCCTGATTTTGGGACACCGGCTGGTGTCAAACACAGCAAAAGAATGTAGGTATATAATTTCTTCTACTTTTGTTTAAGCTGGTTGGTGACAGAAATGTAAGGCACAAATGCATGTAAGGCAATGAATGTTGTTGACAAAAAAAATATAATACTGACTCACCAACAGAGGAAATTTCATCATCTCAATCTCGCCCACTAGCATAGATCTTCCGCAGGCTGGTCATTGTCTGCGTCATCTGAGATACACATGATTGATGATGTCCTAAGCTGAGAACTGAAACACAAAGGCATTATAAGTGAAAGTTTAATATTAGTTTTAGTTACAAAATGCCTGAAATATAGGGTCTGTTCCCGTCGCTCCTCCCAAAAAATCTCGGATGAGGTTGGATGAGCTTGGAGGAGAGCCGTTTCAGAGGAGCCACGGGAACATTTTCGCGAGGAAATCAGCTGTTTGCGGGCTGTAACGGTCGGCGATTTATGGCGCGCAAACATAAATCAGGAGATAATTATCGCTTTCTTATAAAATAACCTTAGATTTATATCAAGCCTTACTATTTAAAGATATCCAATCGTCATCAATCTCTAAAATCATTTCCACTTCCCTCAAATCTCATTTATAAACAATTCACTTTTGTATTACGTGCGCCAAATATGTCTACGCAAGAGCCTCCTCCAAAAAATCAACTTTCGTTTGGGATGAGGGAGGAGGCAAATAGTGGTGGTGAGATGTGAAATCAAGATGAGCTTGGAGGAGCTTGGAGGAGCGACGGGAACGATTTTTTGAAACGAGAGGAGGTTAGAGGAGCTTGGAGGAGGTTAGAGGAGCGACGGGAACAAACCCATAAATCAGGATTCCTTATATAAGCATATTTTGAGTATGACGTACCAAAAAGAAAAACATGCAGTGGAGGAACATATCTTGATATTCAAAATTTAATTTAATTTAGTAACAAATATGCTAAACATACTGGGTTGGTTGGCAAATAAATGAGTATCTTTAGCCACTTGAGTATCCGTATGCATCTTCAAAATAAAAACAAGCGCCATATTTATGTCTAGCTCCACAGCTTGATCAGCTTAAAATATTGAGGTAGGTGGTCTATGATATTGCTATGAGATGTACTATACAGAAGAGGAGCAACTTCAAATCCAACCGAACAACAACCAACATACCATGAAATGTACAGTTTGCCCGCGCCGCAACCCTGCACGAGACTTGACCGATTGATAAAAAATGAAAAGACCACTTGAATATCATTATTTGTGTTCTAAACTAGTCGGTAATACAGTGAACCGCCAATGGTAGAAGGCTCTGTGGCTCCCCGTTCCCTCAACACTAGGTCCTCATCAACTGATAAAAGTTACGGAGCCCTATTCTCCGTAGTGTTAAAGCTGGAAATCGACTGATGGCTCTTCCACTGATGAATGCTGACGCTGTTCGCGGTAAGCATTTACAGCTATTCTGAATAGGCTACCAGCTTTGTACTTTGTAGACAAACATTGCGCATAAGACCTCATTGGGAAATTGAATGCTGTTACTAATTTAATATTCGTGCTCAGGCATCTTGTATTTTGAGGTTTGTCGTAGAAATAAAATGAAAATATGAAACAAAACTTAGCAGTTATCCTGCACATGCATACTTGCGTTGAAACGCTTATTTATGGCTCCCTAAATCGCTTGTACAGCTGTTGTTCTGGCTCCGATATTATCAGCGAATCGGCGCTTTTTACCAGCCCTGACAGTTTGTTTCAGGGTGTAGTTTTATGGCTAACAAATTGTACTGATTTAATGTTACTTCGGTACCTTGGGGTAAGATGCCCCCTGTCCTGATGGGGAAAGACGCCCCCCTAAATTCGTAGGCTGTCCTTCAAGCATCCCGTCAAATCATTTATTACATACTTGTGATTAGAGACAAAAGCCGATCTGGGACTATTGAGAGTCCAGTACGGTCGGGTGCTCCCCATGCCGGTCTCTCGGCCCACACAGCGACTTTTTGGGCGGCATCTGACTCTGAGAGCCCTCACGACGGCCTCTGTGGGCCCCATTATTGGCTCCAGGGCCCCTCACGACATCCTTTGAGGGCTCCCACGTTGGCTCCACGGGCCGCGCTGGCATCTGAGGTCCCCACGATGGGCTCGAGGGCCCTCAAGCATCGTGAAGACCTATAAGGGCCCCACAGTGGTCTCCGAACGCCACCACGGAGGCTTGTTTGGCCGCGCTGGACTATGATGGCACTACGATGACCTCTGAAGCCCTTTACGACTACTTTTGAGGGCCCTTACGATGACGTTTGGTGTCTACTGCAGGCTCGAAGGGACTGCCGATTCGTTCAGGCGATTCACGTGCCCATTTATGTCACTTATAGTGCAGGGGGCATCTTACCCAACGCCAGGGGGCGTCTTTCCCACCCTGTGGGGTAAGATGCCCCCTTTCACTTCTTCAGGAAAATGCTTAATAGCAAAACAAGTTATCATATTTCAGGCACGAAAGTGTGATATTTTTGGAGAAAAATGATGTCGGCTTTCGTTGAAACTCCAAGTTTTTGCTTTCCGATCGTCATTTTCGAATAAAATATGACATAGTAAAACCCTGGGCATCTTTCCCCACTCTCCCCTACTCTTCTTAACCCTCGCCGGCCGAGGGGGGGGGGGGGCGGGTGCCGCCCCCCCATAGGGTTTTTTTCGCGATAGCTCCGAACACGCTGGCGATAGAGAGCTGAAACTTGGCATACCTGACCTTTGATCCAAGCCGGATCTTTTGACACCAACGGCATTTTTGGGTCAGGTCAGGTCACTGACCTATGACGTCATAAGTGAACCTCTGCACGGTCTTCAGATGTCGCAACTTCGCAACGCCCTCACTGCCAGAGGAGATGTCACAGGGAAATGAAACTTGCAGGATCTAGTATCCATTATGAGTCCCACAATTTGTATATCTCGGATTTTTCCTAAAGGTCATATGAGGTCAGGTCATTTTCGTGACCTCACCATTATAAGTCAATGGGGAAAAATTCAAACTGCTATTCTGGCGCCGGGAACGATCTCCAACTATCTCAAGCACACAGAATCGTGATTTGATGCACTCCTTGCAAGGTTAGATGCGTCACTTTTGCAATGTTGACCTTGCGTGACGTCATTTATGACGTCATCAAGGTCATATTAGTTTTTCGTCAATAACTCTTGATCAAATCTTGATCTTGATTGAGCTAGCGAGTCGGGAAAGCCACCAATGGACTCAGGAAGACCTGCCGAATCGAATGATATGCGACATGACCTCTTTCGACCAACTTCGTGACCTGGGGGTGCTGACCTGACCTTGACCTGAGGTCAACACCCCAAGTTGACCTGACCCGGACAAAAAGTATATCATTCGACGCGCCGGAGCGAGACGAACACGATGCTGCCAAAATCGGCGCTCTGCGGCCGTTTTTTGCGAAGTTATTCACCAAAAACTGAACCGTACCTTGGGGCACTTGACCTGACCTCAGAGGTCACCGGTTGACCTAGGACCTTAAAATCGGGTACCAATCCCTGCGTCTCGTAACGGCGCACACGCTCGTTTTTTCCACGACGCGCTAGCTCCACCAGGGGCGAAACGGCGAGGGGGGGGTCGTACCCGCCCCCCCCCCCTCGGCCGGCGCGTATGTAGAAAACCAATAGGTCCGGCGAGGGTTAACGCCGAGTTGGTTGCGTTCCATGTGATAAAGAGTCAAGAGACAAATGAAACTTGTGAACAGAATTATCGTTTAATATGTTATGCATTTTATCATGTTCTTGGATGACATTCACTTGGTTGATCAGTGTTACGCTAGGTTCAAATATTATCGGAATCTAATTAGACTCGCCACCTCCTGATCGGTTCATCGCTCTAGCGACAATGGAACTGAGGTTTCCCTAATCGGCAAATTCCTTTCGGGAAATTAAATACCCATCTGCCGATGGCACGCCGGTGAAGTGTCGCCCGGCGCGGTCTGTCGCTCCCACGGCGCGGTGCCATGGGTGGAAGACGCGTGGGACCGCCGGTCTCTGCCGGTCCGGCCGCTGGGACCGCCGGTCTCCGCTGGTCCGGGCCCGGTGGAACCAGGTGCGCAGGACGCCGGTGCGCCTCGCTCGTGGGAAGCGGACACCGCCGACTTCCGGTCGAGACGCGTTTGTTCTGGACCGACGCCGACCGCCGCTGACCGGCCAGCTCACTTCCGGCGGCGCTTGTCAGTTGGTCACTCACGAGCCGCTGCAAGTTGATGGCCTTATGGCAAGTTCAGGTATATGGTGAATGAGGTCGAAAGGCATTTATCAAAGTTTACTTTGTAGGTCCTACGGAATGGCTCTCGAGCGGAATAGGACGGTGCTGTGGAGTAAGGTAAAAACACCCGAAGGGCGGAGATGCTTGAACCAAATGTCGTTCCCATTTGGCGCCTTATATTTTCGGTTTGGTAAGGCGAAGAAGCTAGACTTTCGATTAATGTTTCACGTCTATGTATATCATGCTTCGGTTTTGTTTTGCCGTCATTTTCTGGGTTATGTTTATGCTTCATCGATTTAAATTATTTCATTGGTCATCGATGCTACCGCCAATAAGTGTCGTCCCTTCGCCAAGCGTCACCAACTGCCCGTCGCCATCCGGGCGTCCCGAATGGCGCGTCAAATTTCCGGACCGGCGCGCCACAATTGACGCCGTGGCGCCGCGAACGTCGCTCCAACACCGGACTGCTTTCGATCGAGTCGACCACTCTGTCTGCTGCCCTAATCGCACCAAACTGCCTGGGAACAAACGCTATTACGGGCGCCAGGCTCCCAGCGCGCCGGACGGGCCAGCTGGGGCACCGGGCGTTGTCAGCGCGGCGCCCCGCCGACGCCCAATGGACGCCCCATAGATGGACGGTCCGCAGACGCTCAGAGACTTGGCGTCGACGTCCTGCCGGCACCCCCATGGACGCGCCCTAGGTGATGTCCCGCTGTGTCTGTCAGCACTGGTGTCGTCACCAGTACTGGGGCCCCAGTGCAGCGTGTAGCCAGAGTCGATGCCCTGAGGCCATCGCTGGTCGCTGCCGGGTCTGCGCGAGACATCGAGTGCCTACGGGGGCCACTGAGGGTCTCTCCGCTCACTGCGTCGGCGTTTGGCGCTGACATGCGAGCCGCTTCGCACGGCTCAGTACAGCCGCGAGCAGGGCGTCCCCCAGCGCCGCGACGCGCCGGCCTCCGACCGGAGCGACTCGATCAATACGAGCCGGGCGCTGCGGGGCTCGGTGAACTCGGCACCGCTCGCGGTGTGGGCGTTGCTGGAAGCCGCCTCCTGGACCGGCGAGGCCTGTGATGGCTGGCGGGAATTTCCTAAACGCTGTCCTCAGCAGCAGCGTGGAAGTCACTGAGCGTGGAAGCGACGAGCTGCGAATGAACAGACGAACGACGGGCTCCCGCTGATGTCAGGAATGTTGTCGTCGGCTCGTTGCTGCTGACGGCTGCAGCAACGAGGGGGTGGCTTGGGTAAGGGATGGGGTTTATGGCGTTGTTTTGTCGTAGGGCGGTGGGTCGTGCCTCTATGAGCATTGATTGACCACTCCCTCGGCCCGTGAGTCGTCCCGCGTGCCGTGGTTGGTTGGCTGACTGACTCTGACGGGAGGCGACTCCCCAGGGGATCGGTGATGACTCCTATGCCTGTGACTCAGCATTTTAGTCTGGCTTTGTGATAGTCGCCTAGTGCCAAGCGTCGACGTCCTGCCGGCACCCCCATGGACGCGCCCTAGGTGATGTCCCGCTGTGTCTACTAGTCATCCGTCGACACACCTGTTGCAAAGCTAGTTCGGCTTTTGTGAGCCTACCAGTGTTGAAGAAGTTGGATGCCAGTTGTTGAACTTCTGCGTTCGCCTTGTGTCACGTTAGCTGCGCCATGGTGATCCGTGGGTTCTCAAAGTTTCGGACGCTGCTTCCCCGGCTGTCACCCAAGTGTCAAGAACTTTCGAATGACGTGAGCTGCGCATCGTCACCCCGTCCCACAAACGCTTCAGACTTTCAGACCCTAGCAGCAAACAACATTTGGCGACAGCTCAGGATGCTGGTTACGAATCGTTGTGAAGCCATCGTCACTCGCATGGCTGATATTGCTGTTAATGTCCAAAAATGTGCAACTAAAATCAATATTTGTAACGTTTTGCCTCAAGCATTCAGAATAAATGCGTTTTGCAACACGAAATAACTACCGCTCTCGTCTCTCCGCTATCGAGTGACATGCTCAGTAATATTTCCTGACTAAAGTGAATGATTCATTTGAGGTGTGCCAGCCTTAATCGGCTGAGACATCACCTCCACCGCTCATCTGACCATACCGTGCTGTGCTTGTTCCAGGGGTGATCGGCCAGGATGACATCTTCAGCGTAGTACCGAAGGCGTCGAACATCGTGCCGGCTGGCGAGCAGGTGGTACTGGAGTGTGTCACCAGAGAACCTGGAACGTGCGCATGGAAACTGGACGTGCCCGAGCTGGAGGGCACCGGATTCCTCACTCAGACAGCGGTAGGTGGACACTACTCTATAAGAATACGTAACCGAGCGGTGGGCTGCTTTATTCAACAGGAGTTATGTGTGGTCGCTTCTTTGTTTAGCTACGGCTGTGTTTATAGACCATGCGTCTGTGTTTGTTTTGTCATAGAGGCAGGAGTATCTTGATGTAATGTTTTCTCATGTTCCTAAGAACATATCAGCGATCAGTCCTTTGGAAACGCCTTCAAAGGTGATGCTTCACACAACACGATGCAACATCAACATCTGAATCCGCACGACTCTTCCCCTTAGCTAACAATAACATCTCTATTCCGTGTATTTCAGGCTAATTTCCTGACCGCCAGCGGTCTGCGAGCGCGCGACGCGACCAGTCAAACCGACTGCACCATTATTATCGAGAGCGTAGAGAGGCGTCACAGTGGCCACTACACGTGCTCCCCGTTCATGAATGGAGGCCAGAAGGACGCCCCGTCGGCTGAGGTCATCGTGGCAGGTGAGCAAGGAGAGATGGAATGGTGAGAGGAGAGATGGGGCGGTGAGATGAGTGATGCGGCGAGTGAGAGAAGAGATGCAAGGGCAAGAGAGGAGATGACATGGGGTGTTTTGAAGTGCATGGCAACTGTCCTCACTGAAGGTCGTACACGCAGGAACTGTGGATGACCGATTCCGTCCGTTTTAAGTTCATTTCCATTGCTGTTTATCGTTCCTACAGCACCTTTGTCTGAAAAGACCAAGTGCATATTATTCAAAAGTAGACGTCTTCTGCATGACGTAACTGACAACCAAGCTGTTGTACCGCCCTGTTGTCGTATCGCTGCCCTCTCAGCAGCCCTCTGACCACTCCTCGTCCGCCGCTCCACAGTGAAACCGGCCTCTGTCGCGTTCATCGGCGAACAGGCCGAGACCACCGAGCTGACTGTCAGCTCCGTGGACACCGTCTCCGTCTCGTGCGAGGCCCGCGACTCGCGCCCCAGCGCCGAGCTGCACTGGTTCCTCGAGGGCAGTGAGCTGACTGACGGCGTGGTCTCCGAGGAGACCGAGGACCCAGAGACCCGCCTGGTGACCACCCGCTCCACCCTGACGCACCTGTTCGAGAGGCAGGATGAGGGCGCCACGCTCATCTGCCGGGCCAGCCACCCGGCCTACGAGGAGGAGGACAACAGGGAGGCCTCCCTCGGTGTGGTTGTCGAGTGTGAGTTGGCAGAGGAGTGATTGGGACGGTGGAAGATTGTTATCTGCGAGCTATCACTGGCTTATATGATTGAGATTAAGTGCGCCCATCCGATGTGCATGCACATCTGATAGCCTCGTATGTTGCTACATTCATTTTTCTTTGTTGCAAAATAACTTGCAAATGTACGGCAACATAACGCGTCAAGCTTGTCATAGCGAAATATTTGGCCTTCATTTCGAATGTACCGTTCCATGCCCCCACTGACGTCATCTCGCCTCCTCTCCTCCCCCTCAGTCGCGCCCGTTCGTGCCGAGGGCTCCGACCTGGGCACTCTGTACGGCTTCACCGACGGCGAGGACAAGGACCTGACCATCAACTTCACCGCGAACCCGAGGCCCTCGACGATCCAGTGGTCGGTCGGGAACGACGCCTACCTCACCGCCGGAGAGCAGACGTTCGACGGACGCATCATCGCCGGCCCCCTGGAGGAGGTGCGTGCAAGTGGCTGGACGAGGGTAGGGTTAGGGACAAGGAGAGAACGAAGGACTTACTGAAATACTTTAAAGTTCGGGGCTAAGGTTACTTGCTGAGTAAGGCGTACGGTCAAACGGATGCTGGGTTACGTTTCGACTGCGTGATTTTATTTGTCGTTTTAGTGGAATAAATCAAATGTGACATTGATGTGCGTCACTTTCGAGTTTCGAGTTATCTTTGCAGTGCACAGAAAGCTGGGTTATGTGATGATGGACCTGGCAGAGTGCTCCATACCTATATGCCTCTCGTGAGCGGCCATACGCTGACTATGACCTGACCTACTTTCTGCACTCCCAGGTGGACCCCGCGATGCACGAATACTCTCTGCGCCTGACCTTCAGCCCCGTGGCGGCCGAGGACCACAACACCACCTTCACGCTCCGTCTGGAGAACAACCTCGGCGAGCAGGAGCTGCGGGTTCGCGTCGCGGCCGACGCACCGCCTCCGCCGGCCATCAACGAGCCGCAGCCGGCCTCGGAAGGTAACGAGGAGTCCGCGGCCGCCGTGGAGGGAGACGCCGACTCTGAGGACTCCGTGGACAATGGCAAGGATGAGTGTCGGGACGAGAGGGCGCCGTGCGACTGCTCAGATATGCTGCCTGCCTGGCTGCTTGACTGCCTGGCGTGGGAAAGGGAACGGCACTTTTGATGCCACTGCTGAGAGCTGAGCTAAGCTGAGGATAGGGGCTGACTCAGCATGCGAACGAGACGGGAAAGAGATGCTAGGAAGGGGCGGCTCTGGGCTGCACGCAGCCGTGCATGGCCCACGAGCCTATGCGGCCGGTCGTTGTGTCCGGGGTGTGCCGTGTGCACGGAGCCAAGGGAGGTCCCCGCTGGCGTCACAAGGACAGACAGTCTCTGATCACGCTGCTTACGGCAGCTTGATCTGCTCGATTAGTAGGCTGCGTGATTCCCAGACGCTTATGTCGACCCGTCTCAAGGTAGGTATGCTTCTCTGGCACCTGGCTTGACTGGATCGCGCAACTGCAATCGGTTGGTATGGCTTTTTGACTAGACCAGTGCTTCGCGAGAGGAGATGTATAGCGCACCGTCAAAGCTTTGTGGCAGGCTACGTGCGGCAACGGTTCACTTCTGACGTGTCTTTGGACGTGTGGATTACGGAGCACGGAAAACAAACTGCATTCACAACTGCATGATAACTTGTAAAGTTAATTTGATATTACTGGAAACATTGAGGCAACATGGGTATGTAATTGTAGTTGGAAGGTTTTGCGTTTATTGGACAAATCGGTCGATATGATGCTCGTTGCCAGCTAATATGTAAGCCTGACAAAGGCCCAGGTTTGACGCCTTGACGCCCATTTCTCGTCTAGCAGCACGGCTGACTCACTGTTCCCTGTTTCAGCTGGCGTGAGTGGCGGTGCTATCGGTGGAATTATCGTCGCCGTGATCGTGCTTCTGGCTGTGATCGCGCTCGTGGCCTTCGCCCGCAGCCGCGGAAAGTGGTGCTTCGCAGGTGAGTGGTCCTAGTAGCGACATCTGTGGGCTGTGGCCTGTGGCGCAGCCGCAGTTAGGAACGTGGCCGTCAGTGGTCCCTGGTATAGGCGTAATGTAAGAATAGAGATAACACATTACAACTTCAACTTTGTTGATATCTTATGCAATCGCTCAGTAAAATAGCAAACACCTGAGGCACATTATGTAGCTCAGTAATCGTTAGGTGCCGAGGTGAGATTGGGAGGGTAATACTAATGACACGGGAAAATGATATGCCAAGACACCTTCTCTCAAATGTCTAGTATCGTAGTTAAGTTGATGTTTATTTCGTTAAGACAAATGTTGTGAATTGTCGACTGGAACCTGCTTCGATAAACAATGTCGTTATCTATTTAGCTCTTTGATATCGCAATAATCTTACAAAAGCCAATGACAGTCTTCTTAAAAAATTAGGAAGTAACTTGAGCAACCGGCAACCGCAGACTTCATATAGATATTCTTATATTTTGGTTGTTATGACTGTCATAGTACACATGAACGTCTTCAGATATGTAATAAGAATTAGCACTGGTCTCGCAAGCGGGATGTAAAGGAGCACCCAGAAGCCCATCCCTCGGCATCTATGCTTAAAGCCGCGAGAGTGTGTGATTGCTATAGAATCGCAGCGCCGACAGTGAGCCTAGCCACAGATTGTGCAGCCAAATAGCGAGTAACAGTGCGTCGACCGGAAGGAGTCGGCGTGCCACACGGCAAGTGGCATGAAGCGCCCTGAGCTTTGTGTGGTGTGTTCGCTTATCCGCTGTTGCTGCTTCTCTGTGCAGAGGCACCACAGGGGTACTTACGTAGCTTTGTCGTGCCTCTGCACCGCATACCTACCTACTGCTTAGCCATCGCTGAAATTGATGAACGAAATTTGGATGGGTAATTTCGCAAGCCTGTTGCCTCGTTTTGCTACCAACGATGTCCTCTTGCTGGTGGGATATGAAACTGTGTGCCCTTGCACGGGAAACCGTCCCAACGCCTCTGACATAACGTTTCGTTTCACGCTGTCTTCATAGACTAAAAGTAAGCCAATTCGAATCACTGGTACGGTTATATGATACTTTCACGCAGGCGGCGGATGATGTGTGTAAATGTAACAGTGCTTAGTGTAGGTACTGCACCTCACATCTGTGGTATTTTTTTTTTTGTCACTATTTGTGCATGGATGCAGCATGCTAGTGCGCGATAAGACTTTCGAAGGAACTTGCGATGCATCATGGGTGCAGAAGTAGGACACTCCGATAATCAATAACTCGATCAATTTTAACACTGGAGTAGTTGGATAAGTGCCCAATGGATGCCACCCTAAAGAAACATTATAAACCAATTGCTTAGTGCATGCTTGTTTTTGAACATGTTATTGTCGGCAAGTGTGTCACTAACACAACGTTGCGTCTAATCCTTCCTTTTCATGCATTATATGAACATTCTTTTTAATTGTTTCAACCTTGTATTGTGTATGTTTCGTTATCAGCTATCATCATTTCTTTTTTTACATTCCATAGAATTCCACGTCTTTTTCAAACAACTGATCCGCTTTCTGTTCCATTTTTGTTGATTTCCCATCTACCTCCTGTTGCGTTCATGTCTTATTTCCTGTACTTTTCTTCATCCCATAAAAGCTGATTGGTGGCGTATTTGCATGGATGTTTGTCTGAGTGTATTTGCCATCACTAAACTAGATGGCGTGAGACATGCAAGTCGTCTCTCTCTCTCTCTCTCTCTCTCTCTCTCTCTCTCTCTCTCTCTCTCTCTCTCTCTCTCTCTCTCTCTCTCTCTCTCTCTCTCTCTCTCTTCTCTCTTCTTTCTTCATGGCCTTCATTACCACATGCTTTTCTTGTCCATTCCAGCCCTCCTGTTTTCCTCGGCTTTTCGCCCTTTCAGGCCCTACGCCGAATCCTCTCTTTCTCATACTTCCCCTTTTCCATACACTCATCCTTCTCCACATACCTCATGTATTCCACGTCTTCTTCCATTACTCTTTCTCTTCCTCTCTTATTTTCGCCTGTTCTCTCTCTGTAGGTCAGACACAGCGCGGTAAGCGGTGCGGTTGCGGCTCCCTCCCTCTGTATTTCTTTCCCTCTCCCCTAGTTCTCCTCTGATTCTCTCCCCATCTCTATTTCAATAGCAATAACGAGTTTCAACTTGTTCAAGCTAACAACCTCAATTTAGCTTACTAACAACTCGAAGTTCTGTTTTGAACTTCCGTATCTGTCCTTTTCTCTAAGACATTCCCTGCCCGGACCGTCCCTGTCTCTGCGGCGGGCGGCCCGTCTCTGTCCCGGTGACGGGGAGGGGGTCGCTCGCCGCGCCTGCAGCCGCCTCCGCTCACCGCGCTGTGTCTGTCCGGCAGCCGAGAGCGGTGGGGACACGCGCAAGGAGTGGCGCGCCCACATGGACCCCGAGGCGGCCGACAAGGAGGGCCACGACAACCCCGTGCACGAGCAGAAGCCCGACCCGGACACCGCAGCCGAGCACAACGGCACCAACGGCACCAACGGCGCCAACGGCACCGCCGCCAACGGCAAGAGCCCGGCCAAGGTGCCCACCGATACTCCCGTCTGAGTGCGCCACGTAGGCGACTTCGCCACGCCGGGCTGGGTCTCCCCTGAGGCTGCCCAGGGTCGGCCGAAACTGTCCCGAAGTCTGGCGTCTCGCTTGTGACGTAGGCCGGCTCTCTCGGGAGCTGTTCGGGCGTCGAACGTTAGCCTTTCATCGATCGGAGACGGCAGAGCGGGAAAGTCCCGCCCTGCAAGACGGGCGGGTTCGCTCCGGATGCCCGGCGGAGTCCGTTTGTCGTCGTTCCACTGCTCTGGACGCCTGTGATATTCTGCTTCACGAACGCACAAACTTTGTGGACCCGAGAGCCGCACGGGCTGGCCCGTGGCTCATGTGCACGTGCGGACAGGTGGACACGTAACAGGTGGAAAGTGGTGTGGACAACGACGGAGACACGCTTTACGAAGTGTTCAGTGGTCTGGAACTCTGAGCCGGTCGTCTCCCGGCATCGTCCGGATTTTAGCTTTGAACTCTAGCTGCGTTTGTGAAGCGTGTGAGTGAGTATTGTGAGCGAGTTGTCACATCAAGGTGCAGATTGGCGAGCGGATGTTTGCGCGGATGTTTGCGTGTTTGTGTGTCTGTGAGGCTAAGATGATGTAGTGTTTGTTTTCGCGTAAGGGAGTGTCTCTCAGCTGTAACCTCGCGACTTCAACTGTACGATCCGCTATCAGACGGACTTTTAAATGTATTTTAGCCGACGTTTTATGGTATGCTATGTCGTCTGACCGTGGCATGAGAATGTTCCCGCCGGTCAAACTGATCCCATTATCACTGCTGCCCTCTCCCCGCGCCACAGTCGCCACCAGTGCGACACAGTAGCCGCCGGTGCGCCACAGTCGCCGCGTACATTTCTCGGCCACTGGTCAGGCACGTCGTGTGTCAGCTGACGTGTCGCCACGTTCCGTGTCAGCTGACGTCATGCGGCCTTTCGGCGCACGGGGGCGGGCGTGGGCGGTGGAGCTGTGAACAGGTCACAGGTCCGGCTCAGGGGGGAGGGCAGCAGGGGGCAGGGTGGCACTGACAGCGGTCCGGCGGCCAGTGCCGTCGAGGCCTCCGTGCTATTGGCAGAGGGCTTCAAATGGCAGGGAATCGAGGAACAAATAAACATTTGTGACTGTGAATGCCAGGTGCTTTGCGCTTCTGGGGTTACAATGGGTTTATGCCTGTGATTTTCTCTTTACTTACGAGTACCTAATTGTAAAACGTTATAAATTATTTAATAAAACATAGCATTATAATCGAGCATTATAAAAAATATCTTTCGCCAGCCTTAAACACACCAACGAACACCTCCCTTGATTCGTAAAAAAAAACTGTTTCTCCCAATGGAAACTACCGTATAGAAAACGGACACTTTATTTTTACAACGAGACTTTCGCGTTTCGCTCAACTCGGAAGCTGATTTCTGTAATATTTATCAAAATCAGTCTGCAAGAATTCATACACACATCACCTCTTGCGATATCACCAGCTCATGAAAATAAGGATATCCATTCTCCACTACGAAATGAGTTCCTCCAAATCGAGTGCCTTTACGCTACCACGTTTTAGACGCCATGATCTTATTCAATAACTTTAGGACCAACCAGCAAATATCTGACGAATGCCTCCTTTTTCAGCCAAGTCGTCGGATGCGGGAGCTGAAGCGTGAGTAAAAATTTCTCGGTAACATGTGAAAGTTTAAACACAGTATGGCATTCGGCTTCTCAATGTGGGCTGCCATGATGGAACAGTCAGTCAGCTAGTGAGGCTGTGCTCGGGACGCGCATCGTCCAAAGACGTTTGACGTGGTGGTTGGACGATGGGGGGATATAACCGATGTGATGACTGGCACTATTCTGCGAAACATTTAAACCTGGCTCACTGGTTTTAATGTGGTATGAAGCTTATACGTCTAATGGTAAAACGGTTTGCCAGTGACTGTACCAAAGATGGTTTTGCGTTCAAACCGAAAAACGTCAAAATGTGTGACGTGATTTCAGTGGAGACGAAGGCCACTGAAATGTTGTTGAGTTTGAGGCATTTGGTCCGACAACTCATGACTTGTGTTATGTTCGTCGTCTTCTTTGTTTGTAATTTACTAACGACATTCATGTGTGGGTATTCTCACTTTAATTTCATCAATGTTCATATAAAGAGATAACAGTTGTTAAAAAGAATTGAACACTCAAAAATGTTTCATCCTGATGGACTCGGTATAGAACGCATGCGCTCCGAACGCGGCGCTTGCATCGCCCTTTTTATTTTTCCTTTTATTATGCCGTGCTTTCTGCTCAAAATGTTATGGTTTAATACAATGCTTTTGACTCCACATGCTTGAGTACCTCGTTTGATTTTTTTCGAGTTTGCTTTGCTACAATGCTTTTCACAAGCCGTGCGACGTGTAGGACGTAATGAAGGTGCCCCTGTTATGCTTATTTCTGCTTATCGTTGCTCGATTATAATTTACCATGCAATCTATCTTATATATGTTACAGGTAAGCCTCCCCTCCCCAGCACGTCTGCACCCCCCCCCCCCCCCCACCAGTGTCCCGCGGCTGCTGGTCGCAGCACGTCCCGCGCACGCACCCGCTTACACCGGTGATGGCTGGCACTTGTTCGCAGTAGTGATACCGAGTCTGCTCACGATGAAAAGACCGATAAGCCCGAGGGGAAGGGTTTCAAACTGTCCAATCTTTACTCCAGCCTGGTGACTAAGAAGAAGGAAGGCGACGTCGAGTCGGCTGCCAACAAGGTGGGTGCTCCGGCAGAAGGGCTGCGACACTGGGGCTCGATCCATGAAAAGACTATAGATAAACGTCTAAGCAATAGACCAATTGAATAGATTTGTGTTTCTGGAAAAGAGCTTCGCAAGCAAATATACCGAGATATGTTTCATAATAAAACTCTACGAGTAAACACAAAGGTGTATTTAGAGAGCGAAGTGGTTATAAAAAAAAAATGCGGAAAATGCAATCAAATTGTATCCACTGTGTAGCGTGAGCTGCGACGCGTCTCCAAACGTGTTATTCATTGTGGTGACATACCGTAACGTATACGCTGGTGTTCCATCAGGAAGAGACCAAGGAGCTGACAGCCCCGGACGGCGAGGGCTCGCCCAAGCGCGAGAAGGGCGAGGTCGTCTACGCCGAGCTCGTGCTGAACAAGGACGGCGTCAAGACGGAGGTGCGCCCGAGCCCCGAGAAAACCGAGTACGCCACCATCGTGGGCACGAAAACGCCCGAGGCAAAGGAGTGAGGAGAGACGACTAGATCTTGCGATATGGAAGGCAGGGGAACGGCGAGGTTGTGGTTTTGGATCTGAGAGGCGAGGGGGAGCACTGATATTTGAAGTCACTTCGTGGGGGTACAGGGAGTGGACCGATTGTGCAGAAGTCGCGCTAGCTTGCGGAGGGTTTTGAGGGGTGCCGGGTGGGGTAAGTGGTGAAGTAATTTCAGGGCGAGTGGGTCGAAGTTTCTGAGTGAGCGTGCTTCGTCTCCGATTTTAGCCACCAGGAGGCGTATAAGCTGGGACTGAAAGTCGCACGCAGGTGTGTCCTGACGCTGTGCTTAGCGGGGTTCTACAGCACCAAGGGGATGCCAGTGGGGCTGCGCAGAGACACACCATTGATGTTGTTGCTTCAGGCGCGGGGTAGCAGCTTTCAAGACCTGACGTGTCCGCTTTCGGTGTGAGAGTTTGCGAGATGTCTTACTGTGCCTTCTCTCTCGGATGCTTATTTTGTTTCATCTTGAAATGTTTTTCAGTACAAATGTAGTTTTTGCACTGTTTGTGACTCTTTCTGAACTATTCCTTTAGCTATTTGCCTAGACTTTTCCTTTAGATTGTGGTCTCATTGGTTGGCCGAGATATTTGGATTGCGATATGAGATGCGATAAGGTTTACGGAGTATTCGCTTTGCTAACTATGTGAATGAACTTGAGTTAGCGTTGTAAAGCGATGACATGACATTTCAACTACATGTACTTTTGTAACCAGTTCCAGTCGTGCACTCGCTACAAGCAGATCCAAACTGATGCGCGAATGAACGGTAGCTTTTTTGAACAGTGTCGTCAATTTTTACACGTTCATATCGGCGCGGTGAGCCGTGCTACTACGCGTCCGATGTGTTCCATTTGTGACATTGTGTTGGCTTTGTATTGATTTTGTCGCGGTGAGGCCTGAGCTGCTCCGCGCGGTTCCTTCGCCGCGGCGAACGCTGGCTGGCAGTGGGCTGTGACGCCACCGGCGCAGGGCAGGGCCACTCCGAGCCCTGGTGTACACCACACACTGGCACGCGGGTTGTGTTTGTTCTGTAGACGGTGATTTTGTGTTCGTAGTCTGCACCGCACGCCGCGGACCCTCCCTAAGCTCTGGCCTCCCGTCAGGGCTGGGTTATGTGCACAGGGGTAGGAGCATGGAGCTACGGTCCGCAGGGCACCGCTGCAGTGCAGCGCGCGGTTATATAATTTGACACTTTCAGGCCGGCTGGGCTGCGCTGTCAGGGCGACGACTGCTGCTTTGTAAGTTTTGTAACTCTTAATACATTTCTGATGATTGTGCGCCGCTTGTGTTGGACAGAGAAGATATTTCAGATGGAAAGATTGAACAGAGGTTAGTAGGAACGATAGGAACGGTACTGCATTGACGGTATGAAGTTTAGCCAGGAACTTAAAGGGACTATCCCACCTTCTAAAATGTTGTTAAAACCAGTTAAATTGTGCCCGGCTTTATAGATTGGATGACCAGGAACACGGTTCTGGCATTTATTTTTCATTAACCCTATTAGTGGCAGGCTCCTGGTATACCCCTATTAGTGGCAGGGGGGGGGCTGTTTACGACCCCCCTTGATATCTCGAGATCTAACGGGCCGATTTTCAAAATTCAAACGGCATTCGATTTTGCTCAACGTGATCTACATTTCTAAAAAATAAAAATTAAAAAATGTCAATAGGGGGGGTAGAGGGGGGTAAAAACGGGCAAATTGCAGATACATTTTAGACTGTTTATCACGGCCAGGTTTCTGAACCAATCTTAACGCAACTTTTGCCGATCGATAGAGAATGAACCAGGAATTCACATGGATCCTAAAAATATGCATTTTCAAAAATCATAGGCGGATACAGATAATTGAGATTGGGGGTACACAAAAAGTAAAGTAAATAAGGTTTTTGTTGGTACTGTTTCTAAAAAGGGTGGTAATGGTCTTGTTATGTTACAATTTTCTTATGAGAGAACGACTACAATTGTATTGGTCATGCATAGGCGGTGTCAGGGCACCTATGTTGGGAGGTAAAACATAACCCCCCTTTTTGGACGCCTGGATCCGCCTATTATAGCAAAAACGTGTCAAAAGAGGATGCACAATAACTGTATATGTTATCACATGATACCTTTCATTCACTGTTCGTAAAACTGGTGCAGCATCGTGATCTTCGCCCAAATGACTCGCTTCACGAATAGGACCCCCAATTCCCAGTGCTCTGGAGCCGCCCCTGGTAAAGTTATGAACTTGAAATTTTCAGGGAATGTGCCCAATTTAGTTTTAGGAAAAGTCAGAAAATTTCAGCATCGTAGCTTCAGCGGTTTCGGAGATATTCCCCAAAAACCTGAGGGGTGGATAAAAACAACCCCCCCCCCCCTGCCACTAATAGGGTTAAACGGCTTAGGCTTCCCATATTCCAAACACAAACTTTCAAATATGTGACGTCACAGCCCAAAATTACCTCCTTCCCCAGGCCACATTACTGTCATAAAGCTGATTCTTTTTACTCTGTAGGCACCACAACAAAGTTCAGACCAAGTTTTAAGCGATTTTTCAACGAACAAACCCATTTCAATCAGAATGACTAAACGAGGTGACGTCACACTAACGGTCGCTCCATGTTGAAGATAGGGCCTTGTACAAGGCCCATTTTCAAATGAAGGGAACGAATTTCTTCAACACCAAGAGGCCGCGGGGGTTGCAACCTAGATAGATAGTGGTTTCTGAACCTCGCCGCAAACTTGGCTATCTCAACTCAAATCCCATGTTAAAGGTGGGATAGTCCCTTTAAAGAATTTGCCTACAATTCGAATGAAGTTTTTCAGTAGAACGACAAACTACTTGGTGCCATCGACGTTAGGGAAAGACATCTCTAATGGCGCAAAAAAAGACTGCAGCATAAGTTGTTACGTTTTATGCGTAGGTACATTATGAAACTGCGGCGTACATTTAATCTCAGTCGCCACCCTGTACATAGAGCTCTGGGCTCCAATGTTGCGATGAGCACGTGTTGAATCGAAAACACTGCACACAGTAAATGACATTTGGGAGCCCGCACCGGTGAACGTTATGTAAGCGGCAAACGCTTCCATCGTTTTAGGGTCAGATCAATACCAGCGACATCAAAGATCGCAATTGATCATTTTGGTATATACAGTCACTTCCATTGTAGGTAGGTAAAATAATACCTACGCAAGATGTAAATACCTTGCAATATCTACGAGGTGTGTGTTACGGAAACAGTATGCACTACCGCAGTTGTGTGACGCCTTCAGATTGGGGTGAGAAGTAGTCCTCAATAGTTTAGCACTAGTATCAAGTTGCGTTTGCAGTTTGCACCCGGGCTTTTGATGATGCGATCTCCTCACCAAAGCGAAAACTGTGGACGACACCACTCGCCCTTCTATGCCGGCACACATGGGCGTACATTACGCATAACCTTGACTGTCAGCATGATTAGCGCACAGTACATATGTATGTACAGCTCGCCTCCCGGACACGCCGCCGGGAGGGTGACCCACGTGGAACGATACCTATCGAGCGGCCCGTGGCTCTGCTAGTCAGCCGTTAGCCGTCAAATGTGGTAACGCAAGCGTGACCTGCCGTCTGCCGTCCAGCGAGCTACGGATTAGCCCGACGTGTCGGACGGAAGACACAAGTCCGACCGACATAATCGGTTGACGTTGCTCCGGTTGTTTGAACGACAGTCGTGCAGAGCTGATCGCCCGCCGGGACTGACCCTTTCGCCCACGGGAGTGTGTGAGCTGACAGGACGGCGCGGCTGCTCGACACAGTGGCGTTGCAGTGCGACGTTGACCCGGCGAGATCGACTGACCTTTGGCTGCCGTCCGGCTGTCGGAGTCGGCAGCCACGTGGGTGCGCCCGAGGCCTGCCGCGAGAGTGCGGACCCCGGGGGCCGTCACTAGCGGCCATGACTCGGAGGGGAGCGCTGCTGCTGCTGGTCGTCCTGACTGTCGGCGTCGGCGCGCCGCCGTCCGGCATTGTGCCGCCCGATGGCAACTACCAGTGCTGCCAGGACGCATCCGCGCAGTTCCTGAGCACTCCCAAGGATGTTGTCAAACTGGATCAGTGCAAGAAGTTCTGCGAGACCAATGAGTATGGCAGCCCCGTGTTCCTCAAGGGCGCGTGGCTATGCGCACCGACGGCTGGCTACAAGTGCTCTGGTGTGGCGAAATCTTTCTGCGAGAGCTCCTTCGCTAGCATTGCCGGCTACTTCCGGCTCTACCCCCAATCGTTCTTCATAACGCGAAAGGAGGAATCACTACGTAAGTCGTCTGGATCGGACACTGTCGCCACCGACACGGTAACCAAGGACACGACGATCCGCGACAGGGCGCTGATCGGTGGCTCCGTCCGAGACATCCGCAAGGAGGAGGGAATCAGAAAGGTGGACATCGGCGTGACTAGGGAAGGCCTCCTGGGAACCACCAGACTGACCGGCCAGACTAGGGAGTTTGGCGGAGGCCAGAGCACTATTATTGGCGACCGCCTACAGATCAACGTCGGGCGAACGGGATCAGCCAACTTAACGCAAACCATCGGCATAACGGGTAGAAACACCAGCTCCGTCATCGGCACGAATCTCAGAGTTGATACGGCTTCCGACGGCTCCCAGGAGCTGAGAGGGCCCAACGGAGACCGTAGTGTGCTGACCAGAGTCGCGGACGGCACTACTCTCACCGACGGCCGCGACGTCAACAACCGCAGGATCGTCAGCAACATCAACAGGACGAGCGTCTCTGTGCGTGGTGACGCCCAGGGCCCTTCGGGCAGCCTGCTCGGGGACAAGGCCGGGGACATCAGCGGCATCGGCGACATCACACGCAATGTTGACACTACTGTCACTCGCGGCAGAGGCGTCATCAATAATTCGGGAAGCGGCAGACGGGATATCGAGCGACAAGGTCGGGAGACCACGGCTCGTCTTGACCAGACCAGAGGAGGTGCGCAGCTGCGGACGGAGACGGTGGATGTGGGTGGTACCACGTCTCAGTCCTCCAGGTCTGGCGGCCAGGCAGTGATCAACACCGACGCAGTCACCGTCTCCAAAGAAGGCGTCGGCTCCATCACGCAAGAGAAGAACAACACCATCGGTAACCAGGGCAACACGACACAGACGACCGACACTGAGGAGAAGCTCGTCAAGCGTACCCAGAACACCGAGTGCAAGAACTGCGCCAGCTCCGGTACCGAGGTCACGCTCAGCAGGGACCTCAAGGGTCAGCTGGTCGTCGCCAACAGCGAGTTTGACGACACCACGGTGAAAACGTCCACTGCCGCCGGCGGCAAGAGGCTCGACCTGGTGGGCCGCACCCGGACGGAGCTGAACGGCACCATGCTGAACGAGGAGGCAATGGGAGGCTCCACCACCGAGCGCACCTCCAAGGTGGAGGCGGGCTGCGACAAGAAGGTGGGCGGCTGCAATCTGGTGACCCAAAGCTCGGGCACAACGTCTGTTCAGTCGCGCAACACCACTGAAGACAAGGACAACGTCGAGACGAAGACGAGTGTCGTATCGGTGACGAGCTTTGGCTAATTTTGTCGTGTGGAGATGTTGTAGCCAGACGTTGGCTTATGAAAAGGTGAAGAGGCCTTGAAACAGCCACAGTTGCTGTTATTGCTGTCGCTGGTGATGATATGTGAAAAGTTTGAATTGCCGTCTTTGTCCTCGTGCCGATTCCCGACTTGATGGACTGATTTTGCACGAGCTAATCCACAAATCAGTAATGCCTGTCATGAAAGTAAAATTTTTATGAAGTTTGATACAGGGCTAAAAACCATTTTTTAAGTTCGGTAACCATTTTGAAAACCGTTCCATTGCCTTTGACTTTTGGCTGCTCACGTTATGCTAGTATTCACACTACAGTGCGAAATTATCCACGTCTCTCGTCTATGACGCAATAAATGGGTATTAGTTATCATCTTTTAGCATGACGGACTCAAAAAAAAAATCGTAGGTATGCAGCGCTATGCTGTCATTGCGTGACATGAACAATAACATATTACCTTATTGACCGGTTACGTCCTAATGAACACCAAGACTCATAACAGGAGCAGTGAAACGGGGGGGGGGTGGATATCGCCCAACCCTCCTATTTTTCGCAAATAACTCACGCCGTAACCATTATATTAACGTCAAATTTTTAGTACTTGCCTAGAATTGAATTGCGCACCATGCTGTGCAAGCAATAAGTAAATTGGTCCACAACTTTTCTAGTTGCAGGTAACTTAGCCACGAACGCATTTTATTATCCTGTAAGCGTTGTTGAATCAACTGGCAGATCTTGTCACCTTACAAAGATAACAGAGATTTGTTTATTTTACACATGAATAACGAGTATGACGAATTACATCCACACACTCACAATGAATGTTCGATCTCCTGCACTGATGCCATTAACCACACCATCTGACTGACTAAGAAATGATCAGCACACAAAGTTCATTACTCTCGATGGTTATGTATCTCGCACAAAAATGTGCTGCACATTTTGATGTCGCTATGGGTTTATCCCACACATTTGGTAACGCAGCTTCTGTAACATGATAATCGGTGTGATGCGGCGCCGACAAATTCACCACCTTAGGGTCCATGGTTCCCCCGCGCCACCTGTGCGCGCCGAGCTGATTATGTACATTTCTGATTCCATGTGCACAGAACATCCTACATTCTATCACACATCGCTTTCCGTTTGTCAGCGTTTAGTGTCATACGCATTATAATCATCACTTATCACCGTTCACCTGAACGATAAAAGTGAACGAAGGAAGCAGCGTCATGAAACGTTTACACTCTTCAATTTACCCGCTGAGTAAATTGAAATTCAATTCACGGCCGGCTGAGTGTCTATAGCCGAGTTTGATATCCATCGAACTTTGGCTACTTATGCCTCGTGTGTCCGCCATGGTTCAGAATCTCATCAGCATTCCAACAACGACAAACAGCAGTACCATTTACATTTTTCCATCAGAGCCTATCCGCCACACATTTTGTCTCGCTTCGGTGCACTGGATGCACCTTTTTTCCGCCGGGAATCCATCATAAATTCACGCCACTGCCCTAGCTACATTAGTCTTCACCATTCCACCATCCTGAAGCATCGTCCCACCAGAGACCTATTCCATCACACCACACTCTCTTGGTCAGTGTCAGGGCGCACAGTACGTGTTAGGGAGCTGTACGCGTCCGACCCGCCCCGGCCGCGGCGTAGCGTGGCGTAGAGCACGGCGCCGTCGTGCTGCCGGTCGTACTCGTCGCCGTACCGCTGGGGCCGTTCCCGGGGGTAGGGCTCGCCGCCACGGCAGCGGGGGAGGGTCAACTCAGAAAATGCTGATGTCGAGTGCAGCTGGAAAATGGGAACCGTTTAGAGTAAAGAGGGTCCATGGGGTTCGCCAGTATACTAATTGTTCTACATTTTCGCAGCATGTCGTTTTCTTGTTAGACATCATAACATTATATAACATGCATCAAATCCCTGCAAAAAAAAGTTATGTAAGTACAGCCCACCGCTAAAGTAATGTAGGGTTTTACCAATCTCAACGGTTGGCTTTGACTGGCGATTGTTTAAAGGGACCCTCCCACCTTCAAAAAAGTTTATGAATTGGCATGAAAGTGATGTCGCTCGGTTCAGAAAGAGCGAGAACGAATATTTACCAAATTTCACGGAAAAATATTCACCGGTTTTCAAGATATTAGACTTTTACTTTTGTTTACTTTTTGGGATCTCCGCTGTTCCTAGCGACTTTATTTGGAAGCAATAGTTTGGCAGCTGAAAAAAACGGCACTTGTTGCGCGCAAAGCAGCATATACCACCGCGTGCTACAAAACGGTTTAGTCAAACATTTAAAAATCTTTAGATATCTGCGCTGACGTCACACATTCAGAGGGGTATTCCTATGCATTAGCCCCTCTGAATCAAAACGCTGCAATTTTGAAATTCAATATTTCCGATTTAAGGCATTTCTCGATGTTGTGAGTGCCGAAACCGGTAATTGTGAGCCAGGGACCCCATTTTGGCTATCTCAACTCAAATATAATGTTAAGGTGGGAGGGTCCCTTTAATGCGGAGTGATCGAAAAGAAGATGTCAATAGCTTAAGTTGCAGCTGCAAGGGTGACGATACATATAAGCTACATTCAAAGTTTCATTGTAGTCTGGTTAATCGTTCCTAAGCTTCAGAAGCAGAACATACCCATGACTGAAACCCCACATTACTTCTGCTGTGGACTGTACCTATAGCTAAAAGGCTAACATTTTACATATTTATTAAATGTTCCATTGAATGACAAATTCAGGAAAATTTCGTAACACGGTTCTTTTTACCTTCTCACAGCCGTTTTCAACTGAATAGCCCGACGTGCGGAAAGGAGGCAGGGAAGAATTCATTTCGGTATCTTCGGCACGATAACGCGTCATTCCTGTCATCTCAGAAACTCCGTATTCTGTGGAGAGAGTACCAGAACTAATTTCAAAATCTGCATCGCAAATGTGCTTGGGAGGTGGCGGAATACAGAGAAGGGCGTAACGGGGACGTTTTTAACAAGCCAAACTTGTAAGTGTCTTAGGCCTCTTTGTTGTAACAGTGTTACCAGGTCATTTTTGTCCCAGATCAGTCAGCCAGGAGTCTATGGTTTGGTTTGGCATCAGCATTGCCAACCAAACGCTGCGTGGGATGGCTGATCAATGACAGTCGGTGCAAACATTACATGCTCTCATACCTCCCCAGCCTCGCATCGCCCACAGGATATGACAAAACCCAGTTCCAGCGGCACAATCCGACATATTGAATGCACGAGTGTGAAAGTTCAGGGCTCACAGTGACCTCCGAACGTTCAGAGTGTCAAATTGAAATGTCAGACACAGAGTTGGGTGGCTCGGACCGCGTCAGGCGTGCCCAGGTTATGCATTATTCGAGGGAAGCTGACCATCACAGGTGCGAGTCAGGAGTCAATAACAAAGTAGAAAACGAGGTTCAGAAGCTCTGCGATGAGCATGATTCGAAGTATCTGCGAGATCTGCAGCCTACGGCGTGGGTGTACGAAAATTAGTTGATATGCGGCAGGAAGCGTGTGTTCACTTACCATGCTCAGTGGGCACAACATCGGGGTTTCTGTCATCTGTCTCGCACTGATAGGTGTCCAGCGGTCGGTAGGAGGCCGGGGCAGAGCCCGCCGCACCCCCCGGTGCCGGGCCCGGCCCTGGCCCCGGCCCGACCTTGACCGGCAGCGCAGAGGTCACCAGGTCAGCCGGGGTCTCCGACTTGCCCGCGGCGTGGCTGCCGGCATGTCACAAACGGGACCTGTTAGGGTCAGACTCTGAGCATGGCGAAGCGCATGCGATCAACAAATAATAAATAAATCAAATGGTCATGCATGTAATACGTCACAGAAACAGGCGTTCGATGTTATAAGCGCGATAAAAAGTACCCAATAATGCTTGTAAAACAAATTGAATACGACTATTTTACATAGATTCAGCCTAGCAGCAATGGTCGTAAAGAAAATATTCCGTAAAAGTGGACCACGGTAAACTATATAAAATACAGAGAAGCATATGAAGCAAATTGCAGTCACTTGGAACGGAGTTCAATGCCTGATTTCAACATCGATTTTTCCTTGACCAGATACGCTAAACACATCTCTTGTTTTTATTTTTTACCTAATACATTCATCAGCTGCTATAGCGATCAGTCACCACCCCTCTCTTCTGTGACCCTGTCACCAGCATGGACCTGCGGTAGCTGAACCCCCACCCCTCTCCTGCACCATTCCTACCTGCTCCGTAGACAGGCCACTACTCCAACCGCGATCAGCAGGAGGGAGAGCACGCCTCCGATCAGCACTCCGATCACAGGGGTCATGGACACCTCCTGTAGCTGGGTGGAGCCTGAAGGAACACCGAGGCAATAGGTCAGCCCTGGACAGGGGCGATTGGGGGAGGGGTTCCATACATTGATTCACAGAAACACATGTCCTTCAATTTTCCGCAATTTTTCACCATTGTCTCCGCTTTTCACTCATTAACCCCTGTGGTAGTGTTCTTTTTCTCCCTGAGTCTCTCTCTCCCTTCCTCTCCCTCTCCATCTCCCTATCCCTCTACCTCTCCCTCCCCCCTCTCCCTCTCCCTCTCCTTCTCCTTCTCTCTCTCTCTCTCTCTCTCTCTCTCTCTCTCTCTCTCTCTCTCTCTCTCTCTCTCTCTCTCTCTCTCTCTCTCTCTCTCTCTCTCTCTCTCTCTCTCTCTCTCTCTCTCTCTCTCTCTCTCTCTCTCTCTCCCTCTCCCTCCATCTCTCTCTCTCCCTCTCCCTCTCCCCCTTTCCCCACCCACCAGCGTCGTTGCTGACGCGTTTCTCTGCCGCCTGCAGCGTCAGACCGTCGATGGTAACAGGTTCGCTGCGCCCTCTGTCGTTCTCTGCATAAAGCTCTAGTCGCAGTCGCAGGCCGGCAGGCAGGTGGCGCACCGAGAAATCAGGCTCAGCCTGGGTCAGGTTGCGCAGCAGTCGGCGACCGGCCGCTTCGCGAAGCTCCGCCACGAAGCGCTGCGCCATCCCGCCGTCGAAGCCGGCCTTGCACCGGACTGATAGTGACTCGGAGCTCTGGTTGAGCACGAGGCAGTCGTGTAGGGGCTCCGGACGGCCTGAGGGTAAACAAACGGTCCGGTCCGGTGAAGGTGCTACGGTGTGTTGTGTGGTTGTGCTTGTGCCAACCATTTGTTTGCATCATTGAAAGACGAGAAACGAAGAACTTGAAAGAAGAGGTCACTTTATAAGATAATGCTGCGTTTATGCTATGCTTTTGATCACAAACAAAGACGCCTCTAAACCTTCTTGAATATTGAAAGACGCCTTATTGAGCCGATAAGAATAAATTAGCCGTACCGTTTGAACCATTAGAACCAGCCCCATGAAATGCTAGTCAATCGCATGTTAGTCCATTTGTTGAAGGATACCTCAGATGCAGAGCAATAACAAAGAAACCATTTCTGACGAGACAAGTGTTTCAACTCACCGGCGGCGACCACGTTGAACACACAGGGCCGCACCATTCGGCCGATGCTGTTGGTAGCCATGCAGATCATCTGTCCATAATCCTGGTCCGCTCGAGGCAAAAACGATATAGTGCTCGTCAAACCATCAGAGGTCACCTGAAACAGATGAGCGCAGGTTTGAAGTAGGGTTGAAATACCATCAGAACATTGAGAGAATAGGTCCGTTATGCGGGACATCATGAACTTTTGCAACTCACAAGTGGATATCATTAGTTGCTGTCGTACTATAATTACTACATATTTCGTCATGGACTTATTTTCCCACCAAAGTACGTGCCTGCTACGTTACACAGCACTCGATCTGCGCCCAAGACATCCTTCAGGATTGCCCCTTCAGGATTGAAACGCGTATTGAAATTCGACTACCGGTCAATTGATGGCAAATGCATCCGTCGTCCATAACTGCAATAGGTCGATAAATTTACATTTACCCCAGTCTCCCAGTTCGGAGAACTGACGTACCGCTGAGTTGGTGAGGTCCAGCGTCTCCAGCGACGTGTTGAAGCGCCAGGCGAAGGTGACCTGGGGCGGGTCAGCGTCCACCTGACACGTGACCGGGGTCGACTGGCTGCGGGTCACCCCGTAGCGCCGCGGCTGACCCGGCCGACACACGGGCGCGTCTGCAGAGAGGGCAGAGGTCACACACATAGTCAGAGGTCACACGGGGGTACCGACTTTGTAGGGCAGGGCTCATAGGTCAGATGCAAAACAGATGGTGTGAGTTGGCAGTCTGGCAGCATTTTTGTGTAATTTTTAGTTCCTTCTTGATTTGTACTCGGACAGTTGAAAGTTCGCTATTGTCATTGCAAGTGTAGTTGGCATTATGGCGTGTGTGCTTGTGCAGTTTTACTGCTTACATTCCTTTTAGAGTGGATGTGCGCCTTGCTGCACGCTTAGGGGGCACATCTCTCCATTACCAAGTCAACGACGGCTCAGCAGTCAGCAGATGGGTATGCTGTGCCGCAACACACGGCTGTGTTGCGGTGCAGTCTATACAGCAGACGACGAACTGGATACATGGACATTGGACAGGAGTGCGGGCGGATGGCAGCTGCATGATACGCATTGAAATGATCCGATTTGTTATAGCTCTTGACACAGTTTTTTTTCGCGCAGGCATCGGTGATAGACAGCTTCCAGTTCCAGCTATGGTTTTGCAACGGAATATACAGTCTACGACAGTCGTAGACTATATATTCCGCGTTTTGATAGGAAAGACGCAACAACTCGAAGGTTGTAAGGATTGAGTAAAAATGACTTTTCAAGGTGATGCCACTTCTGTCAGGTACAATGTTTTAGAGAGATAATAAATGGCGCCTTGCCAATGCGTTTAGGACATTGATTCGCGACAGTGTCGACCAGGATGAATTGCAATATTTGTTTTCAGAATGTATCATTTATCTTCATGGGACCTTCGGAAAAAAAAATAATTCATCGTTTTTCAACCCTTGAAATACTTTATTTTTTCACACCCTAGCGCAGCCCACTGTCCAATCCAGCGCCCCGGGCCGATCTAAAACTCCAACATCTTTCCGGCACTAGTTCCCACCGGCGCCGGCGCTTATTTACCCATCTATCAGCACCACGGGGAGCCAAATTTAATTTCCACCTTTCGGCACGGAGCGATGTGTTATTAAGTGCGGGCCTCCTCAAAAACGGCCCCAACTGCCGACAAGATAGACTGCCTGCTCGGGGCGTGGGAGCACCGCCAGTGGGGCGGCCTGCGCACCGGACCTGAGCCGGGTCTCTGACAGCAAATCTCGTGTAAGCCCGGCTTCACCGGGGATCAAACAGCTGTTGTTTTAGCCGTGGACGGACTTTGGACGCTAATGTCACAGCAAAGATGGACCGCTGCCGGAAGATGGCCCCGACGCCACGGATAGATGGTCTGAGCACACAATGGTTGAAAAACTTTGACACCTCTTCTGATATATACCAGGGCATATTTTAACACACTGACTGCGTCCCATTTTGGGACGCAGCCCCCTGCCTTTGGGACGTAGCCCTCGCGAAATTTGAACCACTGCGTCCCACACTGAAATGCCACGGTTTTATACCCCTAGGGTATGTGCCCTGCCCAGTGTCCTGTCCGTAGGTCTTGTACCTTGACCTGCCCTGCTCTGCATTCAGGCTCTGTGCCCCGCCTTGCCCTGCCCTCAAACCCGATACCTTATATGATACCCGATACCCGATACCAGCCTTGCCTTTGGACCCTGCATCCTACCCAGTCCTCAAGCGCCTAATGTGTCTTATCTTAGCCTCATGGCCAATGCCTGCCCTGTCCGTAGGGCTCAGACTCTGTGCCCTGCCCATCCCTGAGGTTCTGTTTAGAGATGTTAAGGTCGAGACCGCAGGCCCGGCGCCGGGCCCAAAATCGGGCCCGGCAGGGCTTTTCCATGACCTGAACGCGATGCTGCCGGGCTCATGCCGGGCTTGCAGAATGAACAGCGTAATGCTGAAAGGATGTACCGCCGGGCTTGATGCCGGGCTCAAGTATACTTGCACTCAGCACTCATAATTATATGAGTGCTGGGCTTGATGCTGGGCCTAACCAAACTTGATGCGGTGCCGGTCCGGTACTAGTCCCGGATTTCGGGGAAATTTTGACACCTCTAGTCCTGTTAATTGCCCTGCCCTCAGATCCAGAAGGTACTTATATTGATAAAGAATAAAAATATAAGACTTTAGCTAAAACTGGAGAAGAGTAAGACTATCCCTGAACCTGGGCGGAACCGACAGAGGCGAGGCTGTATACTGTACATTATCTCACTTGCATTATATACTATTTCGCTTACGATGTGCCCTTTCCGATCGAAGCATGTGCCCTACGCCATCTTTGGGACGCAGTAAAAAATCCTTAAAATATGCCCTGATATATACGAAGTTATATTTACAAGCATTGAATGGAACATCTGCGTATAAATTCATAAATACTTTAGTCAATTCAGCATTCTAACACACTAAAGGTCTTCTACAAACCAACAACGAAGAAACCATAGAATAACCATAGCACTATAGAAATAAGCTGTACCATGGTTCTATTTCTAGAGCCATGGTATAGCACAGAATGAGCTCAAATTTTTTCCCTTCCTCTCGTCCCTCCTCTCTCTCTCTCTCTCTCTCTCTCTCTCTCTCTCTCTCTCTCTCTCTCTCTCTCTCTCTCTCTCTCTCTCTCTCTCTCTCTCTCTCTCTCTCTCTCTCTCTCTCTCTCTCTCTCTCTCTCTCTCTCTCTCTCTCTCTCTCTCGTCCCTCCTTACACCTGACGCTGAGATGGACCGGCCGGCTGACGCCCTCGCCCTCCGGGTTGGAAGCGCTGCAGCTGTAGGGCCCAGAGGCGCGCCGGCTGAGGTTGCGGATCACCAGGCTCCGGTCGCTGATGGTGACCATGTCGCTGACCCCCAGCTGGGAACTCGGCGACACCGGCATACCCTGCACGGAAAAAAACACACACACACACACACAGACGTGAGGTAAAACGAGCAATAAACCACGTTCATGACAACATGAGAGAGTGTTTCGAAAGACGAAAAAAAAGAAGAACAGGCAAAAGATGACGAAGTACTTAGAGCAGCTCGCAATAAAGAATGCAGCAGGGAGTAGGGACAGGGACTTGAGAAAATGCACGGTTTGCTTACGCTTATGAATTATCAAGAATCAATCAAATGGCGTGCCATGCGTGTCAATTTATGGCACATAATTGGCGTCAAGTGTTTGACATATTTCCGCACAGCCCAGAATATCTGTCCAACGACAGCCGCTGTAAAATTGAAAAAAAAAAATGCCTCACGCCGTTCTTTCAGCGCATGGAATGCCTATCGACGCCAAACTTCCGTCTCTCTTTTCGGTTAATTTCGTAATCGCATCTCAGCCTCTGACAATGACCACCGCTCCCCTGCCACCGAGCGGCATGCATTCTCTCCTGAGTGGCTGTCATGTCTGCGGTCCCTTTGTGGGCGCGCCTCTGACCGGAGTCCAGCGGTGGATGAACGGTCTATCGAGCGGCCGGCGTCTCGACCGGTGGCCTGGGCACGTGGGCCGGCCTCCAGCGGCGACGATCCGGCCATAGCAGACACCAGGGCAGGTGGCGGCTACCGCGACGGGCTAGTATAGTTGCATTACATATGTATATCAAGACCGAAACTGAGCAAACATTCGTGCGGCTTGTCAGTTAGGAGAATGAACTATTAGATGCAAGTGATTACAACTGTTCAGTTTGTATTCCGTTTGTATTCCTCTTGGCACGTATCTATTTCATTGTAGGTACCTATGCAAAACCTAGCACACATTTATCAGCTGTCCACTAAAGAAGAACTTAACAAAGCACTTGGAATTCCGACAATAGGCAAACAACTTCTAAGGGACTCCGATGCATAGCCCGCCGGCAATAAACCTCAGTCAGGACCGGCCAGCCCCCGGCGCGGCGGCAGCGGGCACGAGCGACGAGCACATGACAAATGGAGGGTCCGGAGAGCAATCAGTGGCTTACAATTCTTCTTTGTCAGACCGGAGCCCCAGTGGGCCACATTCAAACACCGGCCGGTGGCTGCAGCAGTGATTCATTGCGGCAAACTGCGCTCTCCGACTGCAGATTGACCTCAGGTGACAAGGTGAACTGACCGCAGGCGACAGTGGACTGACTGCAGGTGACACTGGACTGACTGCAGGCGACACTGGGCTAGCTGCGGGTGGCGTTAGGTGACCTCAGGTGTGGACTGACTTCAACTGACTGCGGACTGACCTCAGATGATGGTAGATTGACCGTAGGTGACACTGGACTGGCTTTAGGTGACGGTACCGAGTGACGGTACTAACCTCCGAGTGACAGTGGACTGACCTCAGGTGACAGTGGACTGACCGCAGGTGACTGTAGTCTGACCGTGGACTGGCTGCAAGCTAACCTTATATGGTGTGAGTTGACTGGAGAACACGGTGTTTGCCAAAGTTAGAGAAGAACGGTGCTCGCATTCGGCTATGATTTTGCGATGAACGAACCAGTTTCGGACTTTACAAAGACTGTTTTTCGGCTGCTGACCATGATAAGGAAAAAAAACTACAAGAATCTTGAGATACAACGAACACACATATTTACTAGGCGAGGCAAATCTGTAGTCCAGCCAAAGACAAATTCTGAGTGGCCAACAGATACCGAGCTCAGATCGACCGTAGAGAATCGCCACCACGCCAAGTCGGTCGTGTGATTAGCACGGCTTCGCGCCCGCTAACTCCGATTGTCACCGTCCCACCGCCGCGCTCCAAATGAGCGCCCTGTCACCCCGGCTGATGCATTTGTGGCGCAGCAGTGACAAATGACCACACTCGCATCCGAAGATCATAAAGCGACGCAGCCGGCAGCTGGGGAGAGAAAGCGGCTTCGGTTGAACTGTAGTGGATAGCGACTCGCGCTATATGCAGGCTGTCGATACAGCTACGTAGCTTGGAGGCGGAGGACGCATTATGCTTTGAAGCAGCTTGTCATATTTAGGCTCCGAGCTGTTAAAATTTCGCTGATAAGATGACAGAGCTTGTATCGGAAACGTGTTGTCAATGTTTGAAACAATCAACAGCAATCCGCAATGCATGGCTGAAACAGTTTCCTACCTTATGATTCCATTTGACGCTGTAAATTTTGGGATTTGCTTGTATTTCACAATCAAAGTAAGCATCAGCTCCTTCTTGTATTTTATTCGGGTCCAAGGCGTTTCCTAGGCGAAGGTTGACTTGTGGAGCATCTGCGAAAAAAGGAGCATGCGTCACTCTTTGCTACCCAAGGGAGATGCCTGACGTATTTGATAAAAGCAGTGTGCATTAGCAGGTCCATCATGCAAGTCCATTATTTTCAAACGCTGCAGAAACATGCTGCTTGTGGATGTTCCACATAAATTAGACAATGTCCTTGATATTGCCGGCACGCCGGCATTGCTCAATAAATATTTCATTGTATCAACAAACAATACATTTTCAAAGCTCAGAAACTCTATCGATCCTGCCCACTACTGCAGGAGCGGCGCCATCTCACATCGGACGTTGAGAGTCCTCCTGTCCTCGATGATGCCGTTGGAGACGAGGTCGTTCTCGGCTCGACAGACGAGCGGCAGGCCGTGCTGAGAGGCGCTGGGTCGGAACGATACGGAGCTGCTGCTGACGTTACCGCGACTCACCGCCTGGCCGGGAAGAGAACAACGGAGGTGACACGCTCGAAAGAGAGGTGAACGGTGAGCGTGATCAGCTGGAATGGGACTGGCAAGGGGAGTAGGTGCCCTTTGAAAGAACGTATGCAGCGAGTGTGGCTTTAGCAAAATGGACGACAAACGGATGCGGATTGCACAATCTGTAGGACGCAGAAGGACGAAGATGGCTCTCTCTAGTTGAAGGAGTTATTAATAGGCATAAACGATATACAAAGGCAGATTGGGGAGAATGACATTCTATGAAAATACAGCTAATAGTATACGCATGGATAACGCTTCATTACACCCTTGATTACAAGACATATCTATGGTGGTGTTCTTAAAGGGAGATAATGAGCTTTCTTTTTTCAAATAAAAATTACTCGACATCTATACTATTTCTACTGTAGTATCTATAAAATATGAAAATTTCCTAGCACATTTTCGTATGTGAAAAAGGTTTTTATTTTTGCAAAAAAGAAGCAGTACTTGCAGTACTTGTAACACCCACCGAAATGCGTTGTCCTTCTCTATAAAAAAGTCGCAGTATATGGCGCTTTTGTTTCAAACAGCGACGCTTGGGTTTTTGTTTGTTATCGCCTTGTCGTTGCTTGGTTGTAAGGATTCTAATTTGAATTAGAGTTAATTCGGTTTTAGAATTAATTAGATTCTAATTCGGGGGTACATAGTGCCTACTCTTCTTTGTTTCCAAGTATTATTTTGCGCCACAAATGAACGGCAAGCGCCAGAAACGCAGCCAAATCTTGCGATTGCGACTACGAAATTCATTATTTTGGCCTCAGAGCCTGAAGCGAAAAATACAAGCATATTTATTTCAAAAAGACTTCAGGTTTGTCGAACGGTGTTATGAGAATTTTGATAACAGTACTGCATAAGTTTTTCAGTGATGCCGCAAAAGTGTTGTATCTATCTTCTTTTATTGTGCAGTCGGCGGGACCGATTCAAATTGAGTCGTTGCTACTAAAATAGCAGCATATGGCGACAGATGATGAACAGGAAAAATAGTTGCGTAAATTTAGACATAAACCACCCCCAAACCATGAATATCTTTTGAAGGCACTATAGACGACCATTAACTAACTAGATGTGATGAAGATCAAATGTAATGAATACGCTCATTTTACAAAATTACATGCAAGTACCAAAAAGTGATGTAAGTACTTATTCAACGGTCATTTTCAGCGGTCCCCGCTAACGTGACTTCAAGTTGAGATATTTGCGGCAAGGTACCGAATTGAGCAAAATGGTTTTAATTTACATTATAACTTGTTGTGTTTTGTCAGAAAATGGTCCTAACTCAGATTTTGTGGAAAAAGGTCATAATCTCCCTTTAATGTGTTGAGAGCCAGATCACAAATATTGAGCTGGCAAAAAGCGTTTAGACTTCCGGTTCTACCTTCTTGTAGAAAGCGGAGGACGGCGTTGTTTGTAAGGCTTAGACCGCTGCAGCGGTCTGTAGTGAGAACGAAATCCCATACCGCTTTACGAGAAAAAAAATAACAATAGATCAAGGAAAACGTTCACAACACCACTGCGAGGTTTTAGCGATGTGTGAGGATATCACATTGGAATTACAGTAGTCAGATTACCTTATCGCTTCCAACCAGCCGGCACGGCGTTGCAACGCAAAAATTATCAGGCATTCTCAATCTCCAAATCACCCGACTCACAAGGGGCGAGACGTAAGCCATTGAATTATTGTCATATATCAGGCTAGGCTGAGCGATAACGGTAAGTGATGGTGCCTATCGCCCTGAATGCACGCCAACTGCAGATGGAACAGCCGGTTTCGTTTATTTTGCCGCCTTCCAGATGACAAATGAAAGTGGCTAAACGATGCGACATTTTTCCTTCCCCCGCCACTGTCGCCGAGAGGGCCGGCCGCTCTGTTTCGTATTCTCAGGTGAGACGAGCCAAGCCATCGCTATGCAGGGCAGAGAGCTGACAAAATGTGCTTCTTCCAACCATGTATGGAGGTGAAAACAGCATCAGGGTGCACACAAAAGGGTCACGTATGCTTGAGACTGTCAGCATTTTAGCTGTGTAATTACATTGGTTGAGAAGCAACTGCCTGAAAAGCTGCAGCTGTTCGAAACTAGAATGGTCTTGAAGCTTTCCTGCATATTCATAACAATTCGCCACTGCACTAGTTTTGAAGCTGGATAAACCTAAAACTCTTACCATAAAAAGCGCAGTTATAGTTTAAGAGAAAAATCTGTTGAGTTAAGATGAATAGTAGACGATGGACAGTCGGGTCTCCGACCGCGTCAGGTCAGGTCACGAGTCAGGTCACTAACCGCGTGTTTGTGTCCGGTGAGGCGTCTACTCCCGATCCACCAGGTGATATTGGCAGGCGGTCGGGAGCCGTAAGTACGACACAGGAGGTCGTACGACTGCTCAGATGACATGGAGTTCAGCGAGGAGCCCAGCATCTCCACACTCAGCGGTCGAACTGGAACGAGGAACAGCTCTCGTCACCGCAGTCATCTTCATAAGAGGAGGTTAACACTGAATTCCCCGTTGCCTAACCTTACCAAATTACGGACAAGATAACACACTGCATCAATGTATTGTTAACGAATGACATATCGGTTGGATGTAAGTCGATAAAAAAGAGATCGCAACAATAACCCTCGCCCCGTTGGGGGGGGCCATTTTGGCCCCCCCCCTGTGGTTTTCCTGAATAGCAAGAAAACGGCGGCGCGCAGCGCCGCCAAATTTTCAGTACCTTCCCGGGCATCAATTTGACACCTTCACACCAAATTTCAAGTCTTAGGCCACCTTAGGTCAGGAGTTATTGAGGTCAAACTGAGGTCATGTTCGAGCAAAAATGAGCAAAAAACATGCAATCTTGAAACGCTCACCAAATCTACAGTTATCAAGCAATTTCAAAGTTCTTTATATGGTCTAGTAGACAAAAAGCGGCGCTACAAAACTGCTATCTCGGATTTTCAAAATTTTTGGTTTTTGACCAAAAAAAATTCAAAAAATTGATTTTTTTAGAAAAACTTTGAAAAAATCCAAAATTTTTCCGAATTTCGAAAAAAAAACCGGAATATATGTGATAGTCCCAGCGCTCTTCATATACATACCAAATTTCAGATCGATATCTCGTTTTTTGGCCAAGTTATAGCGAAAAAACTGTTCAAAAATGATGACGTCAAATTTTGAACTCAATTTTTAGCAATTCTAGACCACGTACGGCAAAACAAAGACCACCATTGAATTCCCCGTGACGAGCTGCATCGATTCGATACCCATTTTATGCAAAAATATTAACTTTGAAATTTGACCTAATTTGACCTGACCTTGACCTGACCTTGACCTGACCTTGACCAAAACGTGATCTAAGCTGGCCCCAAAGGCTGCCTGACCCATATAATCGCATTTGTCATGTAAAATGGACCATAAAACATGTATCACACGACACTTTCATATTGTGACCCCCCCGTGACCTGACCTCTGTGACCTGACCTGGTATCAGTGACCTCAAATAGAAAAATATGTGTTTGAAGAACATTTCCCCATCGATGATTTTCAATGAAATGCATTTACTCGATTTTACAACGCATTTCTTGAAGTGCCTGTAAACGGTGAAAATTGGACCTTTGACCTGACCTGTGACGTCATCGGTTTGACCTAGGTCAATAAAATTGGGTCACAAGGTAGTTCCCGTTGGGGCTATCCAACGCCGTTTACCGCTTGTCGCTATGTTGCGTGGTTCTCGAGATCTTAGGGGGGGGGCCAAAATGGCCCCCCCCCCAACCGGGCGCGTTGCTCGGCAGAGCCCAACGGGGCGCGGGATAAAAGGCAGTCCAGTTGTTCGCAGACCACATCACATAAATGTTCCCCGTGCCTTTTTAGAGAAACAATAGCAATACTTTCATCACAAGGCGCTGGTGGTATCTGAGCACACAATATCCGGACGGACACTCACTAAGCTCGATTGTCACAGATGCTGAACGGATTGCCAGTCTATTATTATTTCTCCATCTCTTCTCGCCCTGCGACCGTCATTTCTGAGCACGGGGG